>NW_022196909.1:55483028-55558356 GCF_008632895.1 Mastomys coucha | reverse complement strand
CAACGTCTCCAGCATCTGCTGTCACCTGAGTTTTTTATCCTAGCCATTCTGACTGGTGTGAGGTGAAAACTCTACTCTGTGCAGGTCTTACCAGGAGAGATCTGTTCTCCCAGAAGTGCTCTTACTCCCAGGCTCAGAGGTGAGATAGGCACTTTTCCTCCAATAACTATCTAAAGTGGGACCGATCAGGAGCTCACAGGGCACAGGAACAGTGGAACAGCTGGAACAGGAAAGGATCCTTCCAGTCACCATCTGCACCCAGGAGCTAGAGGCTGCTCCAAAGCCCTAGGTACACAGGTCCAACCAGGAGAGAGATGGTCTCCCAGGAGTGCTAATGCAGGCTTACAGGACCACAGGAGGGACAAGCTCCAGCCAGAGACAGCAAGACCAACTAACATGAAAAATAACCAGATGGTGAAAGGCAAGCACAAGAACCTTACCAACAGAAACCAAGGCTACTTGGCATGATCAGATCCCAGTTCTCCCACCATAACTAGTCTTGGATACACCAACACAGCAGAAAAGCAAGATTTGGATTTAAAAATCACATCTCATGATGCTGATAGAGGATTTTAAGAAGGACATAAATAAAGAAATACAGAAGTACACAGTTAAACAGGTAGAAGCAATTAAAGAAGAAACATAAAAGTCCCTTAAAGAATTACATGAAAACACAACCAAATAGGTCAAGGAACTGAAGAAAACCATCCAGGATCTAAAAATTGAAGTAGAAATAATAAAGAAATCACAAAGGGAGACAACTCTGGAGATTGAAAACCTAGTAAATAGATCAGGAGTCATAGATACAAGCATCACCAACAGAAAACAAGAAATAGAGGAAAGAATCTCCAGTGCAGAAGATACCATAGAAAACATTGACACAACAGTCAAAATGAAAAAAAGCTCCTAACCCAAAACATCTAGGAAATCCAGAACACAATGAAAAGACCAAACCTCAGGATTATAGGTATAGAAGAGAGTGAAGATTCCCAACTTAAAAGGCTAGTAAATATCTTCAACAAAGTCATAGAAGAAACATTCCCTAACCTAAAGAAAGAGATGCCCATGAACATACAAGAAGCCTACAGAACTCCAAATAGATTGGACCAGAGAAGAAATTCCTCCTGTCAAATAATAATCAAAACATCAAATACACAAAACAAAGAAAGACTATTAAAAGCAGTAAGAGAAAATGGTCAAGTAACATATGAAGGCAGACCTATCAGAATTACACCAGATTTCTCACTAGAGACTATGAAAGCTAGAAGATACTGGGCTGATGATATACAGACCATAAGAGAACATAAATGCCAATCCAGGCTACTATACCCAGCAAAACTCTCAATTACCGTAGATAGGGAAAGCAAGATATTTCATGATTAAAACAAATATACTCAATATCTTTCCACAAATCCAGCCCTTCAAAGGATAAAAAATGCAAAGCCCCAACACAAGGAGGGAAACAACACCCTAGAAACAGCAAGAAAATAATCTTTGAACAAACCAAAAGAAGATAGCCTCATGAACCTAATTCCACCTCTAACAACAAAAATAACAGGAAGCAACACTCACCTTTCCTTAATTACTCTTAACATCAATGGACTCAATTCCCCAATAAAAAGACATAAACTAACAGACTGGATACATAAACAGGACCCAAAATTTTACTGCATACAGGAAACCCACCTCTGTGACAAAGACAGACACTACCTCAGAGTAAAAAATCTGCAAGACAATTATCCAAGCAAATGGTCCCGAGAAACAAGCTGGAGTAGCCATTCTAATATTGAATAAAATCGACTTTCAACCTAAAGTTATCAAAAAGATAAGGAAGGACACTTCATAATCATCAAAGGAAAAATCTACCAAGAAGAACTCTCAGTTCTGAACAATTATGATCCTAATACAAGGACACCCACATTCATAAAAAAACAAAACAAAACAAAACAAAAAACTTTACTAAAGCTCAAAGCACACACTGCAGCTCACACAGTAATAGTGGGAGACTTCAACACCTCACTCTCATCAAACTAAACAGAGACACAGTGAAATTAATAGAAGTTATGAACCAAATGGATTTAACAAGTATCTACAGAACATTTTATCCTTCCCCCCCCCCCCCTGGCTGTCCTGGAACTCACTCTGTAGAACAGCCTGGCCTTGAACTCAGAAATCCACGTGCCTTTGCCTCCCAAGTGCTCAGATTAAAGGCGTGCACCACCACCGCCTGGCTGAACATTTTATCTTAAAACAAAAGAATATACCTTCATGCTGGGCAGTGGTGGCGCACGCCTTTAATCCCAGCACTTGGGAGGCAGAGGCAGGCAGATTTCTGAGTTCGAGGCCAGCCTGGTCTACAAAGTGAGTTTCAGAACAGCCAGAGCTATACAGAGAAACCTGTCACAAAAAACAAACAAACAAACAAACAAACAAACAAACAAAACGGAAAAAAAAAGTCTATACCTTCTTCTCACCACCTCATGGTACCTTCTCCAAAACTGACCATATAATTGGTCACAAAAAAGGCTTCAACAGATACAAGAAGACTGAAATAATCCCATGCATCCTATCAGATCACTATGGACTAAGACTGGTCTTCAATAACAGCATAAAGAATAGAAATCCCATATACTCATGGAAGCTGAACAATGCTCTTTTCAATGATAACTTAGTCAAGGAAGAAATAAAGAAAGTAATTAAATACTTCTTAGAGTTTAATGAAACTAAAGCCACAACATACCCAAACTTATGGGACACAATGAAAGCAGTACTAAGAGAAAAACTCATAGCTCTAAGTACCCCCAAAAAGAAGCTGGAGAGAGCTTACACTAGCAGCTTGACAGCACACCTGAAAGCACTAGAACAAAAAGAAGCAAGTACACCCAAGAGAAGTAGACTGCAGACAATAATTAAACACAGGGCTGAAATCAACCAAATAGAAACAAAAAGAAGTATACAAAGAATCAACCAAACCAGGAGCTGTTTCTTTGAGAAAATCAACAAGATAGATAAACTCTTAGCCAGACTAACCAGAGGGTACAGAGATAGTATCCAAATTAACAAAATCAGAAATGAAAAGGGAGACATAACAACAGAAACCAAGGACATCCAAAAAAATCATGAGCTCCTACTACAAAAGCCTATACTCAACAAAACTGGAAAATCTGGATGAAATAGATAATTTTCTAGACAGATACCAGGTACCAAGTTAAATTACAATAACATAAATGATCTAAACAGACTCGTAACCCCTTAAGAAATAGAAGCAGTTATTAATTATCTCCCAACCAAAAAAGCCCAGGACCAGATGCAGAATTCTATCAGACCTTCAAAGAAGACCTAATACCAATACTTTTTAAACTATTCCACAAGATAGAAACAGATGAAACACTACCCCATTCACTCTATGACTTCATAATTACTCTGAAACCTAAACCACACAAAGACCCAACAGAGAAAGAGAACTTCAGAGCAATTTTCCTTATGAATATCTATGGAAAAATACTCAACAAAATTCTTGCCAACTGAATCCAAGAACACATCAAAACGATCATCCATCATGATCAAGGCTTTATCCCAGGAAGCAGGGATGGTTCAATATACATAAATCCATAATCTTAATGCACTATATAAACAAACTCAAAGAAAAAAAACCACATTATCATTTCTTAAATGCTGGAAAAACATCTGAAAAAATCCAACACCCCTTCATGAAATCAAAAAAGATCTCAGAAGATGTAAGATCTCCCATGTTCATAGATTGGCAGGATTATTACAGTAAAAATGGCCATCTTGCCAAAAGCAATCTACTGATTCCATGCAATCCCCATCAAAATTCCAACTCAATTCTTTATAGAGTTAGAAAGAGAAATTTGCAAATTTTATCTGGAATAACAAAAAACCCAGGAAATCAAAAATGATTCTCAACAATAAAAGAACTTCTGGCTGAATCACCATCCCTGAACTCAAGCTGTACTACAGAGCAATTGTGATAAAAAACAAAAACAAAAACAAAAAAATCCTGCACTGTATTGGTACAGTGACAGGCAGGCAAATCAATAGAATAAAACTGATGAGCAAGAAATGAACCCACACACTTATGGTCACTTGATCTTTGACAAAGAAACTAAAACCATCCTGTGGAAAAAAGACAGTATTTTCAACAAATGGTGCTGGTTCAACTGATAGTCAACATGTAGAAGAATGCAAATCGATCCATTCTTATGTCCTTGCACAAAGCTCAAGTCTAAGTGGGTCAAGGACCTCCATAGAAAATCAGATGCACTGAAACTAATAGAAAAGAAAGTAGGGAAGAGCCTCGAACACATGGTCACAGGGAAAAATCTCCTCAACAGAACATCAATAGCTTATGCTCTAAGACCAAGAATTGACAAATGGGACCTCATAAAATTGCAAAGCTTTGGTAAGGCAAATTACACTTTTGATAGGAGAAAACAGTAGCCAACAGATTGGGAATAGATCTTTACCAACTCTACATTTGATAGAGGGCTAATATCAAATATATACAAAGAACTCAAGAAGTTACTCCAGAAAACCAAAAAATCCTGTTGAAAATGGGGAACAGAGCTAAACAGAGAATTCTCAACTGAGATATATCTAGTGGCTGAGAAGCACCTAAAGAAATATTCAACATCGTTAGTCATTAGGGAAACGCAAATCAAAACAACCCTAATTCCACCTCACACCATTCAGAATGGCTAAGATCAAAACTCAGGTAACAGCAGATGCTAGTGGAATTTAAAGCTGGTACAACCAAATTCAGAAGTTTGGACATCATACTTCCTGAGGATCCAGCAATGCCACTACTGGGCATATACCCAGAAGATGCTCTAACATGTAATAAGGACACATGCTCCACTAAGTTCATAGCAGCTTCATTTATAATATCCAGATGCTGGAAAGAACCCAGATGTCCCTCAACAGAGGAATGGATACAGAAAATGTGGTATATTTACATAAAGGGAGTACTACTCAGCTATTAAAAATAATGAATTTTTGAAATTCTTAGGTAAATGTATGGGAGTAGAAAATATCATCCTGAGGGAGGTAACCCAATCACAAAAGAATACACATAGGATAAACTTTCTGATAATTGGATATTAGCCCAGAAGCTCAGAATACCCAAGATACTATTCACAGACCACATGGAGCTAAAGAAGAAGGAAGACCAAAGTGTGGATACTTTGATCCTTCTTAGAATGGGGAACAAAATACCCATGGGAGGAGACACAGAGACAAAGTGTGGGGCAGAGACTGAAGGAAAGGCTATCCAGAGACTGCCCTACTTGGAGACCCATCCCACATACAGTTACCAAACTCAGATTCTATTGTGGATGCCAACAAGTGCATGTTGACAAGAGCCTGATATAGCCGTCTTCTGAGAGGCTCTGCTAGTGCCTGACAAACACAGAGGTGGATTCTTTCAGCCAACCATTGAACTGAGCCCAGGGTTCCTAATGGAGGAGCTAGAGAAATGACAGAAGTTGCTGAAGGAGTTTGCAGCCTCATAGGAGGAACAATACGAACCAACCAGTATCCCCAGAGCTTCCAGGGACTTAACCACCAACCAAAGAGTACACATGGAGGCATGCATGGCTCCAGCCATATATGTAGCAGAGAATGTCCTTGTTGGACATCAATAGGAGGAGAGGCCATTGGTCCTTTGAAGGCTTGATGCCCCCGTGTAGAGGAATGGAGGACCAGGAAGCTGGAGTGGGTTGATTGGTGAGCAATAGACGTGGGGAAGAGATAGGGGTCTTCGGAGGGGAAAACAGGAAAGGGGATAACATTTGAAATGTAAATAAAGAAAATGTCTAATAAAAAAAGGAAAGGCTTTTTATCTCCCGTTTCACCCGGCTCCCCTCATGGCAGCCCCACATCTGCAGTCACATCAAGAAAGTGCTCTTTTCTTGTTTGAAGTCAGTTCTGTCTCACTAAAGACTCATTATAGGAGGGCATCTTTTTTTCCTCTTGGGAGGGAGAGGACACCCTGGTGTTGGATTTGCCATGTTTTAGAGCTTTCTTAGAGCCTCCTGTGGGATCAGTCAAAGTCCTTTGTTTCCCAAACATGACTCCCATTGTTGGTGTTACTAATGTCATCCTGTACTTTTCTCAGAAATACCAGAACCCGGAAGATACTTACTGCTTAATAGTTGACAAAGTGTGTGTATTATTTTAAAGTTGTCTTACCACCATTTATCTTTTCTGTGTTTATCTTTGATGATAGATTCCACTAGAGCACACACAAAAAAGCAAACAACAAGAAATCTTTCTGGAACTACATTATTTCCTCTTTTAAGGATGGTTTGGAGGTTTGGATTAGATATTGCTCACATGGTCAACCAGCTCTGTACTTTGTTTTATTTATTTTATTTTAATGTGTGATTAGGGGCCCCAAACCTAGTTAGGTGTCTTGTTCTTGTTTGTAATCACAATGGCAGAATCGATCCAGTTTTACTTACTTCGATGTTTTATTATTTAATTTTTCCCTCTGTAGCTGCGTTTATGAATAAAGTGCATTTATGTCACATCAGAACTCCCTTCTTCATGCATTTTTTTTTCTTCTACCTACTTTTAAAATAATTCACTGTGTCCCATGGATGATACCCACTGGAACAAGAGCAATTTATTCTGGGTCACAAACCTGAAGACAACTGACTCTTCCTCCCCTATGGACCATAGACTGTTGATAGCTCTTCAGCTGGATATGGGATATGGGAGACCCTGGGTTCCTTCTGCTCCATGCTGTAGTCTGTCGACTGGCTTGATCTTATGTGGCCCATGCAGGAAGCCACAGTTGCCATGAGTTCAAAACTGAATATGTCATGTTCTGAAGATGTTATTTTGCAGCTAACTTCTCTCACCTTTGGTTCTTACAGTCTTTCCATCCCCTCTTAGGTGAGGTTTCCTCAGCTCTGGAAAGGCGGACATGTGATTTCGGAAGTTCCATTTGGACAGTTTACCATTATTTAGTTTATTTTTATTAATTATTATATTTGTTTACATTTCAAATGATACCCCCTTCCCCATTAGAATTGTTTAATGCAGTATTCAAAGTTTTTTGCCCCCAACATCTTTTATGTTTTTTCTTAGCGTTTTTTTTGTTTCCTTCCTTTTGTTTCCTTCCTACTAGCTTTACAATATTAAGTACCCATTCAAATATTTTATCCAAATTTTGTAATGTCTCTCATTATTATCCTACGGGTACTATTTCCATTAATTTTTATGGAAAGCTAGATATTTTATATGTGGCAGAAGATTTCATGTATCATCTGAGAAACCAACTTATATTTTTTTAATTTGGTTTTGTCTCCAATTTGTGTTACTGATTCCTGCCACAAGAGGGCATAAGCGCTTCGTCCGATATTCAAGTTGCTAAAAAGCTTATGCGATCTGAAGGCATTTGACAGTACCTGTTTGATAGTTACAAATCAAACAGCGCAGAAAAATCAGGATTGCATTAAGAGCTTGTAAATGGAAACCCAGCAAATGCTCACTTGGTTTTGTGCAACAAGGCTCTGCCTTTAAAATGATAAAGTGAACTCAACTTGTTGTGAGGAAAAGCGGGGACTTATTTAGGGATTTGCCTCCGGAGGCGGAGGAGACTACTTGTCAACAAGTTTAAAGAGTTTCCAAGGTGTTTCTCTCAGAGAGCAGTGGCTCTCTGCAGGGGTCTAATTTTGGACTGAAAGTGCATTTGACAGGATTTGGGGATATATTTGGTTGTTACGATCTGATAGGGTGCAAAGGGGTACAGTAAGGGCAGACTGGCACTGCTGATAACCATGCAACAAGTACAGGACAGCCTAACGGCGCTCCCCACCACAAGGAGTTCTCTAGTTCAAAATGTCAACAGTGTCTCTGTTGAGAAACTCTCATTTGAGTCAAGTCATACTTTTATAAGGATGCAGAGAGATGCTGTAAAACTTTCTTCTTATTTTAACCGAGATCACGGCGGTGGGGGCGGTCTAGGGCGGGGATGAGGGTAGGGGCACTGAACTTAACAAGTTTTAAATTCCTCATCAGGTCCCATTTAGTTAAAATAATGTTTTAGTGTACTTCACTCCAACAGATGTATATGTATATGTACACACACACACACACACACACACAAACACACACATCACTGTACTTTGATTCATGCTCACCCCACTACCCTCCTCCACCCTCCTCCCCCCACGAAAAGAATTCTCTCCCTTCTGCCTTGCTCACACTGATTTTGAAGTGGGCAGGAATTTTTCCTTGCTCTCTTCTCCCATTGCTTCCTGCAATTGACCTTTTGTTTTAAATCAATAAGCTCTATTGTCAGAGTTTTCTGTGCTCCTGCTTGGGGCCAGAGTGTGCCCTTCATATTTTAATGAAGCATTAAAGTAATTGAGAACACCGTGTCAGCTCTTTGATGGTATCTTGGTTAGGTTTCTATTGGTGCAACAGAATACTGTGACCAAAAAGCAATTTCATCACTGTTGATGTGGTTCTTTTGTGTTTAAAAAAAAGTGCAACTATCGAAACTAAAAAAAAAAAAATATAGATTAAATTGCTGTTGTGCTGAGTTTGAATACACAGTACATCATACATACTTTACAAGCAAGTTCATTGGAGATAAAGTTGAAATCAAAGAAGATGCAACTGATCTTTCAAAGTCAACACAATGTGAAACTTCATGACTAATAGCATGCATCTGTAATCAGTGAGCCACATGGTTTTGAATTGGACATAGACCATTAGTGCTACTAAGTGAGCTAAACTTCTGCATGGTTCATTATTTTTAAAGTGTGTAGTTAATATTATGCATGTTATGTCCTTTCTTCATTCTTACCAGTATGCGCCCATTTGCAAAACAAAATGCTAATAATCAGTAGTAGTCCGATAAAAGATGTTAACCCTGTTTACTCACTGATCTTGCTCTAACCTTAAAACTTTGTGATTATTGACCTCTGTTGCATTTACTCTAACCCCCCCAAAATTATCTAGCCATTTGGAATATCAACATTACCCTGGTGTACACACTGCTGTGTGCATTATTGTTCTTTGTTGCTGTTTTATGCCTTCATATTCATATTAGCAAAATATGAAATTGTGTAAAGAAAAAAAAAAACCCTATGATCTTAAAAAACAAAACACCCCCTTCCCCTTCTGTAGCAGGAAACAAATTGCTTGTTCTTGAGAAGTTTCCCATCAGGAATTTAGTAAAAGCAGGTATGCTTCTATCATTTTGATGTTTTGCTACTGTTTCCAAACAACGTACTTTGAATCCGAATCACTTCTTACGTTTCATATACTTCCAATGCTCTTCATCACATTAGTGATCAGAAATGAGGTGTAACTCCCCAGCCCCTGCCCGCAAGAGCTAAGTAGGATCTTACTGTAAGTTGAAGGGAGTTCCGCCCTAACTCATGGATTGTGAAGAATGAACTGCTGTTGGGTCTGATTGACTGTTGATGGATTGTGGTGTGGCATATCCAGAGGCTATTGAATGCAACTTACAATGCTTAATAAAAATCTTTATTCTTTTAGTATTAAAAAAAAAAGCAAATTGGAAAGGAAAGGGTTTTATCCGGCTTACACTTCCGTTTTGCTATTCGTCATCAAAGGAAGTCAGGCCAGGGACTCAAGCAGGTCAGGAACCTGGAGCCTGGAGCTGCTCCAGAGGTCATGGAAGGGTGTTGCTTACTGTCCTGCTTTTCTGGCTCACTCAGACTGCTTTCTTATAGAATCCAGGGCCTGCAGCCCAGGGATGGCATCACCCACAATAGATTGGGCCCTCCCACAGCAATTACTAATTATGAAAATGGCCTATATCTTATGGAGGTATTTTCTCAAGTAAGGTTCCCTCCTTGTAGGTAACTCTAGTTCCCATGTCAACTGCTGTAAGCCCTAACAGTTTGTTCAGAGCAAAGGGAAATAAGACATTTGATCTTCTTTCCTATTTTTATTTTTTAGATATTTTCTTTATTTACATGTAAATTTCTCCTTTCTCAGTTTCCCCTCCAAAAAACAAACAAACAAACAAAAACAAAAACAAACCCCTGCTGCGCCCCCTCCCCATGCCTGCCACCCCACCCTCTCCCACTTATTGGCCCTGGCATTCCCCTACACTGGGGCACAGAACCTTCACAGGGCCAAGAGCCTCTCCTCCTATTGATGATAGACTTTGCAATCCTCTACTATACACATGCTGCCAGAACAATCAGACCCACCATGTGCAGTCCTTGGTTGGTGGTTGAGACCCTGGGAGCTCTGAGGGTACTACTTAGTTCATATTGTTGTTTGTCCTAAGGGGCTGCAAACCCCTTAGCTCCATTGGTCCTTTCTCTAACTCCTTCACTGGGGACTGAGTAAACTTCTAGTCCCATGAAGAATGCATGTTTACTGTCCCAAGCAAGTTGACACTGGTCTGTGGAAGACAGCACAGTTGGCAATGTGCTTTCTGTAGACGGAGAAAGTGGTTCCCCAGCACCCACTTAAAAAGCTGGAGGCTGCTTCCAGCGGCCTCTGTCTGTAAATGAAGCCCTGGCAAGGAGGAGACAGGAAATTCCTGGGGCTCATTGGGTAGCCAGCCTCATCCATGATTCCCCAAGGGAACTTCTCTCAGAATATAAAGTAGAGAAAGAGAGAAGAACCAGGAGACAGTCAATGACTGTGTCAGTGTCTGTCTGTCTGTCTGTGTCTGTCTGTCTGTCTGTCTGTCTGTCTCTCTCTCTCTCTCTCTCTCTCTCTCTCTCTCTCTCTCTCTCTCTGTCTCTCTTTCTAGGACACCAAATATTTTGCTGATTAAATTGCTGAAGACAGAAGGTTTATGTTGCTGAATCCTGAATTCTAAATTGAAAGTCAATGTTGCATATATACTGCAGGGGTTTGACTGTAATGGGCTTTAAAGGCAAAAATAAAACAAAGCAACCTCCCACCCCCAAATAAGAACATAAATAAATACTGCCCCCCAACAATCATAAAAATAAAACAAAACACCCAGGGTTGGATTCCAATTAAGCTTCTTTGTAACATACACCTACCTGGCTTTTAGAAAACTACTTAATAATTTCAACCCCGATTTTATCAAAGAAGTTTCTCTGTAACTTTGTTTACCAAAGGTTGTTTTGAAGATGAAGAAAGGTAAGAGCTAAGTAATCCCTATATACCTTGGCTGACTTCAGCATTGTCCTGGTATTATGATTTGAAATTTACTTATTTTTTTATTTTATGTCTATGAGTGTTTGCCTGCACTCCGTGTCTGCATACCACATGCATGTCTAGTGTCTGTGGAAGCCAGAAAGGGTATAGGATACCCTGGAACTGATGCTAGAAAAGGCTGTGCATTGCTCACAGGTAGGTGCTGGGAATCAACAAGAATAAAAAGTGCTCTTAAACACCGGCCGTATCGCTAAAGCTATATATTACTTTTTAATAATTTGAATTTTGGAATTCTATTCATTGCTTCAAACAAAGGGTTTGGCTTTTGGGGTGACATCAGATCTGCCAGGATACAAATGTCATCTTCATTACCACCATTTCTATCTCCATCTTCACATTCACCGTTATTGCCATCATCCCCATCACTATCCTGGCTATCAACAGCAGCAGCAAGAACAGCAGCATACCACTCATCAGTATTCATTTTGCAAAATGTTATTAATTTTGTTCTGTTTTACTTTCATGATATTTTGATATAAGTTATCTTGCAAACCCTGGTAATTCAATAATTTAAAATGAAACTTGTCCTAGCTAGTCCTATATCATCCAAACCAAACAAGATGAAAAAAAGTCATTTTTGTTAATTTATATGTACTTATTTTTTTCTTTCTTCAGAATATCTTTCTTGTCCTATACTGAGCATTCTTTTTTTCTGGAAATATAGACCCATTCAAGAATTAATTCTCTTCTCAATGCAAGGATGTCCAGCTACCACAATGGACATATGTCTCTTACTATATTTGTTTTGTTTATACCTTTATCTTTGTTTTTGGTCTGTATGCTCATTTATTTTTCAAATAGATGGAACATATACAACTACATACTTCTCCAGGAAATACTTCTTCAGAAAAAATAAGTCTGAAGATAAAAATGGTGGCATGAGATCTTACATAGATACATAACCAGGATGTGTTCATGACATAAGAGAACAAGCAAAACCTTCCAGGGGAACACTGTGGACCAACAGGAAGAAGGAGAATTAAAATGAGCCAATGTCTGCTCCTGGCCTCCAAACCCATATACAAACACTTGTGGATATGTACTCCACTTGTGTGTACATGTGTACACATCCACACAAACTTGATTCTCAAACTACATTATACACTTATATGAAAATGTTCTTCTGTTGTGAGAATATCTTTTTTTCTGAAAATGCTTCTTAGCTTCATAATCTGAAATGTTGCCTGACCTAGCAACTGAGTTAATAATGTGCCTTGGGATTATTTGACATAGTACTCATTTGGTTGTCCTAGTGTGTACTCAGCCTATTTAAGTTTAATTTGCCATAAAGGCAATGTTGTACTTAATCTTACTATATCCTGGATTTTTCATGTAATCAGCTTTCACAACCCAAATGCATAGCTTTAATTAAAAAATGTATATACCATTCCATACCACTGGAGAGTTATACTCTGTGTGTGTGTTTTGTGATAATTTGCTGAAAGTACTAACAATTTGAAACCAATCTTAAAGAAAACAAATATCTCGTAAATGTTAGAAGTAACATATGGTATAGGTTGATAAATCTGTTTGAAGTTTTGAGTAATATTCTGGGTTAGTTGGGCCCTCAAGATAACTTCTTCCATTGTTGTGATGGTTTGAATGAAGATGGCCCCTATAGGCTCATATACTTGAATGCTTGGTTCCCAGTTGGTGGACTGTTGGGAAGAATTAGGAGTTGTGGCCTTGTTGGAGGCAATGTGTTGCTGGGCATGGCCTTTGAAGCTAAAAGGCTCAGTTTAGGGGCTTGAGAGATGGATCAGTGGTTAAGAGCATTGACTGCTTTTCCAGAGGTTCTGAGGTCAATTCCCAGCAACCACAGGTAGCTCACAATCATCTGTAATAGAATCTGATGCCCTCCTCTGGTGTGCCTGAAGACAGCTACAGTGTACTCATATACATAAAATAAATAAAGAAATCTTTTTAAAAAATATTAGTCTCTCTCTTTTTTGCTCTTGCTCTCTCTCTTTCTCTTTCCCTCCCTCCTTCCCTCCCTCCCTCCCCCCTCCCTCTTTTCCTCTCCCCCCCCCCCCCACTT
The DNA here is from genome assembly GCF_008632895.1 of Mastomys coucha. Lineage (NCBI taxonomy): Eukaryota > Metazoa > Chordata > Mammalia > Rodentia > Muridae > Mastomys > Mastomys coucha. The sequence continues at coordinate 55,545,107 of NW_022196909.1, read as the reverse complement.
TCTACTCTGTAGCATTTGGATCAGATTGTAGCTCTGAGCTTTTTCTCCAGCATCATGCTTATCTGCCTCCTGCCATGCTCCCTACCATGATAATAGAATAAACCTCTGAAATTGTAAGCAAGCCCCCAACTAAGTGTTACCTCTTATAAAAATTGCCTTTGTCATGGTGTTTCTAGATAGAAATAGAACACTAATGAAGATACTTGTAAAAACCTGTTAAAGATTTCTGTAAAAACCAATGACTTATTCATTTCTCATACCATGCTTTCTGTGCTGGTCAATAAATACATAGCAAAGCTTCTTTTAAGGTCAGATAGACTTCACTCACACACACACACACACACACACACACACACACACACACAAACACACACAAACAGGTTATGGCTGTGAAAGACAAAGGTGAAAGAAATAGAGAACGAAATCTACAATGAAAGAAGTAGAGAGTTCAAATTTGGGCTTGTTATTGATCCAAAGTTTTCCAAGAGGAAACTTTAATTTTTATTATTTTTATTTTTATACATGTTATGTTGGTTTTTTTTTTACATATAAAGTAAAATATAGCTATATCACTTGCCTCTTCTCTGCCCTTCCTCCAGCCCTTCTTATGTCCTATTGTCAATAGTCTCTTTGTTTTTGATTATTTTTGTTACACACAAATGACTCACACATACAGATATGTATATAAACATGGATAAATACAACCTTCTTCCTTGATTACACATACACACACACACACACACACACACACAAAACACACACACACACAGCTATTCCTGAATATGAGGTATGTGTGTCTTGGAGTTGTTGATAAGCCCAGTGTCACTCAACTAGAGCAAACTGATTTTTTTCTTCTCAGCAAGTATAAATGACAGTTTAATTGTTAACCTTTTTACCCTAGTGTCTAGAGTTTTATTCACCCACTTACTTACAAATTACAACAAAATAAAATATAATAAGATAAAACAAAAACTATCACTTCAAAGTTGGACAAGGCAAACTAACAGAAGGAAAAGAACCCAAGGAAGGCACACTCACTGAACTCATCTTTTCTGAGTAAGCAGCATTCTTAAGGAACTATCTTCCAACCACCTCCAAATGGTACGATGAATGTATAAATCATTTACCTACATTTATCAATCATCGATATTTTCTAGATTTGCTTTTTACTCATGCTACAAGTAGGGGTATATGTACTCATACTCAAAATCTTCAGCATTAGTTACAAGTAGGAAATGTAGTATATTATCATATATAATTAATAATTTCTGCATGAATAGACTGAGTCTAAGTCATGGTAAATGATCACAATATCAGAATATCTGTAACCAAGAGGTAAAAACCTGGTCTAAGAAGGACTACGAAATTATATTTGAACTTCTACATCTGATTCTACTCAAGGTTCACATGCCTTTTTGTTATTTGTATCTCTTTAATTTAAAGTTTGACCAGTCATCATTCTACATGCCTTTTATTGGTGGTTTCATTTTGCTGTTCATGTAGTGTACTTTACAACTTGGAAGCATTTTGTTGTTGATTTTGTTAAATCAGAATAAGCATTTTATCAGAGATATAATAAGGAGGTATACTACCTATTGGATCCATAAGATGTAGCAATTGTGATGATGAATTAGGTCACATGGTTAAGCATAGACTGCCAGATTTTTCCATTACAATGCTCCTTTGTCTTGTAACTAGGAGTGTGCCTTGGTAATGATTCCTTCAGATTATTTGAATGGAATATTTTTCATCGCACCTTATCCAGTAGCTTCACAATTCATTGATGCCTTTGGTTGCGTATACTACCACATAAGTAATGCCAAAATTGTAATTTTTCTATAATCTATCCTTAATGCCTTTTGAAATTAAAATCTTAATTTATCTTATATTCTCTTTCTTTCTTTGTCCCTGTCTATCTTATCCTCTGTTTATGTATGTATGTATGTATGTATGTATGTATGTATGCATCTATCTGTCTATCTGCCTATCTATCTATCTATCTATCTATCTATCTATCTATCTATCTATCTATCATCAATCAATTACCAACCCACACCCTGTGTGTGTGTGTGTGTGTGTGCGTGCCAAAGCATCCAAATAGAAGTCAGCGGTCTCTTCCATATGGGCATGAAACTCATGGGTAGGCAACCTACCTGATGGAGCCATCTCTCTTGCCCCATGTCATTTTTTCAAATTTAGTTAGAATTCTCCTATAAGGCCAATGTTCACTGTCTTCCTTTTATAGAAAATTCCAAGTTATTCACTCAGTCCTCTTACAGTTTCTACTATCATCTTACTACTTGTTCATTGCTTGTGGCCTGATCTTTTAAAAGAAAGTGAATAGTCTATTAATAAATGTAGGAATAAATTCTGACATTGCAATTCAAAACATAAATCACAGTTTTAAATATTTTGCTAGTCTGAAAAGTCAGAATAATTTTGAGTGCTGTGTAAATCCTTTGGAGCTTTATACCTTCAGTCTTTACCAAAATGAGGGACTGTAATTGATTGATGATAGATAGATAGATTATAGGTAGATAGATAGATAGATAAATAGGTGATAGACGTTTGAGTAACTGTGAGACACACTCAGACAGTCTGAGAATGTAAAACTATTCTCATGACAATTTAAGATTATTTCTTTCACTGCATCAATGTTTCTACATATAGTAAAGATGTTAGCATGAGAACTTCTGTGTCTTTAGTGGGAAGAAAGCAAAGTTAACAAGTTGTTGGATTATTCATGAAGAATTCTGTAATGATTTAGTAAATGCTACTAACTTCATAAACTAATGGCTCTCTCTTATATATCATTTTAATGTTTTGTGTAAATAAGTATGATGATAATCAGTACAATGAAAGTTTGTGTAACACACTCCTGAAATGTAATGACAGGAAAAACATAGTTCTTTTTGTAATTGTTGATCTCTGACCTGAATTAGCATCTACTGAAATAGGAGCTAAATGTTATATTAAAAGAGTCTGTCCTGTGACTTATAATTCTTCCTTGAGTAATTAGCAGGTGTTTTCTATGAATGAATAAATGATGGCTACCATTTCAATGAATAAAGTTGAGTTTTGTTGTTGCTTTTGTTAGGAACCCTTCCAAATTCCTTGAAAATCTAAAAATCTTAAATACAAATTTAGAGATTTGTATCAATTACTTTAAATTTATTCATTACCTGTGACTTCTCAAGATCTTCTTAATAATATCATTGGTGATGTAAATATCAAGTAAATAAGTATATATTTTACAATGAAGTATGTCAACATTTATATAATATACTGAGCACTACATATTTCAAGAGAACAATGTATAAAAATACAGAATGTTGAAAATTACCCATGGGTCCTTGATCCAGTCAAAGTGAAAGTAAAAAAAAAACTTAGTATAGTAAAGTACAAAAAGATCATTGGTTTGGTTTAAGTGTCAATCTGGCAATAATGCCCTGGCATTTGCAGAGTTGTTGAATAAAGTAACCAGTCCACAAAGGCCTTTGTCTTTCAAATCAAGCTTTCACTGTACTGTTCTCAAATTTGACTTATCAGTTTATATCCCTTTGCAGAGTGATTTTCATGTGTCTTAGAAGCCAAACCAACAGAATATCCAGTATTGCAAATAGCATCTCAGAAACTGACATTTCAGCTGAGTAAAATGCTTCTATGGTACGTCTAGGAATATGTGTAAATTCAAGAGTTATGTGACATCACATCCTATTACTAAAAAGTCCTGGAATATATAAGTCAGGGAGAAGTAAATACCATCCCTACCCTTGTACTTTACTAGGAAATGCAAGTTGACACCTTACTTCACATGTTTGTGAGAAACTCAGAAGTTTTCAGAACTCTGACTGAGAGCTATACAGGTACTTAGTAGGTCTAAGGAAATTTAGCCTTCTGTGCCCTAAAATCCTAGCACTTGGCACAGTGTGTCATACCAGGTGGGCATTCACATGTTTGTTGATTTGATGTGAATATTGTTTTGCCATAATGAACATTGATGATTTGTTTTTTAATGAGTGCTACTAACCCATAAGTTTTCTATGGGTTAATTGTTTGAACTTTAGAGAAAATATATACCCCAAATCACACAGTGTCTCAGACCATTCTACAATGTTTTTCAAAAAGGGTCATGTAGCTCTTAGAACTTGTTAGGATGTGAATCATCCATAGAGAATGCAGATTCAAAGTTGCATGTTGAACAGGGGATGTACAAAGACTGACCCTTAAGATAAGTTGGATAATTTTAGTTAGGGATTTTATTAGCACCTAACTCCCCCCCCCCCACACACACACACATACACACCCTGCCCCTACTGAGACAAATACTTTGTGAAGGCATAGACTATGCCCATTTTGTCTGTAGTATTTAGTGTGCCTACTTCCTAAAGCCCAGAAAATTCTTTACAAAATCAGAAAAATGATGAATATTTTCTTACTATATATAATACTAAAAAATTACCTGATCTCAGCAAATGACATGAATGTTGTAATTGTTAGTATATCTTTTTAAAATAACATTCTGTGATATAATTACTATATATAAAACATATTACATGTGTATTAGGGTATAAGTGTTCCATGTTCATAAAAATCAAGTCAAATTAATATAGCCATTACCTTTACATAGTTACAGTTATGTATATGTGTATAGTGAGATTTAATATGCATAGGCTTAGAAAACTGTTAATATAAGATACAGTATTAGCCCCCGTTGGCAGCCTGCACATCAAAAGCCAGAAATTAATCACCTATTATTAAGCTAGAGAATAATTAACATTTTTTGTTACTTTCTCCACCTTGCCTTTTGCCTCATTTTAAGCTGAAATTTTGCTTAGAATCTTTGACACCAGGTTTAATGTTTCATCTTCCATCAAGAAAGTTATTAGGTTCTTAAAGTCTTTATATAATTTTATTTTAATGTCATTAATCTTAGAGAGTATTTTTGGCACCTTGTTCTTTATACTGTCTTGCATTTACTTGCTCCCATGTGCAATAGACAGTGGTGCCTCACTATAATAAGCTTGAAATTATTTTATCTTTGAATGGATTTTTATAGTGTATTCTTGCTATTTAAAGTATTTATTCAATTGGTGAATGACTAAAAGTGCAATATATATTGGCATAAAAATTTGAAATAATTTTATTTCTTTTATTTGCCTCTAAATTGGAAAGTATAAAATTTAATCAATAGTATTATTAAATATCTATAATTATAAAGGTACCTGGATTAAGAATGTGGCCCACGATCCTAACTTTACCTTTAATTTTGCTAAGTCATCCTTGGTCATAACTCATAAATGAGAAAGCTTACACTACTTGTACTCCTGAAAAACATTGGAATGAAAGCATTGTTTTAATATGTTTAAACAGGTGTCATAAACAATAATAACAATTGCCATTTTAAATGCCTTAAAAATTTAAAGTTGTTTGAGCGTCATTTAAAAATGTAGAAATAGTGGTCTATTATTATCTCTCTTGGAAGGTGAGCTAATGTTGGTGTTAGACTCATAATAATCCCTCAGTAAATGGTCCTTAATGTATATTAGCAATGTCATAGTCTGATTTTCTGAACTGGAAGCTCTATTGTACTTTTCTTTCAGTCTCTATTCTCAGTGAAGGATTCTATTTTTTAAATTAATTGTTCGCCATTTCAAATTAAAAAAATAAACTATCTTTTTCATAATACTATAAAACACAGAATACATAAGTTAAAATTCCAGTAACTTCATTCATCAGCCTAAATATCTTTTCTTAAATCTAATTGAGTCATGAGTTATTAGCTTTTAAAGGTTTTTATATAATTTTATTTTAATAGCATTAAGCGTAGAGAATATTTTTGACAGCTTGTTTTTTATACTGTCTTGAATCTTCTTGCTCCCATGTGTAGTAGACAGTGGTGTCTCACTATAATGAAGGTGCAATTGTTTTATCTCTGAATAAATTTTTATACTGCATTCTTGTTACTTAAAAGTATTTATCTACTCAGGATCCAAGATGAAATTCTGGCTCCCCTTTCTTCACTCCACTTTACCTTTATCTTTAGCATACAGCGTTTGCCTTTGGGTCCTTTATTTGAGGATGGTGACCAACACCTTTATTTCTTACAGAAAGAGTAAAGAAACCCCAGAAAACAAAGATAGTCAGTCAGTGTTAAGAATGCAATGAAGTAAAAACAACATAAATTATGTTAATTTTGAGCTTATTATTCTGTTATTTGAATACACACAGATTCTGTTTAAACACTTTCACTATAGACAGAAGACAAGACTGTCCTAATGGGAACATATAATACTCATGACATTAATAAATACCAGACAATTCTATCAGCATCTCAAAAATGTAATAATAAATACTATCATATTTACATATGTACAGAAAGACCTTGAAGAAGCCAAAGGAGTATAAGAAGTAAATTGCTTACTCACAGGGATATAGCTGAAAAAATTGATCCTTTTTTGCAGCAGTTGAGGTGTTACCCTGCTGGGATGCATTCTGCTGGGAAGCATTGTTCTGGGAAGCATTCTGTGGTGTCTCATAGTCAACAAATAATCCAAATAAAATGATCATAACAACTTCCAGGCTTATGGCCATTAGAGGGAATTTGAACCTCATGACTATGGCAAAGGACAGAGTTGCAATGAGAGCTTTCCAGGCTGTGTAGTGTTGATAAGAGCAGAGGACTGCTCTGTGTGTGGAATTAGGTTGCACCAGCAGAGTTCAGAGCACCCCAGGGAGTTCAAACTCCCCGCCCAGTGGAAATGGTAAATTCTGTAATGTAATTATTTTGAATGTTGAGGAATATACTATATAGATTGACAGAGGCTAATGTACAATGTAGAATGTGGGAAACCAAAAGATATGCTGTATATGTGTTTAGATTCAATAAACACTTTTTCAGTGTTTACGCTCTATAAAAGGCTAGGCTCTATAAAAGATGCAGATTTGAACAACATATATAATGGGCTTGCCAGTTTCCTTGAAATAATTGAGAATTTACTTGAGAAAGTAGAAATATAAGCAAGGAGTTATATGAAAACAAATAAGGCATAAAAGAATAGTTACATTATATATTTAAGATAATCAGAAGAGTTCAAAATTCTCAGCATAGTAAGTGAATGATGAACAGAATTGGAAATACTTAGGGATTCTATTGGACTAATATGTATTATATTTAACAACTGTGCAGGCATTGAGTTTACATACTGTGCCCTATAAAACATAAAATAAAAAATTAAAGAGTGTACATGCTACTGTTATATTTAATGGTATTATGAATATGGTTTATTAAAGTATTTATAGAATATATATTCTACCAAAACATAACTTTATTTTAATATACTTTATCTTAAGCTAAGAGCACTAGCTTGTAAAGTTGAATTGGTATGGAAACTTAATGGGCTTCTCTAAAATATAGATGGAACAGGATACATCTTAGAAAAACACAGTATATTTAGGGTATGGCAATTTGTTAAGCAAACTTGGAAAATAGTGATATTGAAAGGGAAGAATGGGGTGGCTGGAAATAAATATGTATTCTTGATTGTCTGTGTCATCAGGGGCCGTGCATACGATGTTGAGGATGCTGGTTGTTATCTTGTTGGCTACAAGGACTATATAGCATATTAAGAACCAGCTTTGCCAGGTAATCTTTTTAAACACTTACACTGTGTCTGAACCACTGTTCTAATGCTGTGAAGGGACATCATGACCAAGGTAAACCTTATAAAATAAAGCATTTAATTGGGAGTTTGTAGGGAGCAGACAGGTATGACAATGGAACAGTAGCCAACAGTTTTACATCCTAAAATGTAGGCAGAGAGAGATGCATTGAGACTTTTCCAATCTCAAAGCCCACCCCAGTGACATGCCTCCTTCAACAAGGCTTATAACAACAAGGCCACATCTCCTAATCCTTCCCAAACAATTTCACTAACTGAGGACGACCAAACATTTAGATAAGGGCCCACTGTGGGCCATTCTCATTCGAACCACCACATACTAATTTACACAAATGTCAATATGTAAGATGCAAAAAATATATGAGAATGTATATTTTCACCTTATAGTAGAAGAGAATGAGTTTAATCCAAGAAATAGCTGATTTATTATCTTGACAAATGTTATCAATGAATTGATATGTAGTCCCAAACTACTATGTGAATGGGAGACTTTTTTCCTGACCTGAGATATTTCTCCTAGTAGAATATATTTGTGTTTTAAGAATATAAAGATAACAGTTAAATAAATTTGGTCTCTTAATCCAGTTTCAAAATTTTCTATGCAAAATATGGAGGAAAATGCAAATGTCTGATAAATCGTTGATAGTCTGCAACCTGCCAACTGTTTTTGTTTTGTTTTGTTTTGTTTTGTTCCAAAGCATGGTTTGGGATGCCAGAAGATGGCTCACTTGGTAATGCACTTGCTTGGCTCCACAATCTTTCATTCAGTGCTAAATAGGATATCTGCATCAAATATCTTCCTTCAAAGCTCAGGGATCTCTGGACAAGAGAGGACATAAAGTTTGTAAGAACTGGAGGTGGTGGATGACTTCAAGAGACAGCAGCATCCATATAAAACAGGTCTGATGGAAATGGGAACTCACAGAACTTACACAGGAGACAACTTGTGTAAGACCTTCACAGGTTCAAAATGCGCAAACATCCCAGCATTGAGAACTAAGCACAAAGCTCACACCTAACCATGCAGATACCTCCAACTGAAACGTCTGTGAAAGGGAAAAATCAGATTTTCCCCCAATGGTTTGTTAGTAAGTATATCAATCACACTCCAGGGCAGACCTCAGCCACAGAAATAGCTGGCCAACAAGAATCAGACTCCATGGTGGTTTCTATTTTTATGAGCTTTTTGTTCTGTTTTTGTTTTGGTATTTTTATTTTACTTATTTGTTTTTTTGATTTTCATTTCCTTTTTTTCTTTACTTTTGGAGAAAAAGAGGAAAGATAAAGAAATACAGAACAGTAGTGATAGATGAGAGAGAACATTGAGTTGGGAGAGGATAGGAAGGTAGGGAGAATCTAAGAGGAGTTGTGGGAGGGAAATGTAATAAAAATATATTGTATGATTTTTTTAATTTTTATTTTAATTTTTAAATTTTATTTATTTATTTTTATTTCTTAATTTTTATTTATTTATTTATTTATTTTATGATTTTTTTTTAAAATAAAGAACTTAAAAAAAAAAGGTACTGGAAAAACAAGCAACCAACCAACCAACAAACATCAAACTGAACTGTTAGCTTCTGGGGACAAGATTCTGTCTCTTTTTCATATTGCATGCCTAATATCAATACTGTCCTTAACAGTATAAAAATGATCAGTATTATTAAGAAGAGCTGAACTGGGAAAGAATTGAAGAAGAAGGGATTAGGAGCAGTCCAAATGGTGTGAGTGAGGGAGGAGGGGTAGCCTAACTTTAATTAATTAAACATTTCTGTATATGTGTATGTATATATGTTTATACAGTATGTGCATATACTGCTGTATGACCCATAATTTAATAAATCATAAATAAAATACTGTAGTATCTTAGTAATAACTTGGATGTTGTAGACTCTGTCACTGTTCCAACAACAAGGCTTGTCATCACTATTTCCATGCCTGGAGCAAAACTGACCATTAAGCTCAAATCAGGATGCTTGGAAGGACCTGAAATCTGGCTACAGGCAAAGAGGACCGTGTGGGTAAGGAAACACTCGCTGCCTTTTCCATAAGTCTCTCTCTGAAGTTGTAAAGAGAGCAAGCTGGAGGCCTGGAGTATTCTTCAGTGCCACATCTTCTGAAACACAGGCTAGTTCTCTTCTGATCTTTTTTAGTGAGGTAAAGCTGCCAAGCATCTTAAATTAAGTAGCCAGGATCCCAGCTAGGTAAAGGCTAGCCTTCACCTGATATGTGGCTTTAGGAAAATCAGAGAATTACTTTTTTTTCTCAATTGGTGGAAACTGTATTAATTGTATTAACCTTCCTCCCATCCCTAATTAAATTCCCCCTTGATCTTCTTTTACTTCATCACCCCATCCACCTTCTTTTTTTTTTGTGGTTTAGGTTCTGCATGTGTGGTGCTGTCCAGGGGCATGTGATCAGATTAGGAGGACCACAAACTCACAGAGACCTCTGAGGCTCCTCTCATGAAGACAGTTCTTCAGTCTCTGCTTGCCTTTGATCACCCTTATATATGTAAAGAGTAAAATCAGAGACCTTCTGTAGGATGCGTCCCCCACCCCCAGTTATATTTGCTCACAATTAGTATAGGTTTATGGGTGTTTGGTTTGGGTGTCCCTGAGGAAAAGTGCCTTTTTAACCACATGACACCAGAATCAACATCATAACATTTTCACGGTCCTGCTGACATTTACTTAAAGTAGAAAGAAGTTTTGTTTCCCAACCTTTCTCAGAAAGAGTTATGTCTCAACAAATTCATTCTTGAATAATAACATACCAAGAATATTCACTATCCTAAGTTAAACTAAAGTTTAAAGGGGGAAGAAGAACTAGAGAACGAGAAGGTGATGGAGATGGAGGGCAGGCACAGACACTTGCTTCTGGCTTCCAGAGATACCCATCTGATTAGAAGCCTGGCCGTTGGCTCATGGGAGTACTCAGCTAATGTGGAAGGGAAGTCATGGACTGCAGAGGTGGCCTTGTGCAAGCTGCTTTTCAAAGATAAGGGTGGAACTGAAGGGCTTCCTGGAAAACATCAGGTCGTTGCTTTTGTTCCTTCTAAAATTTAGTTTCATTTTAAAAACCACATTTCTCAATGTGTCTCAGTTTGCAGAGCCCAGGCTTCGGAATGGTTTAGGTGACGTTGTTAACAGCCACATCAGCTGATGCTTGCCAGGCTCTTTGCTTTTGCTAGTCATTAAAGCAGTTGTGTAAAGTCGTGGGGCTGCTGAAGTCTTCCTGTGGTTCAATGCCAGCTCGATGACTCCAGTACCTAACTTCAGAGGCAAATCATTCTCATTTTAAAACTGTTCAGTTTTTTTCCTTCTGGATAATTGAATTTCATATTTTTCTATCAAGTATTTAAGGTATTATATCATAGGAACCCCAATAATTATGTGTGGCAATAGTTTGATATTCATATTTCTGGTCTCCTGTTATATACTTACATACCAATATGTTTTCACATGCATATGCCTTGTTTGAAAATATAAATCTACAGCATTTTCTACACCCATGAATTTTACTATTTTTTCCCAGTCTGATCTTGATTCATAAGCACTGATCATCCTGCCTCAGCCTCTTCAGTAACTCAGGTCACAGGCCTATATTATGACATATGGCATTGCATGTGTGTATGAATCAAGCCCAGAGGTCATGGTAGCAGTCACTTTCTCATTGTGCTATATCACCCATGCAAGGCTTTATGTGTTAATAAATTAGCCATACAGTTTAGAAGTACAGACTTACCTTTTCATTTTTAAAGATGGTAAAATTATATCTTAATGTGCATGAGCACTATGTATCAATATTTTAGTAGAAAGCTGCCAAATGGGATAGGGACATTAGATCAGTTGATACAGGACTTGACTATCATACACAGAAGACACGAGTAAGTAGAATGATTAAGCCTTACTCCATATCATTACCCTGTAATCCCAGCAAATGGAAGCCAAGGCAGGGAGATCAAAAGTTCGTCGTTATCCTCAGCTACCTACTGAGTTCAAACCAGCTTGATGTGCCCGATAGGCTTTCTCAGACAAATAAAAAAAGCCATAAATGTTACTGTTTTATTCACTATATCAAGGGAAACAGATCTAGTGATGAATACATAATGAAACTGGTATATGAACAAAATGGAATACTATTCAACTCTAAAAAGTGAAATAGCCAATTTTTCAGGGGAAAGAGATAAGTATAGAATGTATATTATTAAGTGAGTCTGTACAACCTCAGAAAAATCTCCATGTGAACATCTGAGACAATGTGTACAAACAAATACACATGTGGCCAGTGTAACTTGTAGAAAGGAGAGGAGAGGGCAACGATTAGCCAATAAAGGAAGACTGGATGAGAATGACGAACCCTTCAATTATGACAGAGGATAGAAAGCTAATTGTTTGTCTCGTTTTAACTGTCATGGAGTCCCCCACCCCCCACACCCGGTGAAATTTAAACATATAAAATGTACATTTGATAGTAAATGCATAAAATCCAACGTGAAGCTTCAGAATGGCTAACTGAATTTTGTAGAGATTCATAGATTTTTGGATCTGGTTAAATTCATGGCATGAAAGTTCTCACATGTACAAACACACAAAAATCCCCCACAAATAGCAAATAACTTTATATGTCACTGTAGATTTTTATGGGAAGATTACGAGTCAATGGATAAAAGTCCCATTCTGAAACTTTATGCATCCAAGCCTGCAGGAAAGGCTCCTTTGGACTGTTCAGTATAGATCAGGGTTGAGAATGGTAGCCCTCGCACCCAGACAGTACAGTCCAACTTCAACCCAACTTATCATGTGATAAGTGAACTTGGATAACTCCTAGTTTATATTCATGGACTTTTCTTCTAATAGTTGGAAATAACATTACTCTATAAAGTCAAAATTATTTCTAGCAAACACCACAATACTGGTGTAATTCAAGTCTTGACTATATACTAGATACAGTCACTTGAATTATTAGTCTTACATTTGTCATATTTAATTATTCACAGCCAAGACTACTTTGAAGAAATTTTAAATTTGCTTCCAGGCTGTGATTCACATTGCCTATTCTTCATTCACTTGGATTCTGTCTTGGTCAGTTGAATTCTTTGACCCCCAGTTTGCAGAATGTAAGGGGTCTCTATGCAAATGTTGCAGTGACATAACATTGCATGCTTTAGTTTTCTGTTTTTGCGCATTGATTGTGTAAGTTTTTTCCATATCCTTCCAAAAGATCCTACCTCTTCCTCAGAAAGGACATCATGTCTGTAGTTCGTGGCTGATGCTCTGATGCAACATCATCTTCCCTGCAACATTTGTTGTTGTTGTTATTGTTTTTTGTTTTTTTGAGACAGGGTTTCTCTGTATAGCCCTGGCTGTCCAGGAACTCACTCTGTAGACCAGGTTGGCCTCCAATTCAGAAATCCACCTGCCTCTGCCTTCCAAGTGCTGGGATTAAAGGCCTGTACCACCACTGCCCGGCATCTGCACCATTCTTTGACTTGCTATTTACCCATATCATTTCTGAGAACTTCCCAGGTACCTACAGAAATATACATGAGTAGTTGTCTCTCGTGATACATTTGAAGAGATTCCAAGACTCAATGCAGCACTTCTTATTTTATGGAGACTGCCAGGGATTAGAGGATCTAACATTGAACTCAGTGGCTTTTATAAGTCAGAATTACGAGATCAAGTATGCGTTTCATCTTGTGAAACGGAATTTAAATTCAATTAGAAAATACTTGGTTACTTTCATGATGCTCATGTCGCTGTTATACCAGTGGTCATATCTTGAGTTCAGTGGATCCAGAAGGCTGGGTATCAATCTAGAATCAGTTGGAGGAGGGGGTGAATATGATCAAACTACACTGCATGAACTCACAAGGAACTAACACAAATTAAAAATAGTTTCATGGTAAATAAGAATCTAAATGCCTTTCAATTTGTGCTCTTAAACATTATTCTGAATCCAATAAGTCCTTTTTTTTTCACACTTTTGCACATAGGGAAAAGAAGATAAGCAACATGTTTCCAAGTATAAACAACTTAACAATTCCTATTTATGCTTGTGTTTCTCTTTGATCACTTGTGTCTCATTAGGCAGCCCAGGCTTTGAACTCTAGGCCTTTACCTGCCAAGATCTGGGATGCCAGGTATGTATTAACATAGCAGGATGCTGCTAGCTTTTCTAAGGAGACTCTTCCCCACTGTCACTGGATTATTATTATGGGTAAAGAAGTCTTTCATTCATTGTGGCTCAAGTTTGACGAAATGTATCTCTTTATTTTGTTCTGATCTAATTCAACTTCTCAATGCAGTGGTATTTGACTTTGCTTGTTTTGACTTCAATTTCCAGCTTTAAGGATCAGCACATAACATTCCACTATGATTAACTGATCCATCTAGTTAGACGCTTTGAGGCCTCAGATGAACAGCTTAAAATCTTGTGTCCTGATTTAGAAATGACTGCAGTTGAAAAGAGAGGTTCTCTCCATGCCTCTCTGTACAGTGCCTACAGGCAGGAAAGAACATGCTAATGAACACATTCCAAGTTATTAAAATTATATATTATTATAGACACAACTTCATTTACCTTTTTTGGCACAGGTTGGATAATTAATTTGAACATACCAGTTAGTTATTAAAAAAATCAGTATAGTATACTGCATTAAGCAAACCAGCTGAATGTTTCAACACAGAGTCATTGGTCTATGACTCACTTTTCTTGCCAGAGGTTATCTGGCAGATGAAAAGGAGCTTTGAGGAGCAGGGATTTAGTAGAGAAGAGATTGGCCTAGTACCAGGTACAAGGAAAAAAGACAAAGAGTAGTGATGGAGGGAGAGAGAAAAGGAAAAGAAAAACAGAAGCAAAAGAAAAACATAATATGAAAAACAAACAAACAAAACAATCAGAAAAAAGAGCCAAACAAAACCACAAGAAAGATGCATAGATACAGAGACACCCATTCTCACACACAGAAATCCCATAAAAATCACAGACTCAATAATACAATCTTAAAGTCTTTTATTTGTTACTTATTAAGAACTTATTATAGTAAAGGCCTTCAGCAAGGCATGGATATCTTTTTGCAGTCTTTTAAACTTGGTTTCTGCCATCACATTCTAAAGTTCAGATGCAAGGAAACATTCACATTCCTGTGTCTTATGGATTTCTTTCAGGTAAAGCTCTTTACTTTCCAGGTCAGTAACAGATATTTGTCTCTCTCTTTTTTTAAAAGATTTATTTATTATTATAAATAAGTACACTGTAGCTGTCTTCAGACATACCAGAAGAGGGCATCAGATTTCATTATGGGTGGTTGTGGTTGCTGGGATTTGAACTCAGGACCTTTAGGAAGAGCAGTTGGTGCTCTTACCCACTGAGCCATCTCTCCAGTCCCCAGATCTTTGTCTCTTAAACAGACTTGAGTCATTTCTATACTTCCCTTGGGAACCCATCCTTGTAATTTATAGACAGTTAGCTGTAATTTCTATGTTTCTAAGGTCTGTTGCCTCTCTTTAAAACACATTTTACAATACTATTAATAATTAATAACATGTTCATACCTTAGAATATACAAAGACTTTGAGGCAGTAGCTCTCAACCTGTTGGTTGTGACTTCTCGGGTGTTCTTGAATGACTATTTTACAATGGTCACATATCAGATGTCCTGCGTATCAGATACTTACATTATGATTCATAAGAGTAACAAAATTAAAGTTATAAAGTAGCAATGAAACAATTTTATGGTTGGGGGTCACCACAGCATGTGGTACTATCGTTACAGTTAAACTGTAGTATTGAAAACCACTAGTACAGAGAACTATAGTACAACTAAACTAAACTAAACTAAAGTATAGTAAAACTATAGTATAGAAAACCACGGCTGTGAGGGCAGACATCACATTTTGTTTGTTCTCGTGACTTCCTAATACATCACAGCATCTGCTTTGTAGTATGGGTTCAGTTGAAGTTTGATAACATTAAAGCCATAGTGAGGGAAGAAAGAAAATGGAGCCACACTTGGAAGGCAACACAATACGAACATATTTATTATATCACCAGATCACAAATTTAGAATCTTTGGTTATATGTGAAAGAAGCCTTTTGTTGGGTCTCACATATTAAAAACCTCTAGTAATCAAACAGCAGAGGGAAACCTGTATACCATGAGCAGTTGTAAAGACACTGGCCAACAAAGAAGACATAAAAGGTTTCTGTGCCTAACTGTGCGCAGGGATGATTATGGATTTGTGAAGTGGTCTGGGTGATTATGATAGTGCGTGAAATAAGCTGCCTTCATCTTGCATTATGATTAGACTTTTATCACTACTATATTATACGTAACTATCATAGTGACCTAGACGACAAAATTCATCTATGGGTGAGGGAACTTAATTGGAGATCTTCAATCTAACTCTTCCTTTCAGCAATGAACTAACCCTCCCTCTTTTTATCCACTAAATCTATCATTTATAGTCCAGCTGTGAGGACCACATAGTGTCCGTTAATGAAGGAAAGCTAGCTGTTCATCCTGAGTATAGATACCTTTGGTCAGGAAATTCACGTATTAAGAAGCTGACCCAGCTATCTTTCTTAAATTTTCTGACCACCAAACTTCTGTGAAACAAAGATAACTAGGAAGAGTTTGTAAACAAAAAAAAAAAACCCAGAATGCTAACTCTTTGGGACTGGATGTATTATTGGCATTACACTGCCACGAGTCTGAAAATTTAAGAAAGACTTTAAGTAAGACTTTCCATTTAAATTCTGAAGCTCATTCACTTGGACATTCTGGAAAGGAAGCGCTTGCTTCTCGGTCCACCTCCCTGAACTTTCAGACTCCTTTCCTCTCTTCTTAGTTCTCTGCTGGGTAAACAGACATTGACTCCCCCAGCCCCCACAAACGGCGAAAACAAGCTATATCTTCATATTTTACATGGATAAATATACAAGAACTTTTCTGTGGCATCCTACACATTGGTGGTTGAGGGAGGGGTGGAGAGATTCTATGCAGAGGAACATTTACTTTGACAGAATAAAGCCTCGTGACACCGCCCCCACGTGGCGGCAGGAGGCGGTTATCATCGCCAGCAGAGGGGAGGGGCAGCAAGAGCCCTCTCTGGCTCCTTCCTGACAGCATGAAGACCTGTGCTGTGGAATCTGGGTAAATATTAGGGCGGACTGGGAGACTGGATGTGACCAGGGTGGAGTAAATGAGTGAAGCTAGTGCAGAGAAAGATTTGTGAAGTTAGGAGCCGTTAGCCGATCCCAGAACAACTGTTAGTTCACTTTTCCTAGCTAGAAACCACTAGAGATTTTCCCTTGCCCTTAAAAAAGAAATTATCCTGTGTGTATGATTTCTATTGAGTCACGGAGAAGGCTTGAAGCCATTTCAAAGTCTGACTTTTCTGCAGTCAAATGAAAAATATCAGTCTTTTATTGGGTGGGTGTGCACTTACAGGACTGCATCAATTAAATCTAGGGTCATTAGCTCTTCCGAACTTCCTGACATTTGACTTCCAAAATAGAAAATGCGAAATTATATTGACCAAACACCAACTCATGTAGTCAACATTGTTGGAGTTAAAGACAACAGCTTTTGAAACATGTGAAGCTTGAAGTGCTGTATCAAAGAGGATACTTCAATACATGCTGCAGTTTTTTAGGGTGGCAGCCAAGCAGCGATTTCTGAATTTGTCAAGAAGCAGACTTTTTAGTGTGACTGAAGTGCTGAAACACAGTCAGTGCTACAAAGCAGATTGTAGTGACATCAAAGAGTGAAGAATTCGGAGACCATTAGTGAGCAGGTTTGAAGTTTGTGAGAAAGTGTAGACAATATAAGGCTCTCTTTACATTGTTGTTTAAACATTTTTCTATCTTCCAGGACAAGGAAAGCAAACATCATGGCCCTCACACTTTAGAAGAAGCATGTCCTCTTGATCTTAAAACATCAGAAGAAAGGACAAGGTATTGTTTCATTTATATGTAGTAAGGATAGAATGATGGCCAATTTCTCACTTAAGTACGAATGTAAGTATTAAGAATAAGATAGAAAGTGAGGGAATGTGTAAGATATTTTTTCCTTGAACATATTTTCAGCAAACGTGTCCTTCCTTTGACTCAACAAAGATAAGGACAGTTTGGTTTAGCAACAGCATGGGAGTGGAAGGTGTGACTACTGGACTTTGGAATTGTGGATCATATGGCACAGACACACTGATTGTGTCTTTGAATGAGGATGCTGTTAATTCATTTTCCTGATGTTAAGGAAGACCATACCTTCAGTACTTGATTCTTTTCTAGACTACACTGCTTTTTTTCCCCCACTGTGGCACGATGAAGAATAAAATAAATGTTTCAAACAATTTGGAAATTAACTTTCAACCAAATCACAGAGTTTTATGGAAATATCTGATAGGGCTAAACAAATTTAAGTGCTGCAATTGATAATAAAAACACCAAAATCAGACATGTATGGTTATGTACATCATACTGTGTGTATTAGGAGTCTTACAAAATTTTGTCTTTGAATTTTCAAAGTAAAACTATAGAAATTTACATTTTGTCTAAAACAACACCGAGGCTGTGGTGGATTTCCTGAGCTTGATTGTTTCCAAAGACTCTATCTTAAGAGTAAACTATAGAAAGGGAGTAAAAGTCATAAAAAAGTTGATTCAGGAATGCATTCAGCTGTAAGATGTGTCCTTTTTTTTTTCCTGAGGAATTAAATAGTCTTGGGTAGTTAATAGAAAAAGACAAGGTTCCAAAGACATTGTCTAGAATCTTGACTCTAGATTGCAATACGCTTACGAACCTATCTGGTAAGGAATGGATAGCCTGTTCTACTTATGTTAATAGTTTAGATAGGAACCAAATAATTAACAACTGGTAGTGACATTTGAGCCTGTTGGTGTGAAAAATACCATTTCAGGGCAGATTTGATTGGAACTGACTTCAAGATGCAGATTATGTCCAGAAACAGTTGTGATGTACAATCTTGTCATCTCTCTCCACCTTCTCTCTTGACACAGATAAGGCAGATATTTCAACTGTCAAATCAACAGTAAGTTACCATTCTAATGTGAGTATTTTATCCTGCCAATCACTTTGGCATTGCCAAGAGTAAAAAGCTATCCTTAGTACATCTACCTGTGCTTAAAAAGGTGAAAAATTGTTCTGTGAATATCAATGAAGCTCTGTTTACAATGTTATTACAGAAACAATAGTATCACTTTTATGTAATTGAACTTTTTATATATGTAAATATAGTATAGCTTATTCCCATGTATTTTGTTATGTCCACAGTAGATCTGTGTTTATTGGGAAAATGAAAACTTGTTAATGATGCTTAGCATTTAATATATGAGATTGTATGAGAAGGAATAAAATAAAAATGAAGGGGCTTCATGAAGCTGGATTAATGACATGCTCTTTCTTTTTTTTATTTATTAGATATTTTCTTTATTTACATTTCAAATGTTATCCCTTTTCTTGTTTTCCTCTCTGATAAAAAAAAAAAAACCTATTTCCTCCGCCTTCCCCCTGCTCACCAACATATCCTTCACAGGCCAAGGGCCTCTCCTCCCATTGATGACCGACTAGGCCATTCTCTGATATATATATATATCATCTGGAGTCATGAGTCCCACCATGTGTACTCTTTGGTTGGTGGTTTAGTCCCTGGGAGTTCTGGAGGTATTGGTTAGTTCATATTGTTGTTCCTCCTATGGGGCTGCAAACCCTTTTAGTTCCTTGGGTCCTTTCTCTAGCTCTTTCATTGGGGACCATATGCTCAGTCCAATGGATGGCTGTGAGTATCCACTTCTGTATTAGTCGGGCACTGCCAGAGTCTGTCAAGAGACAGCTATATCATGACATGCTCTTTCAAAAGTGAAACTATTTTGTTGTTGTTGATATTGTTGTTGTTTTTAACTATGTACAATGGATTTGAAGTCATTATTGGTGAGTAATGAGAGGAAAAATGAATATTTCCTCAACTGAGCTGCTTTTAGTTTTATCCTAAGGACCCAAATAGTATTATCCAATTTAAGAGAAATAATATGGGGAAGAACAGGAAGGCCATTTAAAATACAATAAACCCTAAACAGCCTTTTACTAAGTCAAGACTTGGCCAGAATTGAGTTGAGAAAGCCTTTAATTCACTAATTACATTTTTGCTTGTCTATTCCAAGAATTTTGACAATAATACAAGGATGAGAAAAAATAAACATAATTTCTAATTTCTTTTTTATAGAACAACCCTTTATAAGATATTTGGTAATCTGCATAATCCTAACTCTGAAATCTTAACTAAATTCTGGTCCAGATAAATAGTTCTTGCTCTCATTGAGAATAAGAAACTGAGCTATGGGATACAGTGAAAAATGAACCATACCCTCTCTTTTATCCCCCTTTCCTTTTCCCTCTTGCTTTGATCCCACTCACTCTGGGCCTTACTAGCTCTAGCCCATAGGTTTTTTTTTTTAATTTGTTTCTCATTATGGATAGTTATAAGCAGTCAGTGTCCTTAACCTCTGAGTCATCTCACCAGCCCCATACCCTCTCTCACACAATCAGATGGATGATCTATTTTTTCCACATTCCTTTTGTCTAAAGAAAGGGAAATGAATGTTTGCAGGAAGGTGCTAGGATTTCCCGAGTCTCTGCATATGCAAGTCCAAGGCCAAGTAAAGAGGTTTTCAATTCATGATCCTTTTAGAGACATGGTGGAGTCATTGTGATTCTACTTACACCATTTCTGGTGTTTGGCAAACTCAGATCACCCAATTCCCTCCCTTCTGAGTCCCTGCACTGCTGACTTCAGTGGATGTGTCTGTTTGTTTTGATAGCTTCCTGCCATGGCTTGGTTCCAGGTGACGCTGTTTGTCTTTGCACTGCTGCTACAATCACCACTCACTGAAGGAAAGGTAAATCTAAAGTGGAAACATCCTCTCAAAGCAGCCTGCCAGTTTTGGAAAAATGCCCGGCTCCTGTGAGAACAGGAGAATCCAAGTATCTTAGTAGGTGGAAAAAAATGCTTTGGGTGGCTCACAGCACTTCACAGGGAAATAGAGATAAGGCTCTTTGCTCCATCACTCATGGCTGTGATAACCAATAGACACATGTGCCTACTGGACACTTGAAAAGACAAAATTATTTCAAATAGAAGGTTACCAGGCACCAAAGATGTAGCAGAAGTTCAACAACAAACCTCACAAGTATTCTGTTAAAAAGTGAGATAACATTACTTCTGTATAATTGGCCAAATAATAAATTAAGTTCAGAGTACTGTGATAAGAATTACCAAAGACTTGCTGGCTGATGCAGTAGACATGAATTTCCTCTGGTTGTACAGGCTAGAAGTCTCTAATTAAGGTTTCTCTGGAGGGGCTTTGGAAGGGACTCATACCATCCTCTTTAAGGTGACTTCTTCCAATTGTTCTCCTTTGTCAGGAGGCTGTGTCACCATAACTTCCTCTTGCTTGCCAACACAGTCTCCTTTCTATCTCCTAAAATCACTTGGCCTGAGATTCAGATTCCATTTTGATACTTTGGCTAACTTTGTGTCACGATCTTCAAGTTGATTACTTCTCTAAAGCTTTTTTCTTAACCAATAAGACTATATTTACTGGTTCTTAGAATCATAATATGGAAATATGTCTAGGGGGCAATCACTCAACTTATTACACATAAATATATTGCAGAAATTAACTTCTTGCATATTTCAGTAGGATCACTTCCAATTAAAGTCCCATGTTATATGGATTTAAAGAGCTAATTAATTATGGATCTTCTGCCCTCTTGTGTTATCTCATCCCATTTCCATGTGATTGATACAGAAATTTAAGAATATATAACCTCAACTTTGCATCTTCACCTCTATCATTATATTTATCTCCTGTAGAACAAGCTGATTTCTAAATTGAAAAGAATTCAGACTCTAAGGTTTTTCTATTGTGTTTATCAATGATCATGGAATTAACATATAAAATGTTGTTACTGTGTGGAAATCTTGACTTCAGACCATCTACTTTCTTATGCCTTTATGTTTTAATGATCCCAAACCAAGGCTGGTCACCCTTATCAGTGTGTGTAGGCCTCACACATGGAGTTCTCGTCCTGGCCTAGAAGCCTGTGAATATAAAGTGCTATGGTCATTGTTGTCTGTTCTCACACTCTGCTCTGACTGTTAACATCCAACATTAACTAGAACTCAAGACTCAAATAGTTGTTCAGACCTCATTTGGCATTCATAGCTTTAGTCAGTCCATCAAAATAGTCAATTTCTTAGACTGGAGAGAATGTTCTTATCCTTCCAGGCCTTTATTATAACAGTTTTCCATCTTTTCTCCCTTGTTTGTTTTTTTTCCTCTCTTAGGCCTTCACAATTCTCTTTTCACTTCCTGATCCAACTCTTGGCCTTCATTCATGAAGTCATTACAAAGTGAAATGTCATTGGATTTGACCACCATCAAATGCATACTGATCACCTCACTCAACATAACCCTATGTGTTTCTCAGAAATCAAATGGACATTGAGCATCTTTTAAAGTCCCAGCCTAGAATCATCTTTTGTGAACTCTTCCTTATCCTCATAGACTCCACCTATCTGAGCTCTATTTTTTTAATGCAATATGAACTCCGTAAGGATAGATCCTGGTTTTTAGAGTTGATACATATTTTACATCCTGACATCTCCAATCAAAGCTCTATTGATACTCATCTAAACGTAAAAAAATACACCTATAAGTAACATTTTTCATGTACAAAACACAATGGCATAATAATAAGAAAATAATTTCTTATCCTAAGAAACCAACATTTTTGTGTTTTAAATTAATTAAGTGGCATTTCAAGGATATTGGGAGCAGCATAGGAATGACTGGTAATTCAGGGGTCACTGCTGGTACTTGACTTGTGCATTCATTATAACTTAGGAATATGCAACTGTGCTAAATCTGTTGGTTCAAGGCATTACCTAATAGTCTCTCTTCTTAGCAACACAAAGCAGGAGGTAGACACAGACAGAGAGTCAAAAATGGCAGTGCTTTGTGGTCAGAAGTATGAGGCCAGGAACATGAGAGTCTTGAGGGAACTAAGGATTGTAGGGGAGGTAACAATTCCAAAGTATCAGAAAACCTACTGTGAGCAATGTGTCTATTAAGCATACGTCAAAATCTTGCTCACACCCATGAAACATTGCAGCATTGTATAAACATAAGCTTAGAACTTGTCTAAAAATCAAAAGTTCCATTCTGATCTTAGAATTAGCTGTCATATGTACCTACTCATCCAGAGAAGCTGAAAATACAAACACTATACCAATTTATTACTGAACTGAGCAAAGTGAGGAATATGCCATTCAATTTGTTGCCTTCAAATTGTATATAAAACATTTAGAAAGTATGTATTGAACAACTCTGGAAAATTTGCTGTCTAATAATTTTGCGTAGTATGCTGGATGGGACATAGGAATTTGGACTGAATTTGAATATTCTGTCTCCAAATGTAGATATCACAAATAACAGTGCTCCTGGTAAAGTCTACAATGAACCATTGACTTTACTCACCACAACTTACTGTGGCTTGATCAAATGTAAATGGTTATGCTTAGATGGGCTACTATGAATAATTTATGAAAATATTACCTCATTTATTTATTTTTTTCATACAATTTCTTTTGATTATAATTTTCCCCTCCACCAACTACCAAATTATCCTACCTCCGTACTCTCCCAATTCATGTTCTCTCTCTCAAAAAAAAATACCAAAAAAACCCCAAAACCCAAAAAAACCCCAAAAACAGAAAGCAAAACAAGCAAATAACAAGACAAAAAAAAGTCAAACCAAAACAAAAAGTCCACAACACAGCGAAATGAAACAAAATACATTCAAACTGATAGAGCCTGTGTTGGCCAACTACCTCTGGACTTGGGGCCTGCCTTGAGTGTGGTTAATATACTTACTGACACTCCATTGAAGAAGACTGATTTTCTCTTTGCCAGCAGTTATCATTTACAAATAGTTTCTCAGTTAGGGATGGGATCCCATGTCAAGTTTCCCGTTTTAGTACTGGGATTCTTATCTAATGGCCTGTGCCTCTCTTGTGTGTTCTGTTATTGTCTCTGTGAGTTGATATGTGTATTTGTCTGCTGTCTGGAAAGACACTGTTTTGTTGGAGTTATCTATCATCTTTGTTTCTTAGCATCACTTTGCTCATTCTTCTGCATAGATCCCTGAACCCTGAGGGCAGGCAGGACTTTGATGATGAAGACATTTCCTTTAGGACGGAGTACTCTCAAGTCTGACACATTCCACACATTGTCCAGTGGTAGGGCTCTATGTTAATTCCACCTACTACAAGAAGAAAGTTCTTTGGTAAGGTCTGAATAATGCATTTTGATCTGTGGATTTAGCAATATTTTGGTTAACCACTTTAGCAGTGTTGTGTATGGATTCCATCTCATGGAGTAGGCCTTAAATACAATAAAAAGTAGTTTTTTACTTCCGTAAAATTGATACCATATTGCACCAATTCATTGTGTTTTTCAGATCACTGTTGTAAGTCTACAGGTTTGTATCTCTCAGATATTACCTTTCTTCTTGGGTCATGTGCAGCATACCTTCTAATACCACCTCGCATAGGATTTAATAAAAATAATAATACTGAAAGTTGAATTAAAATCAAACATTTGTGGCCTCAGAGGAATTTTTATTTTGCATTGAATTACTTACCATTTCCAAGTCTTCTGTCTACTCATTCCTATTAAAATTAAGTGTTGACTTAGAATCATTGGCATTGCCAAGCAGCTAATTCCTTTTCTATCTGTGTGATATTATGTGAGAAACAATTTTAAAGTGATTTTTGTTGAAATTTCTTAGATGCCTGAGAAATTTTAAAAAAAATGTTAAATGTTAAATGTCATTTTCCTTCAGGATCCAGAGTTTACTTCTTTGATAACCAACCAACTACAAGTTCAAAGAGAGATTGTAAATAAACACAATGAACTGAGGAGAGCAGTTAACCCTACTGGCAGCAACATACTAAAAATTGTAAGAGACTTGAAACAGTGCTAGTCAGTGTGGAGGGAGGAGCCAGTTATGAGGGAGGAAATAGATGTGGAGGGAGGAGCAGTTGAATGGCTTCATATTGTGGTATAAAATGTTCCTGTTCTGATTTTTTGCTATTTTACTTACAATTTATTTGGGAAAGATTGTATTATTTTTCTTTTTAACATGGTTAAATTACTTGTCAGGTTTGGGGTCTAATAAATTATAATTAGAAGCCAAGTCTTTGGGCATCCAAAGTGCTTTAGGAAGCACTTAATCTATTGACTTTCCTAAGCATGTGTCAAGCCAATATCTTTCAGTATTTTACTTCTTGAATAAGATTTTCTCATCCCCTTCTCTCTCTAGTTCTCTCTCTCTCTCTCTTTCTGTATCTATGTGTGTGTGTATGAAGGAGAGAGAGAGAGAGAGAGAGAGAGAGAGAGAGAGAGAGAGAGAGAGAGAGAGAGAGGAGAGGAGAGGAGGGGGACACATACGCACATGTTTATAAGTATATAGGTGGAGACCAGGAACATCAGATTCCCCATGGGACTTGGTTATAGACAGCTGTGAGTCAATTGACCAGGGTGCTGAGAACCAAATATTGAGTGTCTCCAAATGAGCAGTAGGTTCTCTTAGCTACTAAGCTATCTCTTCATTCTCAATCCTATAGCCTTCTTGATGTAAGGCATTTCCTAGGGCAGTGTTAATAGCCTTTTAGCCTATTCAAGCACATATTTCCCACATAAAAACAACAGGCATCAACAGACTTTGGAATAACCCAGATCAGCTTACAATATTAAAATATTCTTAGAATCCTCCACACATGTCAACATTTAGTATTATTCACACTCATCCTAGATATGTGGCTTTATAGTTAGATATTTTGTTCTTATACACATCCCTATTAGATTTCTCTTCATGTGGAAATTGGTACACACTGGAATTAAAACAAGCAAAAGAGGCTTGCTTTTAGTTTTTACCACTAAGTAATAAATTTATTTTTATTAATTAGTCTCAATATCAATGATAATCACAAAACCTTTTACAGAAGTTTTATAGTTTTTATAACCAATCAAGTTAAATATTTTCATTATGTTTGGGATCATTATGGTTTTCTTTTTCTTTTGATATTTAGGAATGGAGCATACAAGCATCAGCAAATGCTCAAAAGTGGGCTAATAAGTGTACTTTAGAACACAGTAGTCAAGATGACCGGAAAACCAGTAGGTATTGACATATGGCTGCTGAATAAATTAATAAATTCAACCCTAACAGTCCTTTCTGGGATATTGCATTAAAACTATGCACATAAATGTTATTATTGCTATCTTTCAAAAGCCATTTATTATGTATATTCATATATAATTATAATAGCTGTATGGTTCATGATCATTTATGTTTTATAAATGTTTTGTGCATTTGTATCATTTGTTCCATGCAATGTATCATTTGTTTTCTACAAGCTTATAAGCAAAGCAGATCATGGGTCATCCTTTTCTAAAAAAAAAAAAAATCTTAAATTAGAAAAAAAATAAACTTATGAAGAAAAACTACAGGTCAGAGGACACACTGAAATCATGTCATATTTCAAGAAGATTTTTTTCAAGCTTTATCAAATCTAATCTTCTGTCCCTTCATTTTGATATTATGCAGTTTTCAGCATATTGATATCTATTTTATGATATATATTTAATTGTGTTCAGTTTTTGCTTAATTTTGCTGCAAAGTACTTCATGTTTTGAAATCACCTTGAAATTCATGTAGACTGAATATTTTGAGAATGTGTATTTTTAAATTATATCAAGCAGTGATGTTTTTTCTTTTCCTTATTTGTTTGTTTTTGTTTTCTTTGTTTTTTATTTATTTTATTTTATTTTTTGCTTGGTTTTGTTTAAGTAGGATGTCATTTTGTAACTCTGGCTGTTTTACAACTTTCTATGTAGAACAGGCTGGCTGTTAACTTGCTCTAATCCTCTTGTCTCTGACTCCCAATTCTGGGACTAAAGGTGTGCGGTGCCAAATATTGTTTTCTATGTAGTTGATTTGACAGATACATAGATTGGTGTTGTAGAACCTAAAGAACAACAGGACACCTTTTATGGAAAAGTACAGAACCATGAGGGAGGAAACATGCCCAGATCTCACACAGGATATTTACTTATTATATCTTGAAGCATAATACATGTAGGAAAGCATATTGCATGTGGAAGTAATTAGTTATCCCTGCATTGTTTTAGTTGGTATATAATTTTATGATTTTATTATTTTATAAGGTGTGGCCTTATTGGAAGATGTGTGATTTTCTTAGAGGAAGTATGTGTTTGTGGAGGTAGGGCTTTGAGGTCTCATCCATATGTTCAACTCTGGCCAGTGTGAGACAGTCTCTTCTGGCTACCCGTGTGGATACAGTTCTCTTCTGCTGCTTACATACTAAGATGTAGCACTCTTGGCTCCTCTGGCAACATGTCTGCCTAGATGCTTCCATGCTTCCTACCATAATGACAATGGTCTATTCCTCTAAACCTGTAAGCCAATCACAGTTAAATGCTGTCTTTTATAAGAGCTGCCTTGGTCACGGTGTCTCTTCAAAGCAAAGGAAACCCTAGCCAAGACAGTTAGCAGCTAGCATTTTTGATATTTATTGTATGCAGCATAGACATGGCATTTCAAGCTTACACAAATTAAATGAGGAAGGGACAGCTATCATTACACTTGCCCTGGCTGCATTTGGTTCTCCAAGGAGAAGGATTAAGTCTTCAAAACCATCTTCCATCTTCTGCCTACAGTTGTCTCTTTAAAATACTGTCTCAAATGCCTTTCTGCCTTCATCATATAAAAAAGCAACACGAACTTTTCCTTAGGGTTTTGTGTGTGTGTGTGTGTGTGTGAAAATTAGTGAATGAGATGAAAGGAGAAAATCTTCAAGTTCTGGTCACTATCTTTACTAAGTCTACATCACAAAGATGAGAGAAAGCAAGGCATATACACATGAATTTAGTATCTAGATGACTGCAGTTTTGGCAATGCAAATAGAGCAGGCTTCAAAATGAATTGGGATTTCACAATCTATTTAAATATTTGCATGTTTAGGCCTGTTGGTTGTGTCAGATGACTGTCTTTTCATCTGATTAACAAAATAATCAATCAATTAGTTAATCTAAGTAGCAGGCACCCTGCTCTCACCTCAAAAAACAGATATCCACCATTGTCCTATGGCTGAAGTACAGCATTTTGCATTTGGATAGTCAATTTACTTTGCCAATGAAAGTTTTAGTTTTGCTCATAAATACATTTCTTCCCAGATTTGAAATGTGGTGAGAATCTCTATATGTCAAGTGATCCTACCCTCTGGTCAACTGTAATTCAAAGCTGGTATAGTGAAAATGAAAATTTTGTTTATGGTGTAGGAGCTAAACCCAATGCAGCTGTCGGCCATTACACTCAGGTGAGTAAAGCAGATGAAGATGCCATAGTTATAAACATTGCAACTATCAGGTGATATAATGACCAACTTATGACCCATTCCCTAGGGGACAGACTAAGTAGGTACTATATAGTTCTATTATTGGAGTGACACATTAAGATATATGACTTTATGCCTAGGATCTGAAGAATTACTGATAGGGAAGCATACAATACATCTTGCCATTATAAATGTATAAAAACTGAATTCATATACTTAGTATTTTAAAATATATTAAAAGTGAAAATGTACTACTGTGAATAAAAAAGTTAATTATTTTGTAAGGTATATGTTATAAACTGTAGCACCCACATATTTATGTACTATACATGTTAATAGTTATTTTGAGTATTTTAACAATTTTCTAATGAAAGTCTATGCATTTATCTCCCATGGACATGTAGCTTATTTGGTATTCATCATACAAAGTTGGATGTGGAGTTGCTTACTGTCCCAATCAAGAAGACCTGAAATACTTCTATGTTTGTCATTACTGTCCTATGTAAGTATGTACTTCGGAATGAAATGTGTGCAATTTACCTGCAATCTGATATATGAAATATCTT
Source organism: Mastomys coucha (assembly GCF_008632895.1). NCBI lineage: Eukaryota > Metazoa > Chordata > Mammalia > Rodentia > Muridae > Mastomys > Mastomys coucha. Next base: position 55,516,347 of record NW_022196909.1, on the reverse strand, counting down.
ATATAAACCAAAGCAGAGTTGCAAATGTAGCTCCACCAAGGGAAGGACAAATGTCAGGGTTCTTACTCTTAAGATCAAGACAACTTTAATTTGTTAGAGGAGAAATTCCACAATTCAGAATGGAAAGATCTAAGATCTTCAACATTTAGGAAATGATGTCCTTGCTCTCCATTATCCTTTCCTATGCTCAGGTTCATTCAAAGACCTTTTATGCTGTGGATTTCTCTAAGATTTCATGTTATTTATTTTGCTAATTTCACACTCCAGGATTGCACAAGTTTGATGGTAGACCAAGTGGTTTAAGCTGTTAGCTTGCATATGTGAATGACAAACCTTGATTTCAGCTTTTTTTTTCTATTCAAATATTTATTTTTCTTTGTTTCAAGACAGTTTTTTTTATATTCAAAAATTATTTTATTTATTTAAATCCAAAATTTTGCTCCCTTCCCAGAGTTCTTCACCCAACTTTCTCCCCTTCACCTCTGAGAGGATGCTCACCCCCTGCCTTCCTCATGTCTCTCTTCTCTGGGGCATTAAGACTGTACAGGATTAGGGGCATCCTTTCCCACTGTGGCCAGACAAGGCAGTCCTCTGCTACACATGTTCCAGTGGTCTCTGAGCTACCTGTATATACTCTTTTGTTGGTGGCATAGTCTCTGGGAAATCCCAGAGGTCTGGGTTAGTTGACACTGTTGGTCTTCCTATGGGGTTGCAATACCCTACAGCTTCTTCCATCCTTCTCTTAACCTTTCCATAGGGGTTCCTGACCTTAGCCCAATGAAGCATCTGCATCTGTCTCAGTCAGCTGGTGGGAGAGGCTCTCAGAGGACAGCTATGCGAGACTCCTGTCTGTAAGCACAACCTAGCATCAATGATAGTGTCAGGGTTTGGTGCCCACACACGGGATGGGTCCCAAGTTGGGACCGCCTTTCCATCCGTCTCTGCTCCATTTTTGCCCCTGCATTTCTTTTAGACAGGAACAATTCTGGGTCAAAAATTTTGAAGGTGGGTCAGTGACCCTATCCCTCCACTTGGGGGGCTGTCTATCTACTGGAGGTGGTCTCTTCAGATTCCATCTTACTACTGTTTGACATTTCAGATAAAGTCACCCCCATTGAGTCCTGGGTGGTTCTCCCATCCTAGGTCTCTGTGACTTTCTAGAAACTTCCCCCACCCCACCCTCAGAAATTGCATATTTTCATTCATTCTCCTGGCACACTGGGCTTTTTTACTGTCTGCCCCATACCTGATCTTGTCACCCTCATTCCCCTCCACCTCCCCTCTCCTATCCAGATCCCTCCCTCCCATCTGCTTCCTGTGATTATTTTGTTCCCTCTTCTAAGTGGAATTGAAGCATGCTCACTTGGGCCTTCCTTCTTGTTAAACTTTTCATGGTCTGTGGGTTGTATGATGAATATTCTGTACTTTTTGACTAATATCACGTATCAGGGAGTACATTTCATGCATGAGCTTTTGGGTCTTGGTTACCTCACACATGGTGATATTTTCTTGTTACCATCTATCCATCTGCAAAATTCATCATTTCCTCATTTTAATAGTTAAATAGTTTTCCATTGTGTAAAGGAACTACATTTTCTGTATCCATTCTTCAGCTGAGGAACACCTTGATTGCTTCTAGTTTCTGGCTATTATGAACGTAGTGGAACATGTAATATGGAGGAATATTTTTGGGTATATTCTTAGGAGCAATATAAATGGGTTTTAAGGAGAACTATTTCTAGATTTCTTAGGAAGCACCAGATTTCCAGATTTCCAGAGCTGTTGTACCAGTTTGCAATCCTCCACATCCTTGCCAGCATGAGCTGTTGCTTGAGTTTTTGATCTTAGCCATTCTAATTGATGTACAGTGGAATCTCAGAGTTGTTTTGATTTGTAATTCCCTGATGACTAAAGACTTTGAACATTTATTTATTTCTGAACCTTTCAAGAGATTCTTTGTTGAGAATTTTGTTTAGCCCTGTACCCCATTTTTTGATTTTTTATTGGATATTTTATTTATTCACATTTCAAATGTTACCCCTTTTTGTGTTCCCCCTCTGGAAACCCACTTTATCCCCTCCCCCTCCACCTGCTTTTATGAGGGTGCTCCCCTAACCACCACCCACTCACTTCTGCCACCCCACCCTGGCATTCCCCTATACTGGGGCATTGAGCTTTCACAGGACCAAGGACCTCTCCTCTCATTGATGTCCAACAAAACCATCCTCTGTACTCCATTTCAAAATTGGGTTATTGTTTTTTTTTTCCGTAGTCTTATTTTTTGAGTTCTTTATATATATTGAATAAATATTAGTCCTCTATCATGTATAGGGGGAGTGATACTTTTACTAAGTTGTAGGTTGCTGTTTTGTCCTATTGACAGTGTCTTTTGACTTACAGAAGATTTTCAGTTTCATAAGGTCCCATTTATTAGTTATTGATCTTAGAGCCTGAGACATTGGTGTTCTGTTCAAGAAATTTTCTCCACTGACAATGTGTATGAGGCTATTTCTCACTCTCAGTACTATTAGATATAGTAAATCTGGTGTTTGTTAAAGTTCTTGATCCACTTGGACTTGAGGTTTGTGCAAGATGATAAATATGGATCAATTTGCATTCTTCTACATGTAGACATCCAGTTAGACCAACACCATTTGGTGAAGATGCTTTCTTTTTTCCACTGTATGATTATTTACTTTGTAGTCAAAGATCAAGTGTCCATAGGTATGTGGGTTTATTTCTGGGTCTTTAATTCTGTTTTATTGATTGATCTGTCTGTCTCTCTATCAATATCATGTTTTTTTTTTCTTTAATCATTATTGCTCTGTAGTACAGCTTGAGGTCAGGGTTGGTGATCCCCAAGAAGTTCTTTTAATGGTGAGAAATGTTTTGGCTAAGGGTTGGTGATCCCAGAGAAGTTCTTTTAATGGTGAGAAATGTTTTGGCTATCCTGAGTTTTTTTGTTTTTCCATATGAAGTTGAGAATTGCTCTTTCCATGTCTGTGAAGAATTGAGTTGGAATTTTGATGGGGATGGCATTGAATCTGTAGATTGCTTTGGTAAGATTGATATTTCTACTATGTTGATCTTATCAATCCATGAGCATGGGAGATCTTTCCATCTTCTGAACTCTTCTTCAGTTTCTTTCTTCAGGGTCTTGAAGTTCTTATCATATACATCTTGTACTTGCTTGGTTAGATATAAAAGATATATTATTTGTGGCTCTTGTAAAGGGTGTTGTTTCCCTAATTTCATTCTCATCCTGTTTATCCTTTGAGTAGAGGAAGGCAACTGATTTGTTTGAATTAATTTTATATCCCACCACTTTTCCAAAGTTATTTATCAGCTATAGGAGTTCTCTGGGAGAATTTTGGGGATTGCTTATGTATACTATCATATCATCCACAAATAGTGATTGATACCTTGACTTCTCCCTTTCTACTTTGTATCCTCTTGATCTCCTTTTGTTCTCATTGCTCAAAACTAGAACTTCAAGTACTATATTGAATAGATAGGGAGATAGTTGAGAGCCTTGTCTTGTCCCTGATATTAATTGCTTCAAGTTTCTCTTCATTTAATTTGATGTCAGCTTTTGGTTTGCTATATATTGCTTTTATTATGTTTAGGTATCTGCCTTGAATTTCTGATCTCTCTGAGATTTGTGACATGAAGGGTGTTGGATTTTTGTTACTGTTTTTTTTTTTTTAAGTATCTAATGAGATGATCATGTGACTTTTTCCTTTGAGTTTGTTTATATAGTGGATTACTTTGATGGATTTTTATATATTGAAACTTCTCAGCCTCCTGGCAATGAAGCTTACTTGTTTCTTAGGAATGATGTTTTTGATGTGTTCTTGGATTTTGTTTATGAGAATTTTATTGAGTATTTTTGCATTAATATTCACAAGTGAGCTTGGTCTGAAGTTCTCTTTCTTTTTTGGGTCTTTTGTGGTTTAGGTATCATAGTAACTATGGCATCATAGAATAAATTAGGTAGTGTTTCTTTTCTTTCTATTTTGTTGAATAGTTTGAGGAATCAGTATTAGCTCTTCTTTGAAGTTCTAGTAGAATTCTGCACTAATGTGGCCCTGGGCTTTTTTGTTGTTGTTGTTGTTGGGAGGTTTTTAATGACTCCTTCTATTTCCTTAATGGGTTATTGGACTGTTTAATTTACTTGATCTTGATTTAACTTTGGCATGTTGTATCTGTCTAGACAATCATGCATTTCATCTAGACTTTCCAATTTTATTGAGAATTGACTTTTGTAGTAAGATCTGATGATTTTTTGAATTTCTGCAGTTTATTTGTCTCTTTTTTCATTTCTGATTTTGTTAATTTGGTTGCTGTCTTTGTGCCTTTTAATTAGTTTTGCTAAGGATTCATCTATTGTGTTGACTTTCTCAAAGAACCAGCTCTTGATTTTATTGATTCTTTGACTATTTTCTCTCTCTCTCTCTCTCTCTCTCTCTCTCTCTCTCTCTCTCTCTCTCTCTCTTTCTCAAGTTGATTGATCTCGGTCCTAAGTTAGACTCTGAAATCTACTCCTCTTTGGTCTGTTTACTTCTTTTTTGTTCTAGAGCTTTCAGGTGTGCTGTTAAGTTGCTAGTATGAGATCTCTCCAATTTCTTTATTGAAGGCACTTAGTGCTGTGGATTTTTCTCTTAACAGTGCTTTCATTGTGCACCATAAATTTGGGTATATTGTGCCTTTGTTTTCATTGAATTTGAGAAGTCTATAATTTCTGTCCTGACCAAGTAGGGAGTTTTTGAGTTTCCATGAGTATGTGGGGTTTTGGTGTTTTTTCTTGCCCACACTTAGTTCATGGTGATCTGATAGGGTTTATGGGATCATCCCAATCTTCTTGTATTGGCTTAGGCTTGTTTTCTGTGTGATTATATGATCAATTTTGGAGTAGGTTTCATGAGTTGCTGAGTAGAAGGTATTTTATTTTGTTTTAGGGTGAAATGTTCTGTAGACATCTGTTAAAATACATTTGGTTCATAAACCCTGTTAATTTCACTGTGTCCCTGTTTAGTTTCTGTATCAATGTCCTGACCATTAATGAGATTGGGATGTTTAAATCTTCCACTATTATTGTGTGAGTTTCAATGTGTGTTTTGAGGTTTCATAAAGTTTCTTTTATGAATGTGGGTGTCCTTCTATTTGGAGCATAGATGTTCAGAATTGTGACTTCATCTTGATGGAGTTTTCCATTGATTACTATAAAATGTCCTTCTCTGTCTCTTTTGATTACTTCTAGTTGAAAGTCTTTTTTTTTTTTTTTTTAATTGGATATTACGGTGGTTACTCCAGCTTGTTTCTTGGGACCATCTTCCTGGAAGTCTTTTTTCCACATGCTGAGGGGTATTTCTTGAATGCAGCAAAATGATGGATCTTGTTTAGGTATTCAGTCTGTTAGTCTGTGTCTTTTTATTGGAGAATTGATTCTGTTGTTGAGAGATATTAAAGACCAATGATTGTTAGTTCCTGTTAATTTTGTTATTTGGAGGCGATATTATATTTTTGTGATTCTCTTCTCTTGGGTTTGTGGCAAGATGATTAATTTCTTGTGTTTACTGGGTGTAGTTACCCTTCTTGTGTTGGAGTTTTCATTCTACTATCCTTTGTAGGGCTGGATTAGTAGAAAGATAGTGTTTACATTTGGTTTTCTTATGAAATATCTTGTTTTTCTGTATTTCTTTGAGGAAGTTATTTATATCCCCCTTAAAGGCCTCTATCATCTTCACAAGGTGTGATTTTATATCAGAATCTTGCTCTTCAGGTGTGTTAGAGTATCCAGGTAGGAGAACTGGTATCTTATGGTTCCAGTTTACATTGGCTACTGTTGCTTATGATCTTGAACTTGCCTTTTGCTATCTGATAATGTCTGGTGTTAACTGGCTTGGTATCTTGAATCTGAGCAGGCCTATTTGGAGGCAGCTAGAGCTGTGTGACCTAGGCAGTCTTGTCTCTGGTTAGAGTAGGCTTCCTGTTTCCCTGGTTAGAGGAATCCTCCTGTGTTCCTGGTTAGGGCAGACAATCTGAGGACAGGCAGGTTGAGGGGGTGGGTGTAAGGCACACATGCTGATTTGCCATGGGTGAAGATGGAGGTGCAGACCAGAAGAGTGATATGGCTCCAGCAGAGCAGGATAGATCTCATGTCTGCTGGGCTCTATGGGGTTCCCTGCTGGCATGGGTTTGGAGGCAGGGGTCTCACCTCTGTCCCTGGTTAGTATAGACAAACTGGGAGAAAGGCAGGCTGTGGATTCTGGGGGGGTTGGGGTAGGGGGTGAGATGCAGGCACAGACCAGAAGCAACATTTTATTTTATTTTATTGTTAAATAATTTTATTATTTTTCATTTCATTTAATTAATTTATTGGATAATATTTATTTATTTTACTTACTCACTTTATATCCCACTTATTGCTCCCTTCCCCATCCCTCCTTCCACAACCCATCCTTCTATCCCCTCTCACCTTCTCCTCTGAACCAATACCCCATGCTCACATGGGTATACCCTCATCCTGGTATATCAAGTCTCCGTGAGGCTAGGCCCATCCTCTCCCACTGAGGCCAGACATGGTAGCCCACCTAGAAGAACATATCCCACAGACCGGCAAGAGCTTTTGGGTTAGCCACCACTCCACTTGTTCATGACACACATGAAGAACAAATTGTACCTCTGCTACATTTGTGTGAGCAGAGGCCTAGATCCAGCCTGTGTATGTTCTTTGGTTGGTTATTCAGACTGTGATAGCCCCATAGTCCAGTTTAATTGACTGTGTTGGTACACCTGTATAGTTCTTATCACCTCTGGGCTACAGTCCTTCCACCTGTTCTTCTGTAAGTGTCCCTAAGCTCTATCCACTGTTTGGCAGTTTGTGTTTCCATCTGTCTGAGTCAGCTGCTTGGTGGGGCCTCTCAAAGGACAGCCGTACCAGACACCTGTCTGCAAGCATAACAACGTATCATTAATAGTGTCAAGGACTGGTGCTTGCTTATGGGATGGGTATTAAGTTGGGCTGGTTACTATTTGGCCATTCCTTCAGTCTCTGCTCCATCCCCTGTCCCTGAATTTCTATTCAAATATTTCAATTTCCCATTATCTACAAAAAAGAAAAAAAATCCAGATTGGTACCACAAACTCTTGTTCTTCTGAATATTGGACCATGACATAACTTTCATTTTTAATTATGTTTACTTTTTTATTTGAAATTTTTTTAGACATCTTCTTTATTTATATTTCAAATATTATCCCATTTCCTGGTTTCCCCACCAAAAAAATCCCTATTCCATCCCCCCTCCACCTGCTCACCAAACCACCCAGTCCCACTTCATTGTCCTGGTAGTCACATACACTGGACCATCAAGCCTTCACAGGACCAAGGGCCTTTCCTCCAATTGATGACCAACAAGACCATCGTCTGCTACATATGTGACTGGAGCCATGGGTCCCTCCATGTGTACTCTTTGGTTGGTGGTTTATTCCTTGGGAGCTCTGGGAGTACTGGTTGGTTCATATTGTTGTTCCTTTCATGGGGCTGCAAAACCTTTCAGCTCCTTGGGTCCTTTCTCTAGCTTGTCCAATGGTTGGCTGTGAGCATCCACCCATGTACTTGTCAGACTCTAGCAGAGCCTCTTAGGAGACAGTTATATCAGGCTCCTGTCACCAAGCACTTGTTGCCATCTACAATAGTGTCTGGGTTTAGTAACTGTATATGGGATGGATTCCCAGGTGAGGTAGTCTCTGGATGGCTGTTCCTTCAGTCTCTGCTCCACACTTTGTCTCTGTATCCCCTCCCATGTGTATTTTGTTCCTCCTTTTAAGAGGGACCAACGTATTCACACTTTGCTCTTCCTTCTTCTTGAGCTTCATGTGGTCTGTGAATTGTTTCTTGGATATTCTGAGCTTCTGAACTAATATCCACATATCAGTGACTGCATACCATGTGTCTTCTTTTATGATTGGGTTACCTCATTCAGGATAATATTTTCTAGTTCCACCCATTTATCTAAGAATTTCATAAAGTCATTGTATTTAGTAGCTGAGTATACTCCATTTTCTGTATCTCTTCCTCTGTTGAAGGAGATCTGGGTGCTTTCCAGCTTGTGGATATTATAAATAAGGCTGCTATGAGCAGAGTGGAGCAGGTGTCCTTATTACATGTTGGAGCATGTTCTGGGTATATGCCCAGGAGTGGTATAGCTGGGTCCTCAGGTAATACTATGTCCAATTTTCTGAGAAACAGCCAGACTGATTTCCAGATTGGTTGTACCAGCTTGCAATCCCATCAACAATGGAGGAATGTTCCTCTTTCTCCACATCCTTGCCAGCATCTGCTGTCACCTGAGTTTTTGATCTTAGCTATTCTGACTGGTGTGAGGTAGAATCTCAGAGATGTTTTGATTTGCATTTTCCTGATGACTAGGGATGTTGAACATTTCTTTAGGTGCTTCTCAGCGGTTTGGTTGAGAATTCTTTGTATAGCTCTCTATCCCATTTTTTAATAGAGCTATTTGGTTCTCAGGAGTCTAACTTCACGAGTTCTTCATATATATTGGATATTAGCCCTCTAGTAGATATAGGGTTGGTAAAGATCTTTGCCCAATCTGTTGGTTGCCACTTTGTCTTATTGACAGTATTCTTTTCCTTACAGAAGCCTTGCAATTTTATGAGGTCCCATTTGTCAATTCTTGATCTTAGTGCATAAGCTATTGGAGTTCTGTTCAGGAAAATTTCCCCTGTGCCCATGTGCTTGAGGCTCTTCCCCACTTTCTTTTCTATTAGTTTTAGTGTATCTGGTTTTACATGGAGGCTTTGATCCACTTGGACTTGAACTTTGTAGGAGATAAGTATGGATTGATTTGCATACTTCTCCATATTAACTGCCAGTTGAACCAACAACATGTGTTGAAAATGCTGTCTTTTCCCACTGGATGGCTTTAGCTTCTTTGTGAAAGTTCAAGTGACCATAGGTATGTGGGTTCATTTCTGGGTCTTCAATTCTAATCCATTGATACCTGCTTGTCTCTCTACCAATACCATGCAGATTTTTTCACTATTGCTCTGTAATACAGCTTGAGGTCAGGTATGGTGATTCCCCCTGAAGTTCTTTTATTTTGAGGAGTTTTTGTTATCCTGAGTTTTTTGTTATTCCAAATGGATTTGCAAATTGACCTGGAAATTTGATGGGGATTGCATTGACTCTGCAGATTGTTTTCAGCAAGATGAACATTTTTACTATATTAATTCTGCCAATCCATGAGTATCTTCTTCTGAGGTCTTCTTCAATTTCTTTCTTCAGAGACTTGCACTTGCTTGGTTAGAGTCACACCAAGGTATTTTATATCCTTTGTGACTATTGTGAAGGGTGTACTTTCCTGAATTTCTTTCTCAGCCTATTTATCCTTTAGGTAGAGGAAGGCCATTGATTTGTTTGAGTTAATTTGATATTCAGCCACTTTCCAGAAGTTGTTTATCAGGTTTAGGAGTTCCCGGTGGAATGTTTGGGATCACTTAAGTGTACTATCATATCATCTGCAAAGACTCATATTTTGACATCTTTCCAATTTGTATCACTTTGACCTCCTTTTGAGGACTAATTGCTCTGGCTAGGACTTTGAGTGCTATATTGAATACATAGGGAGAGAGTGGGCAGCCTTGTCTAGTCCCTGATTTTAGTGGGATTGTTTTAAGTTTCTCTCCATTTAGTTTGATTTTGGCTACTCGTTTGTTGTATATTGTTTTTACTATGTTCAGGTATGGGCCTTGAATTCCTGATCTTTCCAAGACTTTTATCATAAAGGGGTGTTGGATTTTGTCAAATGCTTTGTCAGCATCTAATGAAATGATCATAAGAAAAGATCAGTTTTCTTCTTTGAGTTTGTTTATATAGTGGATTAAATTGATAGACTTCCGTATATTGAACTATCCCTGAATCCCTGGGCTGAAGCCTACTTGATCATGATGAATGATCTTTTTGATGTGTTCCTGGATTCAGTTTTCCAGAATTTTCCTGAGTCTTTCACATTGATATTCATAAAGGAAATTGGTCTGAAGTTCTTTTTCTTTGTTGGGTCTTTGTGTGGTTTAGGTATATGAGTAATTTTGACTCCATAGCATGAATTCGGTAGTGTACCTTATGTTTAGATTTTGTGGAATAGTTTGAAGAGTATTTGTATTAGGTCTTCTTTAATGGTCTGATAGAACTCTGCACTAAACCCATCTGGCCATGAGCTCTTTTTGGTTGGGAGACTATTAATGACTGCTTCTAGTTCTTTAGTTGTTAGAGGACCTTTTAGATAGTTTATCTGATCCTGATTTAAATTTGGTACCTGGTGTCTCTCTAGAAAATTGCCCATTTCATCCAGATATTCTAATTTTGTTGAGTATAGGATTTTGTAGTAGGATCTGTTCAACATCCTTAGTCATCAGGGAAATGCAAATCAAAACAACCCTGAGATTCTACCTCCTCACACCAGTCAGATTGGTTAGGATAAAAGACTCAGGAGACAACAGATGCTGCAGAGGTTGTGGAGAAAGAGGAACATTACTTCAGTGCTGGTACAACCACTCTGGAAATAAGTTTGGCGGTTCCTCCGGAAATTGGACATAGTTCTACTGGAGGACCCAGCTATACCACTCCTGGGCATATACCCAAAAGATGCTCCAACATGTAATAAGGACACATGCTCCACCATGTTCATAGAAGCCTTATTTATAATAGCCAGAAACTGGAAACAACCCAGATTTTTTGGATTTTCTCATTTTCTGTTCTTATATCTCCTTTTTCATTTCTGACTTTGTTAATTCCAATACTCTCTTGGAGCCCTCTGGATGGTTTGGCTAAGGGTTCATCTATCTTGTTGATTTTCTCGAATAACCAGTTCCTGGTTTTGTTGATTCTTTGTATAGTTCTTTTTGTTTCTACTTTATTGATTTCAGCCCTGAGGTTGATTACTTCCTGCTGTCTCCTCCTCTTTGCTTCTCTTTGTTCTAGAGCTTTCATATATGTTGTCAAACTGCTAGTGTATGCTCTCTCCAGTTTTTTTGTTTTTGTTTTTGTTTTTTTTTTTTGAGGCACTCAGAGCCGAGTTTTCCTCTTAGCACAGCTTTTATTGTGTCCCATAAGTTTGGGTATGTTGTTGCTTCATTTTCATTGAATTCTAAAAAGTCTTTAATTTATTTAAGTTTATTTATTTAAGTTTTTATTTATTTCTTTCTTGACCAAGTTATCATTGAGTAGAGCATTGTTCAGCTTCAATGTGTATGTGGGCTTTCTATTGTTTTTGTTATTGAAGATCAGCCTTAGTCTGTGATCTGATAGGGTGCATATGATTATGTCAATCTTCTTGAATCTGTTGAGGCCTGTTTTGTGACCAATTATATGGTCAGTTTTGGAGAAGGTACCATGAGGTGCTGAGAAGAAGGTATATTCTTTTGTTTTGGGGGGAAATGTCCTGTACATATCTATTAAATCAATTTGGTTCATAATTTCTGTTAGTTTCACTGTCTCTTTGTTTAGTTTGTTTCTATGATCTGTCCATTGATGAAAGTGGGGAGTTGGAGTCTTCCATTATTATTTTGTGAGGTGCAATATGTGCTTTGAGCTTTAGCAAAGTTTCTCTACAAATGTATGTGCCCTTGCATTAGGAACATAGATGTTCAGAATTGAGAGTTCTTGGTAGATTTTTCCATTGATGAATATGAACTTTCCTTCCTTACCTTTTTTTTGATAAATTTAAGTTGAAAGTCAATCTTGTTCAATACTAGAATGGCTACTCCTGCTTGTTTCTAGGGACCATTTGCTTGGAAAATCATTTTCTTTCCCTTTGCTCTGAGATAGTGTCTGCTACTGAGGTGCATTTCCCATATTCAGCAAAATACTGGGTCCTGTTTATGTATCCAGTCTATTAGTCTATGCCTTTTTATTGGGAAATTGAGTCCATTGATGTTAAGAGATATTAAGGAAAAGTGGTTGTTGCTTCCTGTTATTTTTGTTGTTAGAGATAGAATTATGATTTTGTGGTTATCTTCTTTTTGGCTTTGTTGAAAGAAGATTACTTTCTTGCTTTTTCTAGGACGTAGTTTACCTCCTTTTGTTGGAGTTTTCCATCTCATATTCTTTGTAGGGCTGGATTTGTGGAAAAATATTTTGTAAATTTGTTTTTATCATGGCATGTTTTGGTTTCTCCATCTAGGTAATTGAGAGTCTCGCTGCTTATAAATACCTGGGTGGGCATTTGTGTGATCTTAAGGTTTGCATGACATCTGTCCAGGATCTTCAAGCTTTCATGGTCTCTGGTGAGAAGTCTGATGTTATTCTGATAGGTCTGCCTTTATATGTTAATTGACCTTTTTCCCTTACTGCTTTTCTATTATTTCCTTATTTTGTGCATTTGCTGTTTTGATTGTTACGTTTCTGGTGGAATTTCTTTTCTGGTCAAATCTATTTGGAATTCTGTAGGCTTCTTGTATGTTCATGGGCATCTCTTTCTTTAGGTTAGGGAAGTTTTCTTCTATAAATTTGCTGCAGATATTTATTGACCCTTTAATTTGGGAATCTTCACTCTCTTCTATACTTATTATCCTTAGATTTGGTCTTCACATTGTGTCCTAAATTTCCTGGATGATTTGAGTTAGGAGCTTTTTGCCTTTTGCATTTTCTTTGACTGTTGTGTCAATGTTTTCTATGATATCTCTGCTCTGAGATTCTCTCTTCTGTCTCTTATATTCTGTTGGTGATTCTTGCATCTATGACTCCTGATTTCTTACATAGGTTTTGTATCTCCTGAGTTGTCTCCTTTTGTGATTTCTTTATTGTTTCTGTTTCTGTCTTTAGATCCTGGTTGGTTTTGTTCAATTTCTTCCCCCGTTTTGTTGTATTTTCCCATAATTCTTTAAGTATTTCTTGTTTTTCCCTTTTTAAAGGTGTTTACATGCATTCTCTTGTATTTCTTTAATGAAGTTATTTATGTCCTTCTTAAAGTCTTCTATCATTATCATGAGATGTGACTTTAAATTCAAATCTTGTATTTCCGGTGTTTTGGGGCATCCAGTGTGCTTGCTATGGTGGGAGAACTGGGTTCTGCTGATGCCTTGTAGCCTTCTTTTCTATTTGTAACGTTCTTGTTCTTGCCTCTTGCCATCTGGTTATTTCTGGTGTTAGTTGGTCTTGCTTTCTCTGGATGGAGTTTATTCCTCCTGTGGGCCTGTAAGCATTTGTCAGGACTCCTGTTAAGACCAGTTCTCCCTTGGGCAGGGTTTGTGTTTGGAGGGTGTGGAACAGCCTTAGCTCCCGGTTGCAGATGGAGACCAGAAGGATCCTATCCAAGCTGTTCCACTGTTTCTGTGCCCTGTGTACTCCTGGCCAGTCCTGCTTTGGATAGTTTTTGGAGAGAAAGTGGTGATCTCACCTCTGATTTTAGGAGTGAGAACACTACTGGGAGACCAGCTCTCTCCTGGTTGTTCTTGTATGCAGAGGGATGTGGAACAGCCTTAGCAAGTCTATATTGACTTTTTAAAAGGGGAAAATAAACATACTTCCTGTCAGATTTGTTTAGGATGGCTTCTTGGTGTGGGCCAGTGTTTCTCTCCTGAGGCCTGAGTCTTTCTGCTGTTGATGCCTGTGGTTGCACGGCACATTAGTTAAAAGGAGGCAATGCATAAGTGAGATATTTTATTATAGGAAAGAGAAAATAGATTGGTCATGTAGAGAGAAAGAAAGAAGAGGGAGGAGAGGAGAAGAGGAGAGAGAGAGAAAAGTGAGGAAGAAATCCAGAGAGCAAGAGAGGAGAACAAGAGAGAGGTCAAAGAACAAGAGAGGAAGGAAGAAAGATACAACAAAGAGCAAGAGAGAGGAAGAAGGCAAGAGAGAGAATGAAAATAAGAGAGAAGGGAAGAGGGCAAGAGATGAGAACAAAGAAAAGGAGAAGAAGAAAGAAAGCAAGAGAGGACGGACAAAAAGCAAAGAGAGGAAGAAGGCAAGACGGCAAGAATGAGGGGAGGGGGCAATCCACCTCTCATGTTATGTTAGGAGTGGTTATCTGTAGGACAGGCCATGCCTGGATATGGTCAGGTGACTGGGGGTATGGTCCAGATAGAATGCTGGGAGCTTGGGGCATTGTCTACCTGACAAAGCACACATCTCCTGCAGGGGCAGCTGTTGTAGGGTCTTACTTTAGTAATTTTTTCATCCATCTGGCAACAAAATGGAAAATTCTTGATGCCAGATAACCTTAATTTTCTTAGTTTGGTGACTTATGTTCAGAGAAATGGTGAACACAGGTGGGAAGGAACCTCAAGTTGAGGAGTTTCCTATATCAGATTGACTTGTGGCCATGTCTATAGGGCATTTTCATGGTCTCTAATTAATGTAGGAGGGTCTGCCCCACTGTTTCTCATGCCCCTTTAGGCAAGCAGACCTCAACTATGAAGGAAAAATAGCTGAATTTGAGCCTGGAACATCCAGTATGTAGCATCTCCAGTCTCTTGCTGCAGTTCTTGCCTCTTGGCTTTGTTCTATGATAGACTATAACCTGTCAGCTAAAATATATCCTTTCCTCCCCCAAGTTGCTTTTAGTTACACTTTATCTCAGCAATAGACAGCACACTAGTAAAAAAGGGTTCATGTATGAAGTGTTTTCTTTATTTGGATAGTCTGAGTTACACTGTGAAAGTCTTAATTTTCAGTTTTGTTTATAAAACTGAAAACTCTGTAACATGTATATATGCTAAGTCATGCTCCAGTGTATAAAACAAGCATTAAACGTAAACCTAATGGTATATTTCAAATTTCAGGGGTAACAACGTAATGAAAAAGACCACCCCGTATCAACAAGGGGCACCTTGTGCTAGTTGTCCCAATAATTGTGAAAATGGACTGTGCAGTAAGTGTGATATGATTCACTGGCTATTTATCATAGAGGTAGCATTTTCACTTATTCTATGAACTTCAAAATTGACTGAATGATATTTCTTGGGAGAGGAGAAAACCTACTCAAAAATGTTAAATATTTTATATAGGTTAGTAACATTTTTCCCCACCCTATAGGTCAGTAACTTACATTTTATTTGTAATGAAAATAATTCTACATATATTACATAATGGTGCATTACCTTACTCTCAGTGACTACGACATGTGGAGACTATTCACTGTGCATTCCATTCATAAACCATTCTGTAAAGTTAATATCAATAGACCCAAGGTGTATTTTAAAAAAATCAAGATGTGGGGCCGGAGAGATGATTCAGTAGTTTAGATTGCTTGCTGATCTTGCAGAGAACCCATGTTCCACTCCAAGAACTATTAGTGGTTCACAATTGCCCATGGCTCCAGTTTCAGGAAATTTGGTGTCATCTCTGTCTTTTGTAGGCACCTGAATGCAGAGATATATAGAAGTACAATTGTACATATGCACATAAATTAAAAAAAATTAAAAATTGAATCATGTATACCTAGAGGAGTTGAGACCATGGTTTATCTATCTTACCTCCTATAATGATAGCATTTGAGTTCACTATTGATTTTATCTTTTCGATAGTATACTCAAAAACATAGTGCTTATCTTTTAAATAATAATTTTTCTTATAAGTAGCTGATAGTTTTTGAAAATATTTAATTACAATATTCAAGTTCCATACAGTACTGGCATACAGAAAAGCCATGGCTGCAAATGAAAGTAACAAATAAATACCATGTATCTTATTTTTTTCATGAATAGAAGTAGGCATAAATATTGGCTTCTAGCACTTAAGATACTTTTGTTAAAATTACTATCAATGATAGAATTCAACCACTCATCGAGATTTTTTTCTAGTGTGTCCACTTTTATCTAGCATTATTCCTGACTCAATTGTGTATCTATAATTTAAAATATTAGTATCAAAACTACAAACTAATTAGAAAGTATGTTGAATGACTGTGCCTCTGCTGAATCATACTTGCAAAATGTTTGGAATCTATCCAATTTTCAACGAGTATTCAACAGGGAATCTTCAATAAAAGCAAATGTCAATCATTTTTCATAAAAAAAAATTCTTGCCACCATGAGTGCTGGGTACATGTTGCAGGAATATTTAAAAAAAAAATGAATCCACCCCTCAAACTCCATTTCCAGCCGGGCCACATTTTTGAGCTAGTATTGACTGGCATCACCACATCCTGGTGGGCTCTTATCGTTCTCTCCCAGCTATTAAAAATATCTCACACACATGCTACTCTTTACACACCCCCACAATCATTTATCTAAATAGCGCCTAAGACCCTATAAGTAAAGCATGACTCTTAAGGCCTTAATATCCAATCAGATTTATATAATAATAAAATCACAATTTACAAGATGCCAACACAATAATTTCAGAACCAAATAATAAAGACAGTATTCTAACCCAATTAATCTATTTTGTAAACACCTTTGCTTGGTTGTATAACCTCATGGAGTCTGGCTGGTCCTCATTGTCTATCTTCATGATGACTTCTCTCCTCCTGGTCCTGACCCTTCTCCTCCTTCTGCTTCTGACCTTTTTCCTCCTCCAACTCTAGTTCCACCCCTGTACTCCTGTTCAATCACAGGCCTTTCACTGCCCTAATGTGATTGGACAGGGAAAATGCTACAGCAGGTACAGGCCTATTAGAAGAAGAAGGATCAGAGTGCAGTTTGATTTCTGCTCCAGACATAAATGCAGAGTTGTTGGAGCTCCATATCCTTTTGTGGATGGGCTGTGATCTGATTATGCCCATGAACAATCAATTTTGAGGGTCTCAGGTGTTCCAGGAAAAGCATGGCGCACCATTCTTGATTCAATCCATTCACAATGATATTTGCTTCTGAACGTATAAAGCTGTGTTTCTAAAATGTGAGATAAGAGAAAGAGTTTCTATAACATGTGCCTTATAAGCTTAGTCACTAATAGACACCCACCCCGTGAGGACTTGAGTTTGCCTAGTTAGACTAAGAATCTAATTAAATTTACCATGCATTAAAATAGCTGTATTTGCCTAGTGGATTTGTATTGGACTTAGCAGATGGACATATATTTATTTAATCTTCCCCCTTTGGCTGCTAATGGATATAGGCAGGTCAATTCATCTTAGAAATATTCCATTGAGATGAATGTGTGTGTGTGTGTGTGTGTGTGTGTGTGTGTGTGTGTGTGTGTGATGGATGAGTCGATGAGCTCTGCTAAGGTCCCTCCTGTGTCATTTGAAATGAATCACAGTGGCATGAATGGTGCTAGTCTGTTTATCCTTCCTGCCTCTCTCTTGACATTTTATGAGTGGATTTTTTTTTTTATTTTTGCTGCTACTTCAGACAATGGCAATAAGATAACTGCATCTGCTTTCATTTCAGCCAATAGCTGTGATTTTGAAGATTTACTTAGTAACTGTGAATCCTTGAAGACTACAGCAGGCTGTAAACACGAGCTGCTCAAGGCAAAGTGTGAAGCTACTTGTTTGTGTGAAGACAAAATTCATTAACATGTCCAGTGCGCAGCATGATGGATCACATGAGAAAAGAGTACAGACTTAGTTGAGACATGATGGGGAAAACCTATAGGAGATTTAGTGACACGCTGCATCCCAATGACAAGGCTTCTTTCCTTCCTGGATTTATACAGAAATCTCTTTCAGACCAGCCATTAAAAAAGGTATCATTTAGGATGACAACTTTGGGTTTGGACCACCTTTGCTGCTTTACATGTAGTGAATTGAATCAAGTGGAGAATTCTGAAAGTTGTACCATTACAAGTAATTCACTTCTAGAAATTTGAAAAAAGAAAACTATTTGTGTCCTAAACCAACCTGCAAATGGAAGAATGGGCTGTAGTTACAAACCATCAACCTACTTTATAGTGCCTACTAGGATGAAGCTTGACATCTATATTTGTCTCGTGTCTTCTTACTTAAACACAAATAATCATCTTTTTCAATAAAGAACTCAAGCAACCACAAACATGTGATTTTCATGTAATATTTTTATAGTATGTTGTTTCAACTGCAAAGAACTAAGCCCAAATAATTATGCAAAGAAAAGTCCATGAAATGGATACCTTAACTTAAATTGAAACAGAAAATATCAATTATATCTTTATTTTATTTTATAGATATCTAAGTAATCACCATATAGAGGATGTGTTCAAGATGATATAAGCCTAGTTATCCAATGAAACAATTAGCCCTACGAAACCTAAGCCACTGAGCATAATTAACCCCCTGACAGGCTTCCTAAGCAAATCATTGAAAAACTCTACATATGTTAGAAAACTGTTAATAACATGTGTAACAGTGGTTAGATTTACATGAAACTTGGAGGGACTGAAGAAAATAAGTCTTTTTTGCTTCGAATGCCAAAATTCAGCTTTTGTGTCTGTTTTATCAATGTTCATACCCTGCTCATCAACTACTCACAAGAAAGTCAGGTCCCTCACTCAACTAGTAATCCCTACAGCATGGTTTTATACACAAGTACTCTGTGTATATCCTGAGCCCAATAAAAGCTTTCATTTCATAAGAGAAGCATCCTTGAAGTTCTTGGGATAATAGTAGTTTAGTTTTTCCTTATGCATTTGATGGGCATGTAAATTTTTGTCTTTTATGTCATATTCTGCCAGAAGTCATCCCTGATAAACAAGGAGAGAAAAATCTATGCCAGTTCTTTCTTCAGTGATATGACCTGCAATGTTCACTGGCCCTTTATCACCCTCATTAAAGCTTAGATCCACATTTGCTACCACAAGTTCCTAATCAAACCCTCGTCCTTCACACCTGCCTCTCCTTATCACTTGGTTGAGGGATACAGCCAGGCACCCTTCTTACATTACACTGCCTTTCATTTTCAGAATCACCACTTTCACTTTCACTCAATGCTTCCTCAATGTAATTGTCAATTGAATCAGAAAGAGAAATGTAATCTTTGCAAAATTCCTCCTCATCAGACTCAGAATTCTAAGTATCCACCATTTGCTGAATTGGTGAATTTTTATCCCCAAATCATTTCAAAATACAACCAAAACAGACATTTGCAATATGCAGGCATTTGCAATCATGTAACATCACACTAGCAAAAGACTGAGCAGTGATTGAGTGTCATTTTTAGCTCTTGGTAATGAGACATGCACTACCCCGCTATACCGGGAATTAGGTATTATAGGCATTTATGTCATTCTTCCTATAGTGGGAAATTGGCACAGTAGAATTATGATGAGCAAATGTCCTAGAAAAGTTAGCATTCATAATTCTATTCATTTCCTTCAAAACTGTTTGTCAATGACATGTAAACAAATTTGTTTATTCACAAGACTAGGTGTGTTAAACAATTCCAACCTTGAAAAGATTACCAGAAGTATTAAAAAACATAGATCTGCTCATATAGATTATGACCTGTCATGAGCTGCCAATGTCCACAACATGAAAGAAATAACTGAGTTTTGCTGCACTGAAGAAAATATATTCATAATTCGAAAATACATTAAAGAAAATTTCTAGGCCTACCTAATTTTACCATAGAATTCTGTCAAATACATAGAAAAATATTTAGAATAGTTGTACCTGTTCTGTTCTCAAAAACTGAGGGAAATAATTTCCAATTCATTCTTTGAGATTATGTCATCCTAATACTGAAGAAAATTTAAGGTAAGTATCATACATGTGAAAAATTGTAGAACACTTAGAAAATTTTTCAGTAGTAAATGTAAAGTAGACATTGCTAGGAATTTGGAACAAGTTACTAGAATAAATGGACTTATATTGTATATAAAGAGGATTCAGAGCTGTTGTCTAGCACACACACTCTTGCCTACGATTCCATGACTGCCTGCGGAAATTGATTTCTTCCAACACAAGCGTGTTTCTTCATTGTAGCTTTGAGAAATCAATTGTTCCATAAAAATTTGATATATGGATATATTACATGGAGTAAATGGATATGTATTAAAGGGGAGTTTATTCGATTGATTTATAGACTGAATCTAGTTAATCCAGCAATGGCTGTCTCTTGAAAGAAAGGCCAATAATTTGGTAAATGTTCAGTCCACAAGTCTGGATTTCTCAGCTGATCTTCAGTCTACACTGAAATCTCTTAAAAAGTATAAAAAGTAAGTTCTAATATCATTGAAGGAATGCCTCAGTGGCATTCATAGATGAACTTGCCAGGAAGAGAGTCTTCAAGCAGGCAATAGCAAAAGATTCCTTCTTCCATGTCCTTTTATGGAGGCTGTCACCAGAATATGTGGCCCAGCTTTAGGGTGGTGGGTCTCCTGAACTCAAATGATCTAGATTTAGTGTGAGTCTTCTCACCTAAAATGATTAAGAATATCCTTTATATATGTGCTCAGTTGCTTAGATTTTAGTTGATTGCAGATATAGCTAAGTTGACAACCAAGATTAGCTATCACAGAACATATTTAGGAATGTTTCCATGTTTCTTCCTTGACCTAGTGGGAGTCATTGTCATTTAATTTTGTGAGAACCTTCAGTAAAACAGACACAGATGAACATATTGCCAAGTGTATTGTAGATCTGTGTTAAGCAGAAAGCTTCACTATCAGTTGTCTGGGAATCTCTTGAAGCCCCTCACCTCTCATAGTCTCTCTACACGCTTTCCTGGGGCACTTCATAGTCTGTATATTGGGTCACATGTATACACATGTATGCTTTATTCTGAAGTGTTCTTAGAATACCCTTGTGTTCCAGGGCAAGAAATCTTACAAGGTACTGCCTTGTAATTTCATTTGGGGACTTTCCCTTTCCCAGTTTCAGCATTTTCTGTCCATTTCCCACAACAAATTGAATCCTTCTGCTCTTTCATTTCAACCCTTAGTTAAAAACTCCATCTTTCCTGTTCTTTATCATTTTACTATTCTATATTAATTAGGTGATAGTCTATCATGTCTAGTGTACTGTGGTCTAGAGTACTGACCCATTCTGATTTCCCAGGTTGTGGCTCATGTGATTTCTTATAAAATTAATTATTTTAAGTATAATTGTACCAGTGAACTAATTCGACAGGTGTATTTCTTTACCTTTGCTAGTCCTCCATAACAACACAAAGACACCAAGATTTATTTAAAGTTGCACGTCCCCACTGGACAGTTAAATGATTTACAATAACCTTCTATGTTAGACTGGTTACCTCTTAGCCCCAACCCATGATACTTGCATATTATTATTAATCTAGATCTTTGGGCTTCAGATGTTCTCATGGTGTCTTCTTGAGCCCTCTACTTCTCATGCTGATCTGAAAACTCCCTCTCTCACTTCTTTCCCTGCCTGGCAGAGCCCCACCCTATTTTCTCTTCTGCCCAGCCATTGGGTGATCAGAACTTATTGACAAGAATGAGAATAAATGGTAAGAATTGTTTATACACGCTTGAGACAGGAGATTCTTGACCTAAGCCTTACAATGCTGTGTCTGGATTGAAACACGATATGAGGGCATAGAAATCAGCATTTGAATAAAACAAGGACAGTCTTTACCCAATGTATTATGCCTACAGTTTCTGGTCTAATACATTTTTATCTGTTCTGGCTGCTTCTCTTTGTCTTGTGCCTCAAGTGGCCTCAGATACAAGGACTCCATCTGTTTGGCTTTGTCTTTCTGGGTTGTGGCTTGTGGCTACTCTTTTCTAATTTATTTCACAGTTCTGACTGTGAGAATAGGAGACACAGCCTCCATTTCTAGCATCAGTTCCATGAGGTATGTTCTAGTAAATCGGTATACTTCTGCCTATGATGATATGAAGAAATGACTGCAATCGCTCAATGGTTTAGCACAGTAGATTCCTTTCTAGATAAAACTCTTATTGTATGGTTAATAGATAAAGAACTTTGGGGTTACATTTTTCTCTTTTAGTATGCTTATAAAGTTCTGTTTATGCTATTAAAGGTCATGATATTTAGAAAAAGGAAAAGGGATCAGAAAGCTGGAAAGAGAAAATGATTAAAATGATGTAAGCATAAAGATACAGCTTTGCTAAAATGGTTAAAGGGAAAGATTTTTAAATGAAAAAGACTTAGATTATAAAATATGTTAATACAACTATAAAGTTAAACTAGGTTGTACAGTGGTTATGAAAGTTAAAACAGAAAAAGTTGAAATGGATATAACTGTGACCATAATTATTTTAAAATAATTTTTAAAATTTCCAAGTCAAAGCCCAACACTCTGATGTACACCTAATATGTAGTTTGTGGTTGTCCATGCTGTTTTCTTAAGATTGTGATCTGTTTTGGTGACATAGAAAAGGGTATAGCTTCATTATTTAAATGACATGTAGGCATCAACAGTAGGCTCAACAGTTAAGAGCATTTGCTGCTATTCCAAAGGATCAGAGTTCAATACACAGCACTTTTCAGGGGGATGTGTATTCCCCTGAAATTCCCCTAACTTCCACATTGCATTTAAAATATGACCCTAATCTCTACTTATCATATACCCAAGATACTTCCTTAGCTTTCAAAATGCCTTCAGCCATAATTCTTTCCTAGCTCCTGGTCCCCAGGAAGTATCCTGAGACAAATCTCCCACTCTGCTCTCTTTGTGTGGATGCATACATATGTTTAAATATAATTAGATAAAAGTGTTATTTTCAAAGACATTTAGAGACAACTTGGAATTTAGAAATAATCTTAATGCATTTTATTACATGAAGAATAGAATTTCCCTTTTACAGTGTATCTTGCCCAATAATTTTTGTGGTACAATTTAATCTTTCAATTTTATTTTAATACTGATTGAGTAGTTGGTGGATGGATGGATTGTTTTATATGTGTGTACGTAGTGATGAATGTGTGCTATACTATACATGTGGATGTCAGAAGACAATCTGGTTATTCATAGTTTCTGTGCTGGTTTGAATGAGAAAGGTCCCCATAGACCCACAGGGAGTGGCATGATTAGGAGGTGTGATCTTGTTGAACTAGGTGTCTCCTTTTTGGAAGAAGTATGTGACTGGGGTATGGGCTTTGAAGTTTCAAATGCTCAAGCCAGACCTAGTGTTTCACTCTCCCTGCTGCCTACCAATCAGGATATAGAATTCTCAGCCTATTTCCAACACCATATTTGCCTGTGTGCAGCCATGCTTCCTGTCATGACAATAATGGACTAAACCTTTGAACTGAAAGCCAGCCCCAGTGAAATGTTTTCTTTTTAGAGTTGCCATGGTCATGGTATCTATTCACACTAATAGAAATCCCAACTAAGACATGTCTTCTTTGACATATGGATCATAAAGTTTGAACTAAGGTCACCAGACTTGGCTGAAAGCATCTTTACAACGTGAAGTATTTTACTGGCCCAAATATAATTACATTTTTTAATAAGCAGTTTCTCTTTATTCTCCAAGTTATTTATATTATTCTTTGACTTTTTTTACTTATTCAGTTTACGTACCACTCACTGCCCCTTCCTATAATTATCTTCCACAGTCTTTCCTTCCTCCTCCTTTCCTTCTCCTCAGAGTGGGTGGGGTCCCTCTGCATATCCCCCAACCCTGACACATCAAGTCTCTGTAAGGCTATAGACAAATCTCCCACTGAAGCTAGACAAGGTAGCTCAGCTAGAAGAACATATCCCACAGGCAACAGCTTTGGAGATTAAACCCTCCCACCACCACTCTAGTTGTACAGGACCCACATGAAGACCAAGCTGCACCTTTGCTACAGATGTGTGGGAAGGCCTATGTCCAGCTTGTGTATGTTCTTTGGTGGTTTAGTCTCTGAGAGCCCCGAGGGCCAGGCTAGTTGACTCTGTTGGTTTTTCTGTGGAGTGGCCATCCCCCACCTGCCCTAGGGATGCAATACTTCTTCCTATTCATCCATTAAGAGTTCCCAAGCTCCAGCCACTGTTTGTAGTCTGAGTCAGCTACTGGATGGAGCATCTCAGAGGACAGCCATGGAAGTCTCCTGCCTGCAAATAGAGTATTATTAATAAAGTCAGGGATTGGTGATTACCTATGGGATGGGTCACAAGTTGGGCCAGTTACTGGTTGGCCATTCCCTCAGTCTCTGTTCTATCCTCTACTACTTCATTTCCTGTAGACAGGATATATTTTGGGTCAAAAGTTTCATGGGTAGGTTGGTGTCCTTATTGCTCCATTGGGGTTTCTACCTCTTTAGGTCCCATATCCCCATTGCTGTGAGTCACAAGTAATGATACCCCCCATTCTTGGATATCTTAGCTATCCCAGGTCTCTCTCTCTCTCCCCCTCCCACTTCTCTCTCTGGGGATGCCCCCTACCTTCCCTTATCAGTTGTAGATTTCCATTCATTCTCATGGTCATCTGGCCATAGGGCTCTCAGAGTCAACTCCAACCAAGGAACATACACAGGCTGTATTTAGGCATCCCCACACATATATAGCAGATGTGTAGCTTTGTCTTCATGTGTGTCCTGAACAACTGGAGTGGGGGTTATAACAAAAGCTGTTGCCTATCTCTGGGATATGTACTTTTAGCTGGGTTGTCTTGTCTGTCCTCAGTTTGAGAGGATGCTCCAAGCCTCATAGAGACTTGATGTGCCAGAGTAGGGGGAAACACAAGAGGACTCAGAGGAGAAGGGAAGAAGATATGGGAGGAAATATCATTGATGGGGTGACTGGGGACAATGAGGGGAATGTAAAGTGAATAAATTTAAAAAAAAAATAACAAAAAGTTCCAGAAACTTACACACACATACATACACAAATCCAGCAATGGAGCACAAAGGATTTTACATTTAATTTGTATTTCATCAGTTTTTTTCACATGCCATCTTAGCATGTTCCAGAATCAGATCTAATATCCCATCTTAGCCGCTGGTTCCCTGCAAATGTTTCTCAGATTTTTTTTACCTCTACAGTTTCAGTGTTTTGTGCAATCCCCCCATTCTTCAGTAGTATTTTGAAGAAACTCCCACAATTATGAGGACAACTGGTGTTATTAGCTCATAATTACTCATACACTACATCAGTTTTCCAAGTGCATGGAATTATGAAGGTCAAGAGCAAGGATATGGATTTGAGAGTAGAACAGCAGGGACAGGAGATAAAAGGAAAATATACCAAACAAAAAGGTGGATCTAATAAGGGATGGGGGAGGTCAATACAGGAGGAGACAGAAAGATGGGACACATAACACAAAGGCATACTGATACATCATCAACATATCATGTTTTATATTTCTACTGCTGCAACGATACAAACAATTACCAGCAGGGTAAAATGTCCATAAAGGTACAATAATGGGCACTCACATATTCAGGGTAACAAATAGCTGTCTATTTTGACTTAAGGCTCTCTTTACAGGAGGAAAATCATGCCTGTGCCTAGCAACTTAGACAAATTTTCAGGGCTAGTGTGGTTGGCATACACATGGATCCTACTGGAACCCCAGAAACCAGAGTGGAATTCATACAGAATGGCCTTTCAAGAATGACAACTTGGAACTTGGAGTGGAGAATTAACTGATTACTGTGGAAAGGTTGGAAACCATCCTTAACCATAGTTAACTCAATTCACAAATGGCTTTAAGTTTTAAGAGGGAAATTATTTCATTTGGCTTCTTACAGAGAACATTGCAGCTGTATAAACAAGTAAAAAGACTATGACTTCTCTTAATGCACAATTTGAGAGTTACGAATTTGATTTCCTTTTGCATGGTTGTAAATACTACACTACCACCCCAATCCAATTATTTTTGTGTTAGATCAGACTAAAGTAATATATAAAATATCTCTACACAGTGATATACAATGTGCCATGTTCTATGAGTCTTAAAGGTACTGTAAGGTTTGTGTTACAGGGAAATATTAAAAATGTAAACCTGGTAACTCTCCACAGTGCCAGACCCTGTTTCCGCACTCCTGCTGGCCCGCTAACACTCAGGAAGCGGTTCCAACTGGGTTCCACAGGGTTCCAACTGGGCCATCTCTCTGATGGGGGGTGCCTAAGTTCCTCTCACTACCATGCACCCCATGGTCAGCCAACACATCAATGCCCAGTACACTACCCCAGTAAAATCAAGACTTTTAATGCATAATTAACCAATCAGATTTATGTGTCAATAATATTACAATTTACAAGATGCCAATACAATAATTTCAGAGCCAGTTGATAATGATAAAAGAGCTTTATCTCAATATTTCTAACCTTGTGAAATCATAGCTACTTGTGGCTGGGAAATGCCACATAGGTACATGTCTGCAGCCATCTTGGTTCTCCTCTACCCTCTGAGATGCTCTCTCTGTAACTCTTAGCTCCATCTCCCTTTTCCCTGTTCAATCACAGACCTCCTCTGAACTAATGTAATTGGACAGGGAAAATCCTGTGACAAAGCACCCTTTCTGTTTAATTAAATAATAATAAAAAAAAAAACCTTTCTCTCAAAATATAAATTGAGCACAGCTATTACCATTTTGTAATTTATATGATATAAGATAGACCTAGCATGCAGTCCAACATTTTTGCTAATAGAAATGAATGCTATCCTCTATCCTACCTTAAAAGACTATATTTCTGTACCTGGTTATGTCTTGGCTTTAGATTGAATGCCTTCTGAAAACCATCCTCTCAAATCTATTCCTCTCAAAGTAATCAGCCTGGGTTGGCTATGAGACTATAAGTCTTCAACCCGGTCAGAAATCCAAGAATGACTGATATTAACTGAAAGTATATAGGAAGCCTGACACAGCTTCCAAAACTTAGCTAATTTATAAGGACTGCTGATCACCTGGGTAGTCCCTTACTTCAAAATATTAGAGCATGGGTCTTCAGCCTTCTGGCCAGGATCATCTGACAGACCTTAAAGAAACAGGATATTAAGGACTAGCCTACTCTGCCTTGGCAGAATCAAGCTGTCCTAACCTGTAATTGTGTCCTTTCTTTGGACAGTATTATGTCTGTAGTTGAAATGAGACAATTCTTGCCTTGTGGTTATCTTGCCACAACTGGAGTAACTGATAGATGCTCAATTTCTTCTTTGAATCTAAGACAGGGAAAGCTGTCAGGAGCAGACTAGTCTCAACAACCAGTGAATAAATAACAGTAAATTTCACATTCTGTGCATTTCTGACATTTTTGAAAATCAACTATGAAAGTAATCTGGACTGTTGTTCATTAACTACTCTCAGCTATTTCTAATTAAAATCTTGAAAACACCCTAACAATAAACTTAGAGACATGAATTTGATATTTGACCCTAAACTCACAAGATTAACATCTCAAATCAGATTAAAATAGCAGTTATAGAAGGACTGGATCTATTTACAAAATTTTTTATTAATAGAAGAAATTTATACCACTGAAACCCTTGATTTTTCATCAAAATAAGTTATGTCCTAATTAAGAAATTATGACTTCAGCTTAGTAATAATCAAAGAGATTTCTACCAAATGAGATTATGACTATGCAGTCCACTCTAGCTATTTCTCCCTGTTCCAATATGACCACTTCTACATTCCCTAGAAAAACAACCTATTAATAACCCAGCCCAGAGAACTGGGTCGACTACTTTTATTTATTAATCTGTTGTGTTTATGTACAGAGCAATATTCGTTTTCATTTTTCCTTTGTATTTAAACCTGTGATGAAGTGAATTTTTTTTTTAAATGTGGTCAGAAACAAGAAAAGGGCATCTACTTTCTCCACTACTGTTCCTTGTAGTGACTGAAGTCTTAGAAGTGTATGGCATGGAATCACACAAGACCAAGGGCATTATTAGCATTATAGGAGGAATAACTCTCCATACCTCATTTCAAGGCATATCACAAAACCATAGCATGATACTGCTATGAAAGTAGACTTATATATTGATGAAATTGAATTGAGTACTTGGGTGTAAGTCCACACAACCACAGGTACTGGGGTTTTAAAACAATATCCAAAAGTATGCATTGAAAAAAATGACAGCATTTTAACAAATACTGCTGGCATAATGGATGTCAACTATAAGCAATTGAAACTAAGTGTTTATCATTCACTTTGTACAAACCTCAACCCCAAGTGGTCAAAGACTTCAACAAGAGATATGATAGATATCCTTAATTTATTATAAACAAGAAGTAGAGTGTTTTCTTCAACTCAGAAAGAAAGGTAAGATCTTTTGGAATAAGGCTCCAATAGCATAGGAAATGAGGCCAAAAATCTTTTCTACCTATTTGTTTAACAAAATTTGTGCCTAGAATATACAAAGACCTCAAGAAACAAAACATCAGTAACAAATAAGCCTAGTTAAAAATGAGTTATGAAACAATGATATAATTACTAAAAATAGAAATAGTAAGAAATGTTTCAAATATTACTCATCCAATTCACCTCTCATGGTAATGCCAGTGAAATTATATAGACCTGCACAAGACTTAAGGCAGCCAAAATTCCATTGGTAAGGGAAGTTCCACTACTAACTTATTGTAAAAGGTTGTTTAAAAAGTCCATGAATGGTGGTTTCTTTAGAACTTTGACCATTTATGTTCCTGGATGGAAGACGCTCACAAAGCTTTTATATTTTAATATGCTTTATGCAGTGCAATAGTTGGGCAGCTGCCTTATCTCCATGCTGTTAGAATCTACTTTCTTTCCATAACCCACATTATTACTATACTTCATCTGGGTTGCTATTAGCTCCAATTAGGAAGTCCTGTGGACCACTTGGCCACTAGCCTATGGAGGCTCTCCTTGATTCTCTCCTACACACTCTTAACTATATCCCAAGGCAGCTCCTTTTCTTCTTCCTACTTCCTCCTTGTGGTCTCAAGTCTGAGAAACCAAAACCTTGCCTATGTCTCTTCTCCCCATCTATTGGCTGCTGGTTTGTTTATGTATCAAGCAGAGTTAACTGGGACTATGGTCCCTCACCATTCAAGCAGATTTCAGAGGCCAGTACTTAGCATTACAATAAACAGTAAAAGACAAAACCTCAACACCACCTGGGAGCTGTGGTAATTTACAAGCTTCTTAGGAGAAAGAGGAGAAACTGGGCCTGGCTTCAGTATTTGAAACCCAAAGCCTACCTGAATGACACACTGCCTCCAACAAGGCCCCATCCCCTAATCCCTGCAGGTTAGCACCATGCCTCATCAACTAAACATTTAAATATATGAGTTTAAGGGGAAGATTCCTATGGAAAGTACCACAATTTTCCTACACTGCATTTTCATGAGTTTTAAAAAGGGATTTATTCAACCCCTCTTTAAGGATCTCTACCAAATTGATAATTACTGTGTTAAAACCTAGTGTGTGTTTGTGTGTGTGTGTGTGTGTGTGTGTGTGTGTTTATGTATGTATGTTTCAGGTATGTTGGAAGAGCTGAATAGTCAGGGCCTGCTATCTTAGGGTTTCTAGGCTCTAGTAGATATAGATTGACTTAGATTTTATTCTGTTTTTACATTGGCATTTAGCTAACTGGATTTGAGAAACTTGCAAATATATGTGCTGATAAGTCTTATTTTTTTTGAGTGAGTAGTTTGCTCTTGCTTTCTGTTTCCTCTCTGGTTTTTCATAGAGTATGGTGGTTACACACTACTAAGAAGACAACTTGTAGGGTTCTGATACATGTGGCCACTGGGTTTCCAGTGAAAATGGGTTTCTGGGTATTAGGAGCTGATACTAGAAATCGGGATAGGTTGGAAGGTATTCATAAGCTTCACAGGAGGGAGGAGAACAGTGTATTCCACTATGAACTCCTTAGATAGCTCTTAATTTTTCTTAAGATGTACATTTGAAACCCAGAGGAATCCCATCCTCTGTAGTAGGTAGTAACTGTGAACTTTGGGTAGATGTCTTTATCTATATGGAATCTATTTAGTCCATGAGAGGTAGATCTAAGTGGACTTTCTGTAGTTTGTAAGAATATAAAAGAGATAACAACATGAGTTAGCAACATGAACAGTCTTTAAGATGAGCCTTTTGTGGAGCAGAAGGAAAAAGATTAAAAGATTGGATTGTACAGTGGGATGCTTTATTACAGTCAGGCACATTTATAGGAACTCAGATAATATTAGGACAGTGGCATAGCATGAAGAGGAAATATGAAGCATTTAATTAAGGGAAACAGTTTAGGTAAGGAGATAACAGATTATATCTGTGAAAGATTTCTTCTAGCTGTCAATGTAGTGAGAAGTCTGAGAAAGAATAAACAATAGTCCATCATTATATATCAGTTATATATATTTTTTTTAAAAAAATGACAGTGTCCAGTAGCCAACAGTTCCCGTGGTCTCTATAGCAACTTGGACGGTCAGTCTGGCTTTCAAGCACAGAAGATGCAGGGCTTTTTCTATGTGGAATGGATACGCATGACATGAGAAATGGCTTACCTTGGTTTAGTTAAGTCATTTGACTCAGAATAATCAGTTTTGTCCACTGCGTTTTTCAGGGACTATCATATCACAATCCAGGCAGCATCCTGTAGCTGTGTCTATGTATTCTAAGACCTCATGGGGTTTAACTATTAATGGCTTTGGAAATTTTGTCTGTCATAAACTTGATAATTAACAAACTTCTGACAGGATTGAGCACTATATAGATTGGTTATAACTGAGTAGAATTTAATGACAGTAGTAAAAATCATATTAAGACAGGATAGGAATGAAAACCTTAGGTAACTTTGACAGGTTGTATAGGTTGAGAAATGTACATTTTGTATTAGCAAAGAAACATTTGGTTAGGACCAGAATAAGAAAGCTGACAGCAATGACATAAGATCTTGCAGGTCAGGCCTGTAGGTCTTCGTTACTGCAGGGCGGGACTTCCTACTAGCAGGTGGAAGTCGCACGGCCCAGTGCCCAGAATCTGCAGTAGGCAGGGAAAAGACAGCACCTGAAATAGCATGTTATATATCTTAGCAATGTAGTTATGGTGACCTGCACCCAAGTCTCAGGCAGAGAGGCAGAGAGAGGGAAAGAGGAAGGGAGAAAGGGGCTCTCTCCCGTGCTTGCGAGCAGGCAGCCAAGCCCTTGTGCAAGACTGCACACAGGTGGTTGAGAGCTTGAGAAACCAAGTTCTAACAGATAGAACTTCTGACAGGATGCAAGGGACAGGGACACACATTTCCAGAACTGAGAGCAGAACGGGAAGGACAGCAAGTAGGGTCCCCAGCATGGGAAGGAGCCAAACTTGCTTTTCAGGCAAACCAGCTGAACCAGCAGACTGCAAATGAAGAGAGAGGGGGAGGGAAAATCTAAGCTAAGGATCAATAGCAAACTGTCACAAAGGCCTGTGGGGACTATAAAGTCT
This sequence comes from Mastomys coucha, assembly GCF_008632895.1. NCBI lineage: Eukaryota > Metazoa > Chordata > Mammalia > Rodentia > Muridae > Mastomys > Mastomys coucha. Next base: position 55,485,138 of record NW_022196909.1, on the reverse strand, counting down.
AAAGCTCAGAGCTGGTGCTGCTGAGCTAGAGAGCAGTTGTCCAGGCCAGACCTGGAATTCTCAGCCAGGAGAAAGAAACTGTCTCCAAGGAGAGACAAATCTCACCCAAGGAAAAGAGTCCTGAAACAAGGGTCAGGGCAGCACAGAGGTATCTCTGAGCTCAAGGAATCATCTCTGGGGCCATGCAGATGGTCACTCTGACCAGTGGGAATGAGGGCTTACCAGATCTGGGCTATCGATCTCTTGTTGTGGCTGAGATGGGATGCAAACCTGTAGAGTTTTTAGATCAGAGTCACAGGGAACCAATGTTGTGATTATAAAGAGATAAAGGGTATATGATTATGTTCTACAGGGGTGTGGTGATGTGTTGGGGAAGGGGGTGCCTCAGGAGCCCCGTGACAAGGCATTCCTTCCCCCTGGGAGACCAGCTACACGATGGTATAGTATAGAATAGAGTTTATTTGGGGCATGCGGAGGGGAGTTAAAAGAGTAGTAGAGGCAGAAAAGGAGAGAGGAGAGAGTAGAGAAATAGAGGATGGCCATGAACCTTTAAAGAGAGTGGGGAAGGGAATGGGGGGAGAAGGGGAGCAAGAAGACAAGAGGCAAGGGGAAGAAGTAGGAGTAAAAAGAGAGAAGGGGGTAAGCAGCCTCTTTCACAGTGGGCCAGGCCTACCTGGCTGTTGCCAGGTAACTGTGGGGGTGGAGTCCAGACAGAATACCAACAACAGTGATGACAAACAAATCCACTGGATCAAAATTTTACCAAATATAGGCTTTAACTTAACTAACAGAGAATCTGTACTAGAACAGATGATGATATATTTTCATGTGAGAAAATTGATGTAGTTTATGCCTGTGTAGAAGACAGGGAAATTACAGAGGTTCAGTAACAAAGTGCTACAGATTAGCCCTCTTGTTACTGAATTGGAAGATTGTGAGTTTGAGCTTCATTTAGATAAGGTGAGAAATTTTCATTTTGAATGGAGTGTGAGTAGATGTATCTCTTATGAAATGTATTCCTATTGAAAAACTTTGTGAAGCTTTATATTTTATTGAAGACATATTCAAAATCTTTGATATTTAATGTCCCAATTTATTTCCTTTCATAATATGTGAATTTCTATGTTAAGAATTTAAAAATGCATGTGCAATTACAATTTAAAATTGACAATTAAATCATTGTTCATAGTCTTATTATTTTGTATAATAAAACTTGGTAGCTGATATGCCCCTTTTCTGATTAGAAAAACCTAAATCAACTTTTTTAAACAAAAGCCAAGATATCATAGCCAGTTACAGTTAAGAACGGTACACAAGTTACAGACAATAACAGATCCAAATGACAAGGCTTTACCATTTAAAGCTTCACGGGAAGCATTTCTAGACAATGAATCCTGCATCCGACTGAGGACTTTCTGTAACAAAAATATCAATGACAGTCATTCTATGAGGAGAGTTTTCACAGACCTTCAAGTGCTTTAACAAGTATTCACGTCAAAAACTTACTGGAAATATTATCTTACCAGGCCTTCAGGAGAAATAGTTGTTGTTGGAGCAGCCATTTGAAATCTAAATGTGAAGGCTGTTCTATTTACAAAGGCTTGTCTTCAAGAACAAGTGTTTAGCAGCGTTTTATCTGAGGTTTGTAAGAGCTTAACTGACTTGACTGAATAGGAACACCCAGCTCAGCCTTACTCTTCTTTTCCATGTGAAATACTGGACCTTGGTTTACATGAACATGGCCTGCACAAGACTGGGCATGTCAACATTCCGTCACAGATGAGGAATGGTGTTCTAAGACCCAGGTTATCTCTAAGGAGACATTGGTAGGGGCTAGCTGCTGGGGTAGGGATGTCATTATCTTTAGTGGTTTACCTGTTGGTGATGTGCTTTGGCTTCAGATATCACTTCATGCATATGACCATGTGTATATCCCTGGTTAAACTTTGTGAATTTCCAAAAACAAAACATAAATACATGAAGTGGGAGACTGACTTACTTGGAAGAATTTATAGTTAATGGGAAATAGAGAGAAGTAAGAGAGTCTCAGATGGGTGTGTGATCAAATGTATTCTACACTTGTATGAAATTATTCAGAAGATAGAGAAAA
>NW_022196909.1:55400508-55401293 GCF_008632895.1 Mastomys coucha | reverse complement strand
AAAAAAACAAAGCATTTATGTTTGTAAATTCCAAGTCATCAAAAATATGAGAAGCATAGAAAAGCAATGTAACATGGCAATCAACAAGAAAGGCTGTATAAAATAAAGAAATCTTGAGTAATATAGCTATAATGGAAACAACAAACCCTGCTCAAAGTGCTAGACAAAAAGAGTGGCAAGGAATATGAGTCTCCTCTCCTCATTTCTTGCCTGAAAAAAACAAAGTAAAGAAAAATATGTAAGTGCAAAGACAAAATAGTAGATTATTGACCCACAAAGCAGATGCTGGGAAGTTACACAGGACGACTATGCAATGTCACTCTGTTAACTATTCTGATGAGCAAGAATCAGAACCCAAGAGAAACTGTTTAGAATGATCAGTCCACTTTTCAGGGAACAGCAGTCAATGAAGCACAAACACCTCAGGTCTCAATACACCAATCACTTGCAGGCTACCCAATGAAAAGAGGAGTCACTGAGAACCACAGAAGTGCAGGAGCCTGCAGCAGAAGCTGACCTGAACTGCACATATGGAACAAGCAATTCCTGCTAAGACTGCGGAGCATGAAAACAAGTTCCATGGTAAGATGACAGTATTTACAAGGTTAAGACTACAGAGGCTGGTGTGATATTAGAGACTCAGTCTTTGAAATATACAGTGGGAAAATTGAAGGACTACTCAATCTCATAAAATGAAACTGATCAGATGAGGTGTACTACAGAGTAACATATCACTCTGAAAGAAAGAAAACTCAATTCAAATGCATTTCCTCATTTGTCCATGG
>NW_022196909.1:55397777-55398381 GCF_008632895.1 Mastomys coucha | reverse complement strand
TGAAGTCTCCACTTATGGCAGCTATAGGGCCCACTAGTGACATGTGAAAACTGGACACTTAAAAAGGGACATGTGCTACAAATATGTCACTTACCAGTTGTCAAAGATGGACATAAAAGGGACTGAGATCCATGTCAGTAAGTAAATCACTAAAAGTTGTGATCAGATATAAAGCTTGCAGTTATAGCACTGGGAATGTGATACACAAGCAGAAGAATCCAGCAATGAATAAAGGATCTTATCCCAAATACAGTTCAATATGTAATCTCTGCTAGTCTGTATAGCATATGAAGTTGGCCTCAACCTCAAAAGATAACTCCTCATTCTTCTGTATCATGCACCTGGTTCCCAATCAAGTTTGCTGATATGTTGTTCATTCATAATGAACTTTTTCTTATCTTTTCTGCTTTTAATGATTGATAAGTAATCATTTGGGAATCTCACATCATAACTCCAATCATAAACTACTACAGTCTGTCTATGTATGCTGCTTTTTCCCCTTAATCTGCCCATGCAAAAACAATGAATGAAAGACAGATAGACAGACAGAAAGGAAAAAAGAAAAGAGAAAGAAGGAAGAAAAGAAAGGAAAGGAAGGAAGGAA
>NW_022196909.1:55339713-55340761 GCF_008632895.1 Mastomys coucha | reverse complement strand
TCAGTCTCTGAGATCAATAATTGACAAATGGGACCTCATGAAAATGAAAAGCTTCTGTGAAGCAAATACTCTGTCAGTAGTACAAAATGTGGTAAGATAAAGTGAGAACATAAAGCAGAATATGCATCAATAAATGAGGAGTATTTAGAATTTGGATATAATGTCTTCAAATTTCTTTTAAATTGAGGAAGAGTCCAACATGATAATAATATTTTGAAATGAAACAATAATAACAGTTTTTCTTAGCTCAATGAAAACAATTTATTTATTTTTTGCAAAATATGTTTAATCATCTATCAGAAATTTTCATCCCTCCACATAATTACTGTTTAATTTTCCCATGGACCTTTTATATTATGACAATGAATCATGGGTCTATGAAGTATACAGACTCACTAATATTACCAGAGATAAGTAATTCTTATTTTCCAAAATTATTCGCTGATAAAGATGGTGGAATAGAGGCAAGCAATATTCTACTAAATCATCACAAATCAGAAACAAAATCATCACAAAAGAGAAACAAAATTCCATGTAATGAAAAACATGAGACGCATAGAAAAGCAAGTGTGTATTGCAGTAAAATGTAGAAAACTAGGTAAAATACACAAGTATTACTTAATACAACTACAATGGAAAAAACAAATTGTGACTAGAAGTGCTAGACCAAAAGGATGGACAAGAGGAGAATTCTTTCCACAGATCTTGCTTTAAAGGGAGCCAAGAACTCACCCCCACCCCCAAGTAGATACTAGGAAATTACTCAAGGATGCTCTCCCATGTCACTCTGTTAATGATGAGACAGAAGCAGAACCAAAAAGAAATTTTTCACTCAAAGTAACTCTGCTGGGAACAAGAGCCAATAATGCAGAACAACTTCTGGTCTCAAAACTTTACAAGCTCCTCCCTCTAACCAATGAAAGCAGGAGACATTAAGAAGGACAGATAAAAACACAGGAGCCTGCAACATGAGTGACCTGATATGAAAGCCTATGAAAAAATGTAGCTGCTGCCTTACTTGGAATATGTTCTACTAGCGGGGCTGCCC
>NW_022196909.1:55338852-55339100 GCF_008632895.1 Mastomys coucha | reverse complement strand
CTGACTCACTCATTGTACTTAGCAGCTACACAGACCATGAGCAACGAGATGGTTGAAGGTTGTGAGACATGCCACTAACATCAGCATAGTGCCACATGGCAGCAAACCCTGAGACATCACTGAGACATCAGGAAGTTGCAAAAATAGCAAACATCCACATGAGTCTCAGGCTTCATTGAGGCCTGGAGCAGCAGCATGAACCACTGACACCAACATGGGCTCTAGTGGCATCCTGGATTAAATGGTTC
>NW_022196909.1:55338656-55338842 GCF_008632895.1 Mastomys coucha | reverse complement strand
TCCCATCCAGAAATGGACCTTTCCTCATTGCCCAGAGCCAGACTATCCCAAACCAGGGTGGGGGTTCTTGTGATGAACTCCAGGCTGTTCTACACCAACCCATAGATCCTTCTGTATAATGACAGCATATAGGCCTCAGTCCTCTCTTGCCTGTCACTATCACATCTGTAGCTCCACTTTGTCCCC
>NW_022196909.1:55337877-55338594 GCF_008632895.1 Mastomys coucha | reverse complement strand
CTACCAACCATCGAACACAAAGAACGCTTAAGTTCCCCCTTTTCTGTCAGGTTTTCCTTTACCTATGTTTTTATAGTATTAATGATTCTTTTAAATTTCTGCCCTCCAATTAAAATCTCCATTGATACTCATTTGAAAATATATATCTTAAGAATTTTTGTATAAAAAGGAAGATCGCATATAAGTAGACAATTACTATTACCTTTTGTCTCAAAAGGATCATTTTTGTGTTTTGAAATAAATAATCTGTATATATTGTTTGAGCTTAATTGTGGGGGAGGAATTGTATATGAAAGACTACCTTGGTTTAGAGAAAACATGGTAGTTCACTATTACAAATGTTTAACACGCATTCTTTCTACTAGGAATTGGTAAGTGTCTTAGGTCTACTTGTTCAAATATACAGTTATGTTCCCTGTTCCTGGGATCATACAACAGAAGATGGCATAGGCATAGACATAGAACACACAATTGCCATATAGGATGTTGAGGTCTATGAGCACAGAACTAAAATAAAATCCTCAGTCATGGTCCACTTTATCACCATATGCAAATATCACATGGTAATATGTCAATTAGAACCTGTGATAACAGCTCATCACTTGCATTTTGCTCAGTAAACTAAACAAACTGAAAAGTAGTCACTTCACGGGATTAATTTCTTCACACCAAATAGACTGAAAGATTTTTATGTTAATATTTGTAAGCTGCATGTTG
>NW_022196909.1:55335883-55337254 GCF_008632895.1 Mastomys coucha | reverse complement strand
CTCTACTCTGTAGATAATTTCTTGAATTTATTGAGATGAGCTGTTTTCCAGATATGTATAACTAGGAGCTCCCGGGTGTCTTACCTGCTGTACTTCTTATTAGACTCTTATTCAAGTCCTATAATCTCTTTACTTAATTACCCAAATAAAGGAGAGTGGAAATTATAAATAAACAAAGTAAACCAGTCTCTCCTCCCTCCAGTTAAATACTAAAAAATGGCCAGAGGCCACAAATAAAGGCTTCTGAACCAGCTGTGCAGGGAACAGGCAGCTAGCAATTCAAATCTCTTCAGAACTAATGGCCTAACTTTCCTTTCTTTAAATGTACATGTTATTTTATGGTAAGATTCTCAGTAAACTCATCATGGGCCCCCTCATGCTTCTTTACTGTAGTCTGATCAAAAAGTAATAGAAATGTTTGATGTTTCAAATATGAAGCTTTCTAGTTATAAAATATTATATATTATGTTTTTCCTTTTAATTTCCTTTTTGAGAATTACACACACGTGTGATACATTTGATCTCACTCACATCTTAGACTCTCTTATTTCCCTTTATCTCCCATGAACAAAATTCTTCCAGATGTGTCACTCCCTGTCATGTCTTTTTAATTTGTTGTTTGTGATACACTGAGTTTATCAGGGGTTGTACACATGGTCATGTATATCACTGGTAGAGCACTTGAAGGTCAGTTCTGAAAGTGTGAGGGTCTCCTCAGAGAATAGTTCTTCCTTGATAGTTTTATCAAAAAAAGTCTTCAAAGTAGATATAGATTCATATTTCGGTAGTGCTTCTTATGAATATTTTGATGGTGAAGTCCTGCCATTTGAAATTATTATTGTTTATACTTTGGATTCTACTCTTAAACAGCATTTTTCCATGATGTGTTGAAAATCAACAAAGTCTACTAACCTGGAACCTTGGGGACTTCCAGAAACTGAACCAGCATAAACTGAGTCTGCATGAACTAGACCTAGCCCCTCCACCCATGTATGGTAAATGTGCAGTTTGGGCTTCATGTGGGACCCCCAACACTGGAGCAGGGCCGTCCCTCTCTATCTTAACTGGGCTGGCTTCACTGGCCTCCCTAGGAAAGGATGTGCCTAGTCTTGCAGTCACTTGCTATCCCAGGGTGGGTTGGTTCCAAGGGGGGCCTCCCCTTACTCAGAGGAGCAGAGGAGGAAGTTGTGGGAGGAGCTATATGAGGGGGTAAACAAAGTTTAACAAATAAAACTCACACTCTGTTCAGAATGACAAAAATCTTTCTTCTATTAATTAAATACAAAACAGCCTCACAACCTTCTGACTCAGTAATAACAGACTAATGTGTAACACTATTTTTAACTCTAATTTGACTGTCTTCTCTGAAGG
>NW_022196909.1:55334015-55334286 GCF_008632895.1 Mastomys coucha | reverse complement strand
AATAGAACAGCCTTCACAATAAGATTTCAAATGACTGCTCCTCCACCAACAACTTCTGGAGGCCTGGTGAGATGTTCACAGTAAGTTTTCAATGTGCATAGCTATTAAATAGCTTAAAGGTTTGTAAAATTGTGAAAGTCTCCTCAGAGAATGACTCTCACTGATACTTTTATCACAGGAAGAACTCAAAGTATATGTAAGATTCATAGTTTAGAACTGCTTCCCATGGAGCTGTAGATGGGTGAAGACTTGTCATTTGAATTTGTTTTTG
>NW_022196909.1:55333395-55334005 GCF_008632895.1 Mastomys coucha | reverse complement strand
TGTGTCCAGTTCTTTGGCAGTAATTGGCCATGATGTTTTGATTTTTTTAATTTGATTGAGGTTTTGTAATTGGCAAAGCAGAATATCAACTACTATGCTTTTATTATACAGAATAAGACTATGAACCCTGATTTAACTGTCTGTTTTAAATTGTAATTTCATATGTATTTTTAAATTCTTAACATGGAAATATACATACTAAGAAGGAAATAAATTGAGAAATAAAATATCAAAAATTTTGAATATGTGTTCAATAAAATATTGAGCAATACAAAGTTTTCCATAGGAGCATATTACATAAGTGATATATCTAAATGTAAACTCATACTCTGTTAAAAATATAAAACTTACCTTTTACATAAATGCAGCTCAAACTCTCACAATATTCCAATTCAGTACTAGCAGGCTAATTAAGACAGTAGCACTGTTTTAGTTAAGCTCTGTAATTTGCATGTCTTCGCTGAAGACATGACCAACATCAATTTTCAAGTGAAAATATACCATTATCTGTTCTATTATAAATTCCCTGTTGCTTAAATTAAAGCCCATATTTTGGTAAATTGTTGATTCAGTGGACTTGTTTGTCATCATTGTGTTTATGGTTTTTATG
>NW_022196909.1:55331836-55332262 GCF_008632895.1 Mastomys coucha | reverse complement strand
TTTTAAAATGAATTTAAAAAATAGGTCTGGGCATATTAAAGATTTTAAGGAATCCTATCTGATAAAATGAAATACCCTGGTTCACTCCCTTTTTCTTCTCTGCATATGCATATGAAAAGACAAGACACCAAAAGTCACATAGACTTTTGAGTGTGGACATGGAAAAAATGCAGGGAAATATACACATCTCACAAACACCTTCTCAGTCACCCCTCTCACAATTCTTCCCTACACCCCCTTCTCCTCTAAGCACCTGGATGCTACCTAATTTATCTGTCCCAGACCCCCATGTACTTCAAGTCTCCATGAGGCTAGTATCTTCCTGACCCACCAAGGACAGAAAAGGCAGCCCAGCTAGTGGAACATATCCCACATAAAAGCAACAGCTTTTGCGATAGTGCCTGATCCATTTGTTTGGGACCGACA
>NW_022196909.1:55331071-55331826 GCF_008632895.1 Mastomys coucha | reverse complement strand
GCTGCACATCTGGTTTTTGTCCCATTCTGTGGACTTTCCTTTAAGTTCATTGATTTCACTGAGCTGTAAGAATCATTGTGGTTTCATAACATCCATTTGTCAATTTTTGACCTCATTTCTTCTGCTACTGAAGTCTTATTACAAAAGACCGTATTGTTTTTTAAAATTACCTTTCTCCATTTTATTTTCTGCAATTTAAGAGTATCAAGTGTCATTTTGAAAGCTTTGACCATTTGCATTAGAATTTTGTACAAAATAAATGGTAAACCCAAAGTTTCAACTTTCATTAGTTGATGGTGTATATGCCTGGTACCGTTTCAAACATGCTGTCGTTTCTTAAATACATACTTTTGGTAATTGTCTCAAAAACTGAAGGAGCTGTAGTTGTGTGGACTTATATCCCAGTACTCAATTCTATCTCCTTTAAGTATAAATCTATTTTTGTAGCAATATCATGTTATAGTTCTGTGTTATACCTTGATATGAGGTTTGGAGATTTATATTCTCTGTAATGGTGATTTTGTTGATGGTTACTTTGGCTGTCCTTTAGCTTTTATGATTCCATGTAAATTTAGAGATTTTTTTGCACATTTTGAACACTAGATATGTATTGGCTCCCTCCCTCCTGCCTCAGCTCTGTGGCATCAGAGCTGACAACCTGAGACTATCAGCTCATACCTGCTGGGCCTAAAATAATGGCCCACTACACTGAGGTTCTGAGGATTCCTGAGGAAGCTCCACCTAGCAGCTGACAA
>NW_022196909.1:55329232-55330882 GCF_008632895.1 Mastomys coucha | reverse complement strand
TATATAAGCCCACAACTCCCCCAAGTAAAGAGATGCTTTAATACATTTACTTTGCATCCGTGTCTCTTTTGTTCTCCATTTGACTTTGCAGGTCCTGTCTAAACTCCAGTCTAAACAAACCCACTGACCCAAGTGGAATCACGGGCCAGTTTCTACAGACACAGTGTTTGATTTCATTTGTATTGAATCTGTGTATTGTATTTGCTAGAATAACCATCTGCATAAAAACATTTTTTCGATTCTATAAGAAGGAGAAGTATTTGCCTCATCTACTGTCTTCAAATTCCTTTTTAAGTGTCTGTGGGTTTTTCACAGAGTTAACTTCCTCGGTTAGGTTCATTTACTTGGTTAGGTTCATTTCCAGGAACTTTTGTGGCTATGTTACATGAGATTGTATTCCTGATTATTTGTCTAAAATATATAGGGCATCTTCTGATTTGAAGAGGGTGGTATTTTGTTCCACAAACTTGGTAAAAATACTTACCTACTTTAAGAGTCCCGTGTAGAGTTTTTATGGTCTCTTTTCTAGAGAGTAATATCTGCATGTAGGCATATCTAAATTCTTCTCTTCCTATTTGTATGCCTTTCAGTATTTTGCCTTGCAATTCTAAGACTTCATTTTCTACTATGTACAGTAGTGAAGAAAGTGAATGCTTTTGTATTGTTTCTGAACACATTAAAAATAACTTCATCCAGAATTTGAAAACAAAGAAAAATGATAATGACTCTTACTATGTACCTAAAAACAACAGATTAATAAAAAAATTTGTTTAAAATTGAAATATAGCATAAAATAAATACATCAATGAATATTGAGAGTATATGAGCACATTGTGTACATTGTATTGTGTACATCTAAGATTGAGAATTTATTAACACATCAGACCAAATAGAACCAGATTAATGCCCACCCGGTACACTTTTTAAGGAAAGAACATGTTACACTGCAAGGTCTTAGCCCTACCAATCAATGTCTAAATATCTAGTATATTCATTAGCATACCAAGAGGCAAAGAGCTTCTAACGATCCAAGGGATTACATCCAGTTTCCTATTACCCACTGGAGTTAATGCTTGATTGTTTTGTCAACTATTTTTCCAAGAACTGTCTACATGCACGAATATCACACGTCATAACAACTGCTCCAAGGTCTTGGTCCTTGTCCCTGAAACTGACGCAATTTAGATGGCAGATTCAGACATTGTCCTTGTGACTTAGCTCTTCAGTGGAGTACCTTGATCAAATAATACCTAATATAAACATCACAGTGACACTACTTTGTCATCTATATCAAATATCAGACATAGGGACATCAGCTTCCTTGAGATTTCTATCTCTTTAACCTTTTTTTAGCCATTGTCTAGCCTACAGGTATAGCATTATTACAAGACAGAAAGAATTGCTGCGTGATTTTTTAAATGCCTTGTCCAAATGCTAGGTCAGTAATTAAACTTGGATTAAAAGACTTGTTTTTGCCAGTGACCACCTGACTAATCTTCAGTTAATATGCCACACAAACTAGAGATTTATGAAAAAAGGAAACCTTAAAATGCCTCCAAAAGATCCATCTATAAATCATTTTTGTGATTAGAGATTGATGGGAAGGGCTCACCCCAGGTGGCTAGTTCCATCCATTGTCTGGTGTTCCTG
>NW_022196909.1:55327077-55327215 GCF_008632895.1 Mastomys coucha | reverse complement strand
TGGGAGTACAGGTAGGACCACCACTGCTGCTCAGAGGAACCTGCCTGAAGCTCCCAGGAATCAGGAACTGGGGAGCTGCCTGGGACAAGTGTCTCCTGGTTTCCATCTGTGCACAAAGCTGATCCTGTGCCACAGAGA
>NW_022196909.1:55326653-55326823 GCF_008632895.1 Mastomys coucha | reverse complement strand
CAGGACATAGGAACCAAGGATCAGCTGGGGACAGGATCCTTTTGGTCTCTGTCTGTACCCCACAGCTGACCCTGTATCACAGCTCTCCATACCAAAATTCCTCCTGGAGATAACTGGTGTCCCAGCAGTACTGACACACAGGCTTACAGGTCAGACAAGCCACAGTCAGA
>NW_022196909.1:55324963-55326643 GCF_008632895.1 Mastomys coucha | reverse complement strand
ACCAGAGATAAACATTGATGGCAAAAGGCAAGTCCAAGTACATAAGCAACAGAAAACAAAGGCTACATGGCATCATGATAACCCAGTTCTCCTACCACAGTGAACCCTGGTAACCCCAGCACATCAGAAAAGCAAGACTATGATATAAAATCGCATCTCATGATGATGATAGAGGAATTTGAGATGGGCATAAATAACTCCCTTAAAGAAATATAAGAGAACAGAGGTAAAAAAGGTAGAAGACCTTAAAGAGGAAACACAAAAATCCTTTAAAGAATTACAGGAAAACACAAACAAACAGGTAAAGAAATTCAACAAAACTGTACAGGAAATAAAAATGGAAATAGAAACAAAAAAGAAATCACAAAGGGAAACAACACTGGAGATAGAAAACATAGAAAAGAGATCAGGAGTCATAGGTGCAAGCATCACCAACAGAATACAATCGATAGAAGAGAGAATCTCAGGTGCAGAAGAAACCATAGAAAACATTGACACACAGTCAAAGAAAATTAAAATGCAAAAAGCTCCTAATCCAAAACCTCCAGGAAATCCAGGTCACATTAAGAAGACCAAAGTTAAGGATAATAGATATAGAAGAAAGTGAAGATTCCCAACCTAAAGGACAATAAATATCTTTAACAAAATTATAAAAGAAAACTTCCCTAACCTAAAGAAATGATGCCCATGAACACATAAGAAACATACAGAACTCCAAGTAGATTGGACCAGAACAAAATTCCTCCCCTTACATAATAATCAAAACACCAAATGTACTAAACAAAGAAAAAATATAAAAACAGTAATGGAAAAAGTCAAGTAACATATAAAGGTAGACCTATCAGAATTACACCAGACTTCTCACCAGAGACTAGGAAGGTTAGAAGATCTTGGACACAACTCATACAGACCGTAAGAGAATATAAATGCCAGCCCAGACTACTATACCCAGCGAAACTCTCAATTACTATAGATGGAGATAACCAAGATATTCAATGACAAAACCAAATTTACACAATATCATCCCACAAATCCAGCCCTATAAAGGATAGTAGATGAAAAATGCCAACACACTGGGGGAAACTACACCCTAGAAAAAGCAAAGGAAGTAATCTTATTTTAAAAAACCCAAAAGAAGATAACCACACAAACATAAAAATAACATCAAAAGTAACAAGAAGCAACAAACACTATTCCTTAATATCTCATAACATCAATGGACTCAATTCCCCAATAAAAAGACATAGACTTACAGATTGGATAAGTAAACTGGACCCAGCATTTTGCTGCATACATGAAGTACACAGTGTCAAAGACAAACACTACCTCAGAATGAAGGGCTAGAAAAAAATTTTCCAAGCAAATGGCCCCAAGAAACAAGCAGGAGTAGCCCTTCTAATATCAGATAAAATTGACTTTCAGCTAAAAGCCATCAAAAAAAAGATAAGAAAGAACACTTCATATTCACCAAGAAAAAAATCAACCAAGAAGAACTCTCAATTCTGAACATCTATGCTCCAAATGCAAGGGCATGCACATTCATAAAAGAAATATTACTAAAGATAAAAGTACACATTGCATCTCACACAATAATTGTGGGGGACTTCAACACCCCATTTTCATCAATGAACAGATCGGGGAAACACAAACTAAACAGAGACACAGTGAAACTAACAGAAG
>NW_022196909.1:55324116-55324873 GCF_008632895.1 Mastomys coucha | reverse complement strand
CCTTTTCCAAAACTGACATGTAATCAGTAAAAAAAAATCAGGCCTCAAGAGATATAAAAAGATTGAAATAATCCCATGCCTCCTTTAAGACCAAGACAGATTAAGGCTAGTCTTCAATAGCAACAAAAACAACAGAAAGCTACCATACCATGGATGCTGAATATCACTCTGCTCAATGATAACTTGGTCCAGGAAGAAATAAGGAATGAAATTAAAAACTTTTTAAAATTTAATGATAATGAAGGTAAAACACATGTAAACTTATGGGACATAATGAAAGTAGTTCTAAGAGGAATACTAATAGCTCTGAGTACCTCCAAAAATAAACTGGAGAGAGCATTCACTAGCAGTTTAAAAGCACACCTGAAAGCTCTAGAACAAAAAGAAGCAAATACAGCCAAGAGGAGTAGATGGCAGGAAATAATCAAACTAAGGGCTGAAATCAACCAAGTAGAAAGAAAAAGAACTATATAAAGAATCAACCTAACCAGGAGCTGGTTTTTTGAAAAAAAAAATCAACAAGATAGATAAACCCTTAGCCAGACTAACCAGAGGGCACAGAGACAGTATCCAAAATTAACAAAGTCAGAAATGAAAAGGGAGCTATAAAAACAGAAACTGAGGAAATTGAAAAAAATCAACAGATCCTATTACAAAAGTCAATAATCAACACAACTGGAAAATCTGGATGAAATGGACAATTTTCTAGGCAGATACCAAATACGAAAGTTAAAACAAGATAAGGTAAACCATCTAA
>NW_022196909.1:55321986-55322734 GCF_008632895.1 Mastomys coucha | reverse complement strand
GAATGAACACAGACCCAGAAGTCCAGAAGTCCTCTACTGTATGTGTTTTGGGGGGCCTCATATCAGCTAGTGTATGCTCTCTGTTTGGTGGTCCAGTATTTGAGAGGTCTTGGGGGTCCAGATTAATTGAGACTCCTGGTCCTCCTACAGGATCACCCTTCTCCTCAACTTCTTTCAGCCTTCCCTAATTCAACAATAAGGGTCAGTTGCTTCTGTCCATTGGTTGGGTGCAAATATCTGCATCTGACTCTTGCAGCTGCTTGTTGGGTCTTCCAGAGTACAGTCATGATTGGTCCCTTTTTGTAAGTGCTTCATAGCATCAGTAATAGTGTCAGGCCTTGAGACCTCCCCTTGAGCTGGATCACACTTTGGTCCTGTAACTGGACCTTCTTTTCCTCAGGCTCCCCTCCATTTCCATCTCTGCAATTCTTTCAGACAGGAACAATTATGGGTCAGAGATGTGTCTTTGGGATGGCAACCCTATCATTTGGTGTCCTGCCTTTCTGCTGTAGGTGGGCTCTATATGTTCCCTCTCCCTGCTGTCTGGCATTCCATCTAAGGTCCTTCCCTTTGGATCCTGGGAGTCTCTTACCTCCCAGGTCTCTGGTACATTCTGGAGTATCTGCCAAACCTCATTTTCTGAGGTTGCCAGTTCTCCATTCTTGATGCTGGCCCTCAGGGCTTCAGACCTTTTCCTTCATCCAAAACCATATCAGGTTTCCATCTTCCACCTTCCCCACTATCCCCC
>NW_022196909.1:55319908-55320419 GCF_008632895.1 Mastomys coucha | reverse complement strand
CCACACACCTATGGTCACTTGATCTTTAATAAAGGAGCTAAAACCATCCAGCGGAAAAAACACAGTATTTTCAACAAATGGTGATGGTCCAAATGGTAGTTAGCATGCAGAAGAATGCAAATAGTTCCATTCTTATCTCCTTGTACAAAGCTCAAGCTCAAATGGATCAAGGACCTCCACATATAACCAGATATACTGAAACTAATAGAAGAGAAAGTGGGGAAGAGCCTCGAGCACATGTGCACAGGGGGAAAGTTCCTGAACCCCAATAGCTTATGCTCTAATATCAACAATTGACAAATGGGACCTCAAAAAAATTAGAAGGCCTCTGTAAGGCAAAGGACACTGTCAATAGGACAAAATGGCCACCAACAGACTGGGAAAAGATCATTACCAACCCTACATGTGATAGAGGGCTAATATCAAATATATTCAAAGAACTCAAGAAGTTAGACTCAAGGGAATCAAATAATCCTATTAAAATAAGGGGTACAGAGCTAAACAAAGAATT
>NW_022196909.1:55318479-55319898 GCF_008632895.1 Mastomys coucha | reverse complement strand
GAATATCAAATGGCTGAGAAGCATCTAAAGAAATGTTCAACATACTTAGTCATTAGGGAAATGTAAATCAAAACAACCCTGAGATTCCAACTCACACCAATCAGAATGGTTATGATCAATAACTTGGGTGACAGCAGATGCTGGCAAGGATGTAGAGAAAAAGGAACACTCATTCTTCTATTGCCGGTGTGATTGCAAGCTCATACAACCACTCTGGAAATCAGTTTGGTGGTTCCTCAGAAAATTAGGCATAGTACTACCAGAGAACCCAGCTATACCACTCTTGGGCATATACTCAGAAGATGCTTCAACATATAATAAGGACACATGTTCCACTATGTTCATTGAAGCCTTATTTATAATAGCCAGAAGCTGGAAAGAACCCAGAAGTCCTTTAACAGAGAAATAGATATAGAAAATGTGGTACATTTACACAATGGAGTACTACTCAGCTATTAAAAGCAATGAGTTCATGAAATTCTTAGGCAAATGAATGGGTCTAGAAAATATTACCCTGAGTGAGGTAACAAAAGAACACACATGGTATACACTCACTGATAAGTAGATAGCCCAGAAGCTAGGAATACCCATGATACAATTCGCAGACCAAATAAAGCTCAAGAAAAAGGGTGACCAAAGTATGAATACTCTGTTTTTTCTTAGAAGGGGGAACAAAATTCCCATGGAAGGAGATATAAAGAAAAAGTGTGGAGCAGATACTGAAAGAAAGACCATCCAGAGACTCCCCAACCTGGGGATCCATCCCATATCCAATTAGCAAACACAGACCCTATTATGGATCCCAACAGGTGGTTGCTGAGAGGAGCCTGATATAGCTATCTCCTGAGAGGCTCTGACAGTGCCTGACAAATACAGACGTGAATGTACTCAGATAACCATTGGACTTGGCACAAGGTCCACGATGGAGGAGCTGGAGAAAGTTCCCGAGGAGCTGAAGGAGCTTCCCTATAGGAGGAACAACAATATGAACCAACCAGTACCCCCAGAGCTCCCAGGGACTAAACCACCAATGAAAGAGTACACATGGAGGGACCCATGTCTCCAGTTGCATATGTACCAGGGAATTGCCTTGTTGGACATCAATGGGAGGAGAGGCCCTTGGTTCTTGAATGCTCAATGCCACAGTGTAGGGGAATGCCAGGACAATGAAGCAGGAGTGAGTAGGTTGGTGAGCAGGGGAGAGGGGTGGGATCGGATTGGAGGGGATACCAGGAAAGGTGATAACATTTGAAATGTAAATAAAGAAAATACCTAATTTAAAAAATCAAACAAACAAAAAAAAGAAATCTAAGGAACATTTGCAGGGAAACAGAGGCTAAGATGAGATACTAGATCTCATTCCAGAAGACAAAGAATAACATGTGGAAAAATTGATGAAATAGAAGTTAAGTGTGACAT
>NW_022196909.1:55311501-55314381 GCF_008632895.1 Mastomys coucha | reverse complement strand
AGAAAGGGAGAAAGAAGAAAATAAAAGAAGTAAGAGAAAAAAAGGTCTTTTTAGTATGGTATTCACTGTAGCATGGTCAGATTCCTAATGCCCAGTCCCCCAATGGAGGATGAATCTTTCTCTGCCTACATCCCATCCAGCAGCCATCAATTATGGAGAATTGTGAAGTTGACTGAGCAGAGTGGAGCCAGATCATCCTTACCTGTAGCTCTGCCTGTAGCTCACTGCTCTGGGCCCTTGAGTGGTGGACCAAATCTCCCATAAACATTAATATGCCTTCAGGCAGAAGCCCTGACCATAGGAATCCACATGAGATTTGGTGGTAAGACAGATTGCAGACATCAACATGACCCTTAGCCATATCAGGACCACTGAACCAAACAGGGCACCCAGCAGCTATACAGACCACCAGCCTCAACAGGGTTTAAGGTGGTTTCTGGTGCAACTAAATCACCATGGCTCTACTATGCAGCAGAACCTGAGACATCACTGACATAAGGTAGCTAGACAGACAGCAAACCTTCACATGAATCTCGGGCTTAATTAAGGTCTAGGGAAGAAGCATGGACCACTGAAAACAGTATGGAATTGAGCAGCGTCTTAAACCATAGTGATCTTTTGAAGTAATCCAATCCAGAAAGTGAACCTTTCCTCTTTGCCCAGATCCAGGGGGAATCCCAAAACAGGGTAGCAGGTTCTGGGACTGAGTCATTGTTTGAATGAGATCCATGCTACTCTATATCATCCTGTAGATCTATCCTGTTGACCCTACTCAGCATAGCATATAGAACTCAGTCTCTCTGTCACCTGTCACCATATCCCATCTCCAGATCCATCTCTTTCCCTAACCCATTCCCTGCTCTGTACTACTATATTTCCTACCTCTCCATCACATGCTAGATCCTTGTAGGGGAACTTGGTGGGCTTCCATCCTGCCCTCAAAGAGAACTCTTAAAATGTTACATGTTATATATTATTATCAATACTTTTCAAAATTTTTGTATTCCTAACAAAAGCTCCACTGAAACTCAATCAAAAATACATCTTTTTATAAGAATAGTAAGAAGAAAATTACTATTACCTTCTGTCAGAGAAATAATTTTTAAGCTTTGAAATGAATTATTTTTCTTTTTAGAATTTAATTGTGCAGAGGATATACTGTGGGTATGACAACTTTGGCTTAGATAAAATGTCTACCATGTTTTTTCTAGCATAAACTTGTAAGATTTGTAGTCTATTTGTTCAAACATAAAATAATGGTCCCTATTACTAGAACATAAACCAGAAGACAGGAGTAGCCATAAAGTAGACATTTGCCATACCTTCTTTTGGGATTTATGAGCACAGAAGTTAAAAGCAAAACAAAACAAAATAAAATAATTGGATAGGTCTAGTGTTTTGTACAATATAACTGCTATAAACAATTCACGCTACCTCAGATTCTGACACAGCCTCGAAAAGAACCCACTATATGTGCTGATCACCAGACAAACCCCAAGGCTGTCACAGTTGACTACCAAAGAGAACCAAACACCCAAGAGGCCTTTGAGAGGATCCTCTGTGCCATCAATCAAGAACAAACTTTGTTTGAAGACCTGGCCAACCAACACAAGTCAAATCTGTGTAGTAAATTTAAGAATCATGTCCCATAGGCTTCAAGAGACCAGAGTTAGGCACCAACAAGGCAATTATTTAAATTTATTCATCTACAACTCACACGAATATTTTAGCTTTCTGACAAGTGTGCTGTCTTCCAAATAAGGTTAACTAGAAGGCTCCTGGTGTCATAACTGCTGTGCCTCTTACTAGGCTCTCTTGCAAGTCCTACATCCTATTTAGTTAACCACACAAATACAAGGAAAATGTAGACTGTCAATAAACACAAAAAACAGTATCTATTCCCTAGAGTTAAATACTAATGGTTGCCAAAAAGAGTGAAAAAAGTGTTCTGAGCAGGCAGCTGGGAATTCATATCTCTTCAGAACTAATAGCCTAACCTTTCTTTCTTTAAACATACATAAAATTTTGTGGCAAGATTCACAGTAAATTCATCAGGAGCCAGTCATTCTTCCTCACTGTAGTCTGAGAAAATGTGAATGGAAATGTTTTATGCTTGAAACTTTTTAGCTTTGTAGTTATAAATTCATGTTTTTTTCTCTTTATCTTCTTTTGGATAATTTCATAAAATAATATGATACATGCTGGTCACATTCTAATCTCAGAACCTTTTATTTCTGTCCATAAAATTCCATAAACTATAAACTCTTCCAATAAGTCACTCTCCTGCTTCAGGACTTTTTGTTTTGTTTTTGGAAATTCATTAAGTTTAACCAGTAATACAAACATGATCATATATATTTATTAACTCCTGTAGCCAAGGCAAGTCACCAAGTGCTAAACAACTGAAGATAATGATTTCCCCTGCCTCAACAGCTCTCCACTGCCAATGCCTCCTTAGAGATAGCCTTTGTCTTAGATGAAATTCCCTCATCTATGACTGAACGTTGACATGACCAGTCTGGTGCAGTCCATGTTCATGCAAACCTAGGTCCAGGACTCCACACGAAAAAGAAGAGTAAAGTTGTCCTGGGTGTTCCTATACAGGCAAGTCAGTTAAGCTTTTACAAAACTTAGATAATACTAAACCACTTTTTCTTGAAGAAAGGCCTTTGTAAGTAGAATAGACCTCACATTTAGATTTTTAAGTGGCTGCTCAACCACCACTACCAACTTCTCCTGAAGGCCTGATAGGATAATACTTGCAGTAAGTCTTTGATGTGCACACCTATTAAAGAAGTTGAATGTCAGGCTGAAGAGGTGGCTCAGCAGTTAAAAGCACAAACTGTTCTTCCAGAGGCCCTGAGTTCAATTCCCAGCAAC
>NW_022196909.1:55308977-55311490 GCF_008632895.1 Mastomys coucha | reverse complement strand
AATATATTAAATATTTTATGCCTACAAAAACTTCATAGTTTGAAGCAATAAACTTTTCTATTCACATTTGATCAGATAACCGTGAGGAGGAATGGGGTGCCTACAATGAATTTACTGGGAGTGTTACTGTGAAATTATGGTCATTTAAAGAAAGGAACATTATGCCATAGTTCTGAAGTACCGCAAATTCCTAGCTGCCTGCTCCCTTCACAGCTAGTTCAGATCACTTACTTTGCTGCCTCTGGTTAGTTTTAGTATTTCACTGGAGAGAAGAGAGATTAGTTTAATGTGTTTATTTGTAAACTATATTCTCCTATTTAGGGGATAAAATTAATAGGATGTAGGATGTGAAAGAGAGTCTAATAAGAGGCATAGCAAGTATGACACCAAGGCCCTCCTAGTTAACCTTATTATAAAATCAACTCATTTATCAATATGGTCAAGTCTTCATGCACAGAGTGGATGACTTGCCTTAAATTATTGCTTTGTTGGTGCCTAACTCTGGTCCATTGAAGCCTATTTGGAATTCTTTGGAAATTTACTGTGTTCATTTGATGTTTATGAGCAACAGATTTGCCCAGGGCAGTCAATAAATTAGACAGGTTTAACTTGTGTTGATTAGAATTGTGAAGATTAGAATCTTCAAGCAGCGTTTGATCTAGATTAAAGGCACAGGTGATTATCTCAAAGGCCTCTTGGATGTTTCGTTCTCATTGGGAATGAATCTTGTCCAAGTCAGCCTTGTGGTTTGTCTTGTCATCACCAGATATGGTGGATTCTTTTTGAGTCTGTTTCAGAACCTAAGATAGAGACAGTTGTTTATAACATGTTTATAGTAAGAAACACAAGACCTATCCAGAGTTTGTTTTTATTTTATTTATTTGTTTTTTATTGTTTTATTTTTTTAGTTCTGTGCTCAGAGACACAATAATGTATGCCAATTCTTTATTCTGTGTCTATACTTATCTTCTATTTTATGATTAGGAACAGGGACCGTTATTGTATGTTTGAACAAACAGACTAATGAAACTTATGAATTCATTGTAGGAGAAATGAACATGGTAGACATTCTGTCTAAACCAAAGTTGTCTTATACTTTTAATTCTTTCTATGCAATTAAACTCAAGTAAAATAGACATTTTTTTCAAAGCTCAAAATTGAGTTTTCTAAGATAATGCTAATTTTTACTTATACACGATCTTATTTGTATACAAAATGTCATCTGGAAAGATGTGTTTTTGATTGAGTTTCAGTGGAGCATTTATTAGGAGGACAGAAATTTGGAAAATATTGATAATTTATAACATATAGCAACTTTCTTAAGTTACTACTTGCTATGTCTTATTATTAATAATATAATTATTAATTATAATTATTAATTTACTTAATATTGATAATAATTCATTACATTTAAAAACTTAAGAAAGTTGCTACATGCTATAAATTATTATCAATATTTTTGATAATATTGTTCCTTTTGAGGGTAGGCTGGAGGCCGTCAAAGGACCTGGAACAAAAAATACATGATGGAGAAGTTGGAAAGAGAACAACAGAGCAGAGAGTGAGTTAGAGGGAGGGGTAAACTGGCTATGTGGAGAGGGGAGACAGAGAGCATAAAGTCTACATCCTATCATTGCTCAGTAGGGTCCAGGAGAATCGGTCAGCAAGATGGTATAAAACAGCTTGGAGCTTATGCAGAGACACACTCTGCCCCAGAACCTGACAACCAGCTTTAGAACTTCCCCTGGATCTGAGCAAAGAGGAAAGGTTCACTTTTTGGATTGGATCTTGCTCCAAGATGCTACTGGAGTCCACATTGTTGTCATTAGTCCATGCTTCTTCCCTAGACCTCAGTGAAGCCTCAAATTTATGTGGATGTTTGCTGTCTGTCCAGCTGACTGATAGGTCAGTGATGTTTCAGGCTTTGCTGCCTTGCAGAGCCATGGTGATTTAGTGGCATATGTAATCATCTTAAACCCAGCCGAGGCTGGTGTACAACCTCTGGGTGCCATGTTTGTGTCAGTGGTCATAATATGTCAAAGGGCCATATTGGTGTCTTCAGTCTGTCTTACCTCCAAAACCCATGTGGATTCCCATGGTAAGGGCTGCTGACTGAAGACATCCTAATGTCTGTGGAACAGCTGGCCCAGCCCTCAGCAGAATAGAGCACTGAGGTACAGGCATGGATGTAGGTGAGATAGAGCTGGCTCCAATCTGCACAGACCATTTCAAAATTCTACTTAATTGATGGCTTTTGGAGGCAGATAGAGGCAGAGAAAGAGTCATCTTCCAGTCTGGGGGCTGGCCACCAAGTATTTGACCATATATGACATCAAATGAATCTTTTTCTATGAATATAGATCAGGGACAAGAATCTCACATGTGGGCAGACTTCTGAAGTTAGTGTGATGTGGTTGCATGATTTGAGAATCCCAAATGATTAATTGTTACACTGACGTATTTTGGGGGAAGGGTTTTTGCCCCAGGTATTTTACCTGTTGGGGGAACAAAGG
>NW_022196909.1:55292792-55307317 GCF_008632895.1 Mastomys coucha | reverse complement strand
TTTCAATCTCTTCCTATCTATTTCTTACTCCTATTACCAGAAGAACCCTTTCTTTTATTTACATTGGCTCAGGCGGCCGATAATTAATAATCAATCAATCAGTAAAAGCTGAAAGGATCACAAAATATAGTGCATTGTGAATGAATAATGTGTTATGAAACTTGATTGGAAACCAAGTACATGCTACAGAGGAATGAGGAATTTGCTCATGCTATTGATACCAACTTCACATACTATAGAGGTTAACAGATAAGTTTGGCTATTGGTCCACATATTCATTTGTATTTGATTTAAGGTTCTTTGTTCATTGCTGGATTCTTCTGCCTCTAAGTCATATTTCGTAGTGGTGTAATTGCAAGCTTTATGTAGAAACTCAACTCTAAATGTTTTACTCATTGACATGTGTCTAAATCCCCTTAATGTGCATCTTTGGCATCTGATAAATTGCCACGCCCATCTACTCCAGTCATATCCAAAATATCGGGGGTAAAAGCCTGATTAGGATTAGAGGCAATAAGGATCCAAAAGGAGTTCTGTGCCTCCTGGATATTCAGACAGTCGCTGGTATCTCCTAACTCAGACTTGTTCCAGATTAGTCTTTCCAGTCATCAACATGCCCTCTTATTTAGGCATAAAGGTACCCCAAGAAATAACTCGTAAATGGATAAGATTGGGCATTGTTTCCTGGCCAGCACAATGTTTCCAACCTATCCTAGCTTAATACCAAGCTGTCCATAGCTTGGAATTTCTCTCAAGGAATCTGCCTTGCCAGAGCTAGCAACAGAGGTCAAGCACATTCCTTAGGGCAATAGATAGTCCACAATAGTTAGAACTGTTTTACATACTAAATAGTAATTGAAGGGCTTCCACTCAAGGACATTAGCTAGAAGTGTTAGGTAGGAATCTCCTAGTCATTGCCTCCAGCAGGACCCAGAGAATTAGCATAGGAATATCAAATTAGCCCCAGCTTCTGCCCACTTCACAACTAGATGTGTGATCTTGGTCAGTAAGATCACTGACCTTGATGTAGTGGTTACCTGCCTACATGACTCTTGTCATCTGCCCTGCTTTCTGTATACCATATAAGCCTGCTTTTCACTTCGTGCAGGAGGACTTGGACTTGCACTGGAGGACTTGCATGCAGGACTCACACTTGAACTCGCACTAGGACTTGCACTAGTGCTCAGACTAAAATGAGAACTTAGATGGGCTAGGACTCAGACTCATGCAATCTGCAGTCCCCCGGGCCCAGGGCACTTGGGCCGGGGGAATGCAGCACCAGTCCAGAGGAGATAGCTGCTACTTTAGACCAAGTGTGTTTTAGATGGCCTCAGATGTACCTTAACTGCTGAGCTGCCAGATTTACCATCTCTCTTTTACAATGACTGTAAAAGTCTGCCATTTTTAAGAAATACATTCAGATCCTGTACTTCATGTGTCGTCTCTGCCATCATTTCTTCACTTATGCCTTGTCGACCTGACTAGGATCCCGTTTCTCCCATGGGTTGTGGGAGGCCCAGATTGGCCGGCCTGCGGCAATAAATGTCATATAATTGGAGCACATCTTCTTCAAGTGTCTAGTTCCTACATGTCACTAGTGGGTACTATAGCTGCCAGAAGTAGAGAATTCAACCTTAGTCTCTATCTTCATAGCCCTCTTAAGTCCTCTACAAACCCAATGAGAATGTTGTCACTCACCATGCCATTAGGATTTTTGTGTTCATAATTATTAAACCAATTTAAAGAGTAATCAGTTATATCTGATATAATTATCCATGTAACACTCACCATTCCTTCAGTGCGCATGGATGGCAGCTGCAGAATTATGAGAAATAACATCCCTGGTAAAGAAGTCATGACTGAAAGTAAACAGAGAAAAATCCTTGGTTTGAATTAAATAGTGCAGGGGACACAGAAGTAAGCAACATTTTGATAGAATAGAATCCAAAGCAATTCTGGCTGGCAAATTCATTAACACAATAAAGGAAGTGGTGCACTGGGGCATTTTTGTAGTTTTCCTGTGTCAACCATGGTTTGAATTGGCAGGATATTTAAACAAAAGAGTCAGCTGATATCCTTGATGTGTACCTGCAAAGATAAGGCAATTCCTAGCTTCTTTCTGCACAGGTCTATTCCTCTGCCCTGAATAGCTAATGTAGGGAAAAAGGTTCAGCTTCTTCTTCTTCTTCTTTTTGCTATGTAGCATAATTTATTTTGCTATTCTTTGTATAGCTTTGATGAATACTGGACAAGTATCAGGCCACCAGGGTTGATTATAAAGATATAATTGTACAACACCTTAGAAGGGGCATTTTGTGGAGAGCAATTTCAAGTTATGTCAAATCAATTTCTTTTTATTCTTCATTAACAAATAAAAACACAATTAATGAATTATATATCTAGTCTACTTAACAATCTTTTAATAGATGGGTTCTTTCATATTTCCTTTACATCTTAATCACACTCTGCTCATTGCATACAGTTTCCAGTCTCAGAATTTATGAAGAAGTCCGACATGCTTTAGGTTCTTCTAATGGCCACCTAGTGTGGTATCCACTCAGTTTTCCTCTGGAACTCAAATAATAGGATTACTTTACAAACTAAAGGTGTGATGTCTCATTTTCTGTATCATGTAAACATTCATAATCTTCAAAATCATTTTTATAAGTATGCAATTGCTTCAAATTTTGAACTGGCTGAATGATAGTAGAGAGTCATAATCAGCAAAGATCTAGTACACTTTACATATTTAAATATCATTTCTTCTCTATTTTCTTCCTTCGAGCACTGTCACATACTTCATAATGTTCTGTCAAATTCACTGCCTGGTTTTCATTGCAATTTAAAACTAAAATTTGAGTCGAAATGTTCCTGAATAGATCTGTAACTTGTTTTTTTCTGTCTTCCCTCATAGCCACTATCATTGTCTGGGATCTAGAAAACATTTCTGGTCACTATTGATTTTCATACTCAGTGCCCATACCTTCCAGAGTGACAGTCTTTAATCTTATTCAGTGAAGAGTAAACAACAAGTAATTTTCTTTCCCTATAACATTTACCTTATGCCCAAAAGTTTAGACAAAATTTGGACTCACTTGTAATCAAGGGCAGATGAGGAAATGCGTTTGATTTCAGTTTTCTTGTGTTCAGAGTAGTGATTTGTTGTGTATACATCTCTTCTGACCAGATTCATTTTTTTTGAGATTGAGTAGTCCTTCAATTTCTCATTTGTGTATTTCAAAGACTGAGTCTCTAATATTTCACTAGCCTCTGTATTCTTAACCATGTAAGTACTGCTATCTTACTGTAAAACTTGTTTTCACACACATGATTCACATTTAACAGTTTATTATCGTAATATGAAAGGTTTGTGAGTAATATAACAAACTAAATCAATAACCCATATTTCAGAATAAAATAATCCATTTGAAGCACTTTAGTATATGGAAAAATATCTTGAAATTATAAAATCATGAACAAGCCTGGCAGTGGTGACACACGCCTTTAATCCCAGCACTTGGGAGGCAGAGACAGGCAGATTTCTGAGTTCAAGGCCAGCCTGGTCTACAGAGTGAGTTCGAGGACAGCCAGGGCTATACAGAGAAATCCTGTCTCGAAAACCAAAAGAAAAAAAATTAAATAAAATAATGAACAAAATGAAATGTTTGAAAATTTTTCTTATTTTTGGTTTACTTCAAAATAACATTTTCATTCTACACAATTCTTATATTTCAGGGAATTTGCCAACATATTCCATCACAATCTCATGTGCTCTATTAGCTTTTTTGGTTTTCTGATCATATTTATCTTGGCATGTCTGTTAGGAAGGAATAGCCAGTATCAGAGCACAAAGGATATTACACTACAGTGTCAAGTTCTTTGTTAGTTTATTGGGTTATATGATCACATTTTTACTTGGTATATTTGTTAAGAATAGTTTTTCAAGAATGAGTACTTTGAACTTTGAGTGAGGAGTTAAGTGGTCAATATGGAAAGGTTTGAAATCATCCTAGGATATAGGTAATTCAATTCAGAAGATGTATTTAATGTTTATGAAGAAAGTTATCCCACTTAGCTTGTTGCCAACAATCGAGCAGCTCTATAAACAAGGAATACGATGACAACTGCCATTAACACACAATTGGAAAGTTACAAATTTGATTTCTGTTTGCATGGTTGGAAACATCACAATACCATCCCACCCCAATTCTTTTTGAGTCAGAGAGATTAAAGTAAAGGAATGTATAAAATATACCTATATGATGATCTACAAGGTGCCATGTTCTGTGAATCTTAAAGATACTATAAGTTTGGGGTAAATGAAGGTGTTTGATTGAATTTTACTTAGTAGAAAATGAGTCAAATGTACTGTTTATCCATTTGCATTCCCAAATTTTATTTTGTAGTCACAGAAAACATTAAAAAATTAACTAAGTGTAACAGTTCTCATAACTGTAAAATGTTTTGAATGTATAATAAAATTATGTTTATTTAATACTACTCTGTAATCCTATGATTGAGGCTGTCTTTTGTTTTTGTTACTTCCTTCCACTGAAGCATTAATTATGTATCATGGATTATTACACATACATTTAATGTGACAAATAACCATAGCTGGGCAAATGATTTCATTAAGACACATCTAGTCAACATGTAAAGCATACTTTTTGTGTACCTATGGATTTCCTGGAAATAAATTGCTTCTGGACTCTAAGTGAGAAAGAAACACTTATTTTTGTTGGTGTATTATTCCAGCAAAAATGGATCTGTCTTTGCCTTTCTACTTTATAAGAATGTGTTAGTTAGCAGCAAGCTTCCAAATTGGTTAATGCCTCTCAACTAAAGAATGAATAAAGAAAATGTGGTACATCTACACAATGGACTATTATCCAGATATTGAAAGCAAAGACATCATGAATTTTGCATGAAAATGGATGAAACCTGAGAATATAATCCTGAGTGAGGTAACCCAGTCCTCAAAGGACATGTATGATATTTAATATTAGCCATAAGGTACAGGTACCATGTTATACTCCACAGACCCAAAGAAGCTAAACAAGAAGGAAGGCCCAAGCAAGGGAGCTTTAATCTCACTTAGATGTGGTAATAAATTAGTCATTCAAGGCAGATGGATGGAGGGAACTGGGATGGATCCAGGATGGGGAAGGCGATGGGGATTCAGTATCAGATACACGGAAGGATAGGAGAGATGGCTAAATGGCCATGAAAATGGATGGAAATCTGCAACTGATGGGTGTGCATGTGTGAGTAGGTGGTGAGCATGTCCAGGATGAGACAGGCCTAGGATAAGAGAGGCATGCAAGAATCAATGGGGGTGAACTTAGCTGTGACTCAGTACACTGGGGATATTCCTGTGGGCAAGCAGGAACATCAGTGGAGCAATAGGGGCAACAACCCACACACAAAACTTTGATCCAGAATATATCCTGTGTAGAAGAAATGTAAGGACAAAGATGGAGCAGAGACAGAGGGAATGGCCAACCCTTAAGAGGCCCAACTTCAGACACATCCTGTGGGAAAGTACCAATCCCTATCACAATGATATATTGTTATGGTTTCAGGCAGGAGGGTGTCATCCTCTGAGAGGTTTCACCCAGCTGCTCATGAAGACAGATACAGATACCCACAGCCAACCAGTGAATGGAGCTTGGTGACTGTTTTTGGAAAAATAGGAAGAGGATAGCTGGCCCTAAAGGGGGTAGGAACTCCCAGGAAAACCAACAGAATTAACTTACCTGAGCCCTTGGGCCTCTCAGAGTCTGAACCACCATGGGCTGGACCTAGGCCTCTCAGCACATAAGTAGCAGTTGTCAGGTTGGCTGTCTAGTGGTTCCTTAACAACTGAAATGGAGGCTGCCAAAACATTTGCTCCAAGTACAGATGGAAACAGGAAGGATCCTGTCCCCAGTTATTTGGTTTTATGATCACATTTTAGCTTGGCATATCTGTTGAGAATAAGGACTCAGCATCAGTGCACAAGTAATTTTACATTTAATTTGAATTTCATTAATTTTTTCCACATGTCATCTTTTATCTTCTAGAATGAGATCTAGTATCCCATTTTAGCCTCTGGTTTTCTGGACATGTTTTCAGATTTCTTTATCTCTAGAGTTTCCATGTTCCTCTGGTTATAACAGATGACTTCCAATATGTGAAATACAGAAATATAGACTGATGGTGTGCCCCTCAGTTTTCTTTCTGAGGTTGATTGTGGCACAGTATCATTGAAGACACCTCACATTTAGGACACAGGGTTCAGATAATTTGAATTGGATAATACTTGAAAGCCTTCCTATTGTCTAGCTTCCACAGTTTGAGAAAACACAGTACAAGCTCTTAAGGGAGGTTAAACAATCAACAGCGCTCCATTGCTTC
The DNA here is from genome assembly GCF_008632895.1 of Mastomys coucha. NCBI lineage: Eukaryota > Metazoa > Chordata > Mammalia > Rodentia > Muridae > Mastomys > Mastomys coucha. The sequence goes on along the minus strand of NW_022196909.1, from coordinate 55,300,921 downwards.
AACAGCACAAACAATTATCAGCAGGACAAAATGTCCAAAAAGGTCCAATAATGGGCATTTACATGTTGGTGGTGACCAGTAGCTATATATTTGGACTTAAGACTCTTTTAACAGGAGAGAAATCATCCCTGGTCTCAGCAACTTAGTCAACTTTTCAGGGCCACTGTGGTTCGCATGCTGGGATGATAGCATGTATCTTATTGTAACCACTGAAACCAGCATAATGTTCATATAAAACGGGTTTTCAAGAATGAGAACTTGGAACTTTGAGTGAGAAGTTAACTGACTCTTATGGAAATGTTTGTACCATCCTAGGACATAGTTAATTCAATTCATAGATGGTTTTAATCTTTAGGAGAAATTTATTTACAAACAACAGTGCAGCTGTATAAACAAAGAAAAATTGTCGATTGTTCTTAACATATACTCTGATAATTATGAATTTGATTTCTTTTTGTATGGTTGGAAACACAACAATACCATCCCAACTCTATTATTTTTTAGTCAGAGAGATTAAAATAAAGGAATATATAAAGTATCAGTACATAGTGATCTGCAATATGCCACATTCTATGAATCATAAAGACAGTATAAGTTTTGAAGTAAAAGAAGTTATTTGGACTCAAATTTTATAAGTAGAAAGTGAGTCAATGCACTGTTTCTCCATTTGCATTTCTAAATTTTAGTTTGTGTTCACAGAAAACATTAAAGAATCAAGTGAGAGTAGTGATTCTCATAATTGTAAAATGGTTTCAATCTCTAATGAAAGTTAATTTCATTTGTAGTCCTTTGAGTGAGCCTGTCTTGTGTTTTGTTACTTCCCCTCCTTACAATAAAGCATTAAGTATGTATTATGGATTTTGATAAATACAATTAATGTGACAAATAATTTTAATTTCACAATTAAGATTATTTGACTTAATGTGACTTCATTAAGATATATCCAGTGGACTTGTAAAGTGTCCTCTTGCATGTGTACGTGTACTATGAATTTCCTGGGAATAATTTGTTTGTGGATTCTAAGTGAGAAAGAAACACATAATTTTATGGTATATTATGCAAGAAAAAAATGGATCAATTTTTGTCTTTCTACAATACTGGAATGAATTATTTTGCAACAAATTAACCAAGGCAAATTGGTTTTATTGGCAACAGTACCAAGCAGCCTCAATTTGAATCCTAGGTAGTATCTTAGTAGGGTTTCTATTGTTTTGGGATATATGATGAACAAAAAGAAAATTGGGAAGGAAATCATTTATTTATTTTATACTTTCCTATTGCTATGCATCCCTGAAGGCAGTTAAGACAAAAACTCACACAATGTAGGAATTTGGAGGCAGGATCTGAAGTAGAGGCAATGTAGGGATGATGGTGACTGGCTTGGTTCCCTTGGCTTGTGCAGCCTGTTTGCCTCTAGATCTCAGGACCACCATGCAGTGGATAGAATGAGCCATATGGGCTGGGTTCTCTCTCATGAGTCACTAATTACAATAAAGATTTACAGATGATCTTTTGAAGAGTGTTAGAAGTTCCCTCTTTTCAGATAACTCTAGTTGGTTTGGTACATTGACACTAGACTAGACGTATAGCACAGCAAAGATAAGTCTTTTATTCCAAGTTTAACTATTAACCTAGCTTCTGGACAACACATCACAAATCACACAGCCATTCTTTCTGTCTTGTATTAATATTATACATGTAGATTAGACAATGACTACAAAAAGGTTAAAGAGATAAGGAGCTCAGTGAACCTGATCTTCCAGGTCTGATATTTGATATAGTTGGTAAAACAGTGTTACTCTGATGTTTATTTTAGATATTATTTGACCCAGGTGTTTCATTGAAGAGCCAAGTCACAAGGACAATGTCTGAATCTCTGGATTGCATCAACTTCAGGGACAAGGCCCACAACTTTTTGGTAGTTGTTATGCTGTGTGGGATCTGTGCATGCACATAACTGCTTGGAAAAATAGTTGGCAATACAATCAGGCATTAATACCAATGGGTATTGACAAACTAGATGCAATCCTTTGGACACTTGGAAGCTCTTTGCCTGTTGGTATGCTAATTAATATATTACATATTTAGAAGCTAATTGGTGAGGCCAAGACCTTGTAGTGTAACATGTTCTTTCCCTAAAAGGTACAGGGTAGGTATTAACTTAGTTCTGATTGGTCTGGTGTGTTAATAAGTTTACAATCTTAGATTTATACAATTCTTTCATATGTGCATACTCTCAATCTTCATTGATATATTTATTTTATGCTATATTTCAATTTAAACAAAAATTTTTATTAATCAGTTGTGTTTATGTACACAGTAAGATTAATTTTCATTTTTCTTTGTATTTAAACTCTTGATGAAGTTAAATAGTTTTAATGTGGTCAGAAACAATACAAAGGCATTCATTTTCTTAACTACTCCTGATTGTAGATATTGAAGTTTTAGAACTGTAAAGCAAAAAACTAAAAGACATACAAATAAGAAGAGAATTCAGATGATGTCTACATGCAGATATGACTCTCTAGAAAAGAGACCATAAATACTCTATGTGGGACTCTAAAAGCAAATAAATATTTTCACCAAGTTGGTAGAACAAGAAGCAATTTAGAAGATATCCTCTATACTTTAGGCAAATAACCAGGAAAACACTCTCATTTAACATAGCCACAAGTATAACTAGAAATGAACCTAACTAAATAAATTAAAGTCAACTATGGGGATAAACCCCAGACACTGAAAAAGGAATTTGAAGAAAGTAGATGATGCAAATACTTCTCATTTTCATGGAATGGAAAAAATATTTTTACACAGATGGTTATTCTAGCAAATGCAATACTTAGATTTAAATCTCTGTCTCTGTCTCTGTCTCTGTCTCTGTCTCTGTCTCTCTCTCTCTCTCTGTGTGTGTATGTGTGTCTGTAAGTGTTTCTATATGTGAGTGCTGGCACCCAAATTCCATGACACGTGGGGTTCAGAGGGCAACTTTAGGTGTTGTTTTTGAACATCTATTCTGACATAGAATCTCCAGTTATTCTTTACTGTGTTTGAAAAGCAAGCTGGTGGAGACCTGTGTTGCGGGGAAATATTAAAAATATCGGCAAGTTCCTGGGCTAAGCTGAGCACCAACAGGCAACATGGCTTCAGCCAGGTGTTCTCATCTCAGACGACTCTCTGTCCTGGAGCTTCAAAGTGTCCTCACCTAGCTCACTAAGTTCCTACTGGCGAGTCCTTACCATGCTAACCCCATGCTTCAGATCTCCCATGGCCTTTGTGGTTTACATCAGGCAAATGCACACTTTTCTGCAGTACCTTTCTCTCTTGAACAGAGACAAGCAGCTGTGTGAAGGAAAACACAACACAAACTTAGTTTAGAACAAAGCAAGCTTAGTTGCTGGGCAGAACAACTAAAATCCTAATCTTGTCAGCCTTATTAAGTCTAAATCCACCAGTGGTAAATCATGATGGATCCGCCACTCAAACTGGGAGACACTAGTAGCTACATCTTGTCTTCATACTAATCCCATTCAAAAAGGACCCTATCTTTCTCCTGCTCCCCGTTATCTGTTTCCCATCCAACCGGGAAGTCCCGCCTACTCGCCCAGTGATTGGTTCCTTTATTCATTAGAGGGTGGTCCACAAGAAGTCACCTGAGTATGAGACTCATCCCAGGAGAGTGGAATTAGCATCAAAATACAAGCAACCCCAGGGCAATCCATAACAGACCTGAACTCAGCTCCTCATGTTTTGCAGTAAGTGCTTTTCCTGCCAAGCCAAGCCATGTCCTCAGCCTTCTTTAGATTTTTTTTTGACAATAACTGTCTTTAATGACATGAAGCATACTCACCTTGATTTGCATTTGGTTTTTTCTGAGACTCACTGATGCTGAATATTTTCCCATACCTCTTGGCTTTTTATATATCTTTCACCTTCTCTTTCCTTTTTTCTCTTTCTTTCTTTTATAAATATCCACTTAAATTTGGCCATTGTTAATTGAGTTATGTGTTCTTTCCTAATGAGTCATTTTTAGTGACCTGACATTCTGGATGATAAGTTTATGTCTGGAGTATAGATACCACTTACTGTTTATCATTCTGTATATTATTTTTAATTTTTCTTGCACAGACATAAAACTGTTTATGAAAACCAGCAATTATCATAATTCTCTTTGACAAGAAATAAATATTTTAAAGATACCAGGCCACAAAACAAAAAACAAAACAACAAACAAATGAACAAACAAAAAAATAGCCAGTTTTACAACATGCCAAAAAATTGTCTCTAAATTTACGTGGAACTATAAAAGAGTAAGGACAGCAAAAGCAACCATGAACAAAATCACCATCACAGAGGGTATAAATCTCCATACGTCATTTCAAGGTATACCACAGAATCATAGCTTGATACTGCAACAAAAATAGACATACAATGAAATAGAATAGAGTACTGGATATAATTTCACACAACTACAGCTACCCGAGTTTTGACACAATTTCCAAAAGTATTCATTTAAAAAATACAGCATGTTTAGAGAATGGTATGGTGTATAATGGCCATTAACTACTGAAAATCAAAAGTTTGTGTTTATCATTCACTTTGTACAAAATTCTAATGCAAATTGTCAAAGCCTTCAACATGAAATCTGATAATCTTAAATAGTAAAAAATAAAAATGAGAAAGAAATGTACCTTAAGTAAAAAGGTAAGAACTTTTGGAATAAGAATCCAGTAGCACAGGAAATGAGGCTGGAAACTGACAAATGGATATTATGAGACCAAAAGATACTTATAGTCCTATGATCTTTTAATGAACTTAATGGATAGTCAATAAAGGGAACAAAAATATTTTTCTAGCTATTTGTCTAACAGAAGATTAGAGTCTAGATTATACAAAGAACTCAATAACCACAATATCAATAGCATAGGCTATGTCCAGTTCAGAATTGAGTCTGCTTCAGCTGCTCATGGATCAAGATGTAGAACTGTCAGCTCCTCTAGCACAATGTCTGCCTCAATGCTATTATGCTTCCTTCCATGATAAAAATCAACTAAAACTCTGAAAGTATAAGACAGTCACCAAAAAAGTGTTTGACTTTATGAGAGATGTCTTTGTCATGGTTTCTGTTCATAGCAATGGAAATCCAAAGGAAAACATGAGGTATGATGAAATGGAAGTTAAACCAGGCATTGAAAAATTAAGCAAGGATTTGTACAGGGGACAATTTTCTAAACAGAACACCAATGACTCAGTCTCTAAACCAGCAATTTATAAGTGGGATCTCGTGAAACTACGAAACTTCTGTGAGCCTAAGGACACTGTCAATAGGACAAATGGGCAGCCTAAAGACTGGGAAAGGATCTTTACCAAACCTACATCTGACAGAGGAATAATATCCAAAATTTACAAAGAACACAGAAAGTTAGATACCACTAACCCAAATAACCTGATTAAAATAAGAGTATAGAACTAAACAGAGACTTCTCAATAGAGGAATCTCAAATGGCCTAGAAACACTTAAATAATTCTTCAAAGTCTTTGATTATCAGAGAAATGTATATCAAAACAATTCTGAAGTCCCAACTTACATCCAGCAGAATGACTAAGATCAAAAACTCAGAAAATAGCACATGTTTTCCAGGATGTGGAACAATGTCACGACCACCCTCAAACCGGCAAGGATGACGCAACACACACTCAAGCTCTTCTCCTGCGGTTTATTCAAGAAACCTTTTACATTCTTCTGACTTCTTCTTCTGACTGCTTCTGACTTCTTCTGACCCCGGGGAGAGCCAACTCCCAGGTTAACTACTGTATGGTCAGCCACTCAGGTAAAGCCATGTGGTACAATCTTATTGGCTTACACAGCGGAAGCAAGACAGTTGACCCGCTCATAACTATGAAAGGGCTTGTTTACTCCATTAAGCGCTCACTGTCGGCTGACGGGGGGAGGAGGCCCACACCATCTTTGAGGTGCGGCTTTCCTCAACTCTCCACAGAACAAGGGTAACATTTCACTTCTGGTGGGAGTGTAAACATGTACAACCACTTTGGAAATCAATTTGGTATTTTCTAAGAAAACTGGGAATAGTTCTACCTCAAGATCCAGCTACACTACTCCTGAGCATATAAGCAAATGATGCTCCAACATCCCACAAAGCCACTTGCTCAACTATATTCACATCAGCTTTATTCATAATAACCAGAAAATGGAAGCAACCTAGATGTCCCTCAATTGAAGGATGGATGAAAAAAAAATGCGGCACATCTAAACAATGGAACAATATCCAGCTATTAAAAACAAAGGCATCACGAATTTTCAGGGCAAGTGGATGGAACATGAAAATATCATCTCAGTGAGATAACCCAGTTTTGAAAGTACATCCATAGGATGTATTCATTTATTAGTGTATATTAGCCATTAAATAAAGGTACTATGTTATACTCTAAAGACTCAAAGAAGGTAAACAAGAAGGAAGGCCCAAGTGAGGATGTTTTAGTCTAACTTAGAAGGGAATAATAAAACAGTTATAAAAGGAATAAGAAGGGAGGCAATTGGAAGGGATGGATGATGGGGAAGAGAACTGTAGTTTAAGATTAGAGTGGGGAAAGACAGGAGACATGAATAGATGGCTATGAAAATGAATATAAATCAGAAAAAATTGGGTGTGTGAGGAGGTGGTGGGCATGTCCAGGAGGAGACCGAGAGCTGGAGTGAGGGAAGCACCCAAGAATTAATGGGAATGACCTTAGTTGTGACTCACAGCACTGTCCATATGGAACCTGAAGTGTTTATTTTTTTATTTTTTTTAAAAACTTTTATTGCATTATTATGAGAAAAGTTACATGATTTCAATTTATCTGAATTTTTTAACATTTAAAAACATATTTTAATTAAATAAATAGAGTTGAATCACATTCTTGTTTTTCTTTTGTACCACCGCTCCTCCCAGAGACCCCCTTCAATACTTAACAATATCTTTTTTGTCATATTCCTTAAAATTTATAAAATATTATAACAATAAAAATGAGTATTATAAAAGTTGTTTGATATAAAACAACAATCAATTTAACAGACATGTAGAGGCTTGTCTACAGCAAGAGTGAAAATACATTTTTCTCAATATAAATTTTTTTATTAGATATTTTCTTTATTTACATGTAAATTTCTTCTTTCCCAGTTTCCCCTCCAAAAACCAACCAACCAAACAAAAACAACAAAGCAAACCCCTGTTGCCTCCCCCCTACCCATGCCTGCCACCGCACCATCTCCCACTTATTGGCCCTGGCATTCCCCTACACTGGGGCACAGAACCTTCACAGGGCCAAGGTCCTCTCCTCCTATTGATGATCGAATTTGCAATCCTCTACTATACACATGCTTCCAGAACAATCAGACCCCTCCATGTGCAGTCCTTGGTTGGTGGTTGAGATCCTGGGAGCTCAGAGGGTAATAGTTAGTTTGTATTATTGTTCATCCTAAGGGGCTGCAAACCCCTCAGCTCCATTGGTCCTTTCTCTAACTCCTTCACTGGGGACCCTGTACTCAGTTCAATGGATGGCTGTGAGCCTCTACATCTGTGTTAGTCAGGTACTGTCAGAGCCTCTCAGGAGGTAGCTATATTTAGGCTGGCTTGCCCTTCCTTCAGTCCCTGCTCCATAGTTAATCTCTGTAACTCCTTATGTGGGTATTTGGTTCCCCCTTTTAAGAAGGAATGAAATGTCCACCTTTTGGTCTTCCTTCATCTTGAGTTCCTTGTGGTTTGTGCGTTGTTCTTCCTGAATTCCAAACATCTGGGCTAATAACCACTTATCAGAGAGTGCATACCGTGTTTGTTCTTTTGTGATTGGGTTACCTCACTCAGGATGATATTCTCCAGATCCATCCATTTCCCTAAGAATTTCATAAATTTATTGTTTTTAATAGCTGAGTAATACTCCATTGTGTAGATGTACCACAATTTCTGTATCCACTCCTCTGTTGAGGGACATCTGGGTTGTTTCCAGGTTCTGGCTATTATAAATAAGGCTGCTATGAACATGGAGGAGCATGTGTACTTATTACAGTATCTTTTGGGTATATGCCCAGGAGTGGTATAGCTGGGTCCTCCAATAGAACTATGTCCAATTTC
>NW_022196909.1:55289564-55290106 GCF_008632895.1 Mastomys coucha | reverse complement strand
ATAGTTTGAGGAGTATTGGTATTAGGTCTTCTTTGATGGTTTGATAAAACTCTGCACTAAACCCATCTTGTCCTGGGCTTTTTTTGGTTGGGGGACTATTAATGACTGTTTCTATTTCCTTAGTATATATGGGACTGTTTAGCTCATTGATCTGATCTTGATTTAACTTTGGTACCACTTATCTGTCTAGAAAATTGTCCATTTCATCCAGGTTTTCCAGTTTTGTTGAGTGTATGCTTTTGTAGTAGGTTCTCATGATTTTCTGGATTTCCTCAGTGTCTGTTGTTATGTCTCCTTTATCATTTCTGATCTTGTTAATTAGGAAACTATATCTGTGTCCTCCAGTTAGTCTGGCTAATGGTTTATCTATTTTGTTGACTTTCTTAAAGAACCAGCTCCTGGTTTGGTTGATTCTTTGTATAGTTCTTTTTGTTTCTATTTGGTTGATTTCAGCTCTGAGTTTGATTATGAGGAGCCTTTGACTCCTCTTGGGTGAATTTGCTTCTTTTTGTTCTAGCGCCTTCAGGTGTGCTGTCAAATTG
>NW_022196909.1:55283337-55289084 GCF_008632895.1 Mastomys coucha | reverse complement strand
CACTATTATTGTGTGCTGTGTAATGTGTGCTTTGAGCTTTAGTAAAGTTTCTTTTATGAATGTAGATGTGTGGTCTCCAACCCCCCTTTTGCTTGGGAGGGACTCGGCTTCCGTAAGCAGCCCCACAGGCTGGAAGCTGGGGTGAACACTCGCTGTGTGGAACCCTGACTGCTGCTCCTTAGATCAAAGACTTAGCAAGTCTCATGTTTATGTTAAAGGTTTGCCGGATCTTTCTTTCAAGATCCTCCTCTGGTCTGGCGTTAATGGATTTTCTCGTGTTTGTGTTAGATGGGCGAGCTTTGATTTTCTCTGGGTCTGATTCCTAAGCGTAACTATAAATACTGAGTGATTTACAGTAAAGCTCTCTCTCTTATCACATCTACCTGGCATCTGTGTCCTTCCTTGTTAACTGTTTGCCTTCCCAGGACCCAATTAACCCAGTTCGTGTATACCCACGGAGGAAGAGAGACCGCGGGGCAGTCCCCTTCAGATGGCATCCGACGTGGACCTAAGACATGGGAGAAATCTATGGGCGGTAATATATCATGGATACATAGATTTCTAGACAGCTCCCCAGAACTGGGGTAGACGGTTTGAGACTTAGGGGTAAGAGTGAAGCATTTTGCCCCTGGGTTGAGGACAAGATGGGCTAATTTTCTTCTAGAATATTAAAAGACATGCACATACAGTCTTATTTATGAAGCAGCCCCATCTGGGTTTCCAGATCACTTTAACCAGGGCTGGGTTGAAGTTATAGCACTCAGAGCTCTCAATTCTTGCTAGATTTGTTGGAGAAGATTTTTGCCAGAGGTTGACATGTATCGACAGGGATGTTTCTGTCGAGGGATTGGCGTGCCAGGTTTCAGCCAGTTAGGCTGGGGTTCAGGGGGTCAGCCAGTGAGGCTGGGTGCTCGGCTTTGGTTCCGAGGGATGTGGACTGCGGTAACTCTAGTCTTGGAGGCAGTCTTTCCCCTGTTTTGTTCAGCTCGGTGCTCAGAGCTGCTAGAGGTATATGTTTATGTGTTTTCATGTTACATGTGAGTCTCGTATCATGGTATGAATGAGAAAGTCTTGTCTTGTGTCTGTATTATAGGGTGCGCGGGGCAGGCAGGCCGGGAGAGTGCGCAGGAATCCAGCATTGGATCTGCCAGTCAAGCTGGTCTGCCAAGCAGGGTTAGGTTCATGCAGTCGGCGAATCTCCGGGTACAGCTGCCTGTGTACCTCCCACTCTGCCCACCTGCAGCTCCTGGGTGACCTGGTCAGTTCGGAGCCATGACAGGCTGGACTGAGCAGAGCCAGGGGCGAGCTGGTTACCCATCCTGAGGGCAAAGACAGCCTGGTTCAGAGCCCACGGTCCTATGCCGCGCTCTGGGGGTGTGGCCGGGGCCGGGAGGGATTGGCAGTCCCATAGACCAGGATCCATGGCTGCCTGCTGGCCGTGTGTGGAGCTTGGGCTCCGAGTTCCGTGGTTTGGTGCAGCCGCCTGCATGCGTGGTCAGCGACTCTCCTGGCACAGCCACCTGCTCTGATGCAGCTCCCGGGTGGCTGAGCCGTGTTTGACTGTTCTGCGCAGAGTCAAGCACGAAGGTTGCCCGCTGGCTTTGGGCGGAGCTTGGGCTCTGCACTCTGCGGTTCAGTGATTCCTCCTGCAGCAGCCTGCCTGCTTGGTCCAGCTACAGAATACAGTGGGTGGACGGGTGGCTGCTGTGACCGTGTGCAAGCGTTTTAGCTATTTAGGCAACATCTGGTTATCTAACTTATTACATACTCAAGTCAGGCAGTAGATCCGAGACAGGTGAGCGCTCCCGTGTTCCCGAAAACCGAAATCCAACAGCCGGTGCGGGTGGCAGCTTACACGTTCCTTTGGATTACATCCCCCTAGTAGCCTAGCGGTGACAACGATTATGCGCGTGCATGGAACCCAAGAGTGCCTTTGGGAGATGGTTTTTCATTTTTCTTGGTTATTTGAAAAAACTGAACAGTAGAGAGAGTTTTAGAGATGCAGACCGGCTCTTAGGGAGAAATGGTGACCATCTATAAATCCTGTGGCTAGCTTTTCACTGGCGGGTTGGTACAAGACAGGGAGGGGTTGCGGAATTCAGTCCTCAGACTACATTTCCCAAACTGCTTTGTGGAGGCCGCCATTATGCGCGTGTGCAGAACCCTAGAACACTAGTTCATTTTCTGCAAAAGCACTTTTCGCAACGACGAGTTACTTCCAGTACTCTATTTTTTTAACAGCTGGCGGTTTTCAGCCGATCAGGTCAGGCAGTGTGTACTAGTAACAGAGATTTGTCTGATGCAGGCTTTTGGCCTGCACTGGCCGAGAATTCCTTGGTCGGGCAACCGGCTAGGCCATTCGGTGAGGTGTGTGTGCAGCCCCGGACTTCTACTTACCTCACAGAATTGATTTCCAGGAGTTTAGGTTGCCTTTAACTGGGAAGCACCTTCTAAATTTATAGATAAGACGTTTTTTCCTTAGAAATTAATTTTAATAGGGTTAGATTTGATGATTTTCCATTGAATATTATTTTGCAGTCTGGTTACAAGTACTTTTTTTAGTAAGAATATGTTTTAAGAGCTAATGTCCGGTTACTCTAGTAGCTGGCTTATAGACTAAAGTCCAAGCAGGTCATCTGAGGGGCACCGGCACCCCATGCCAGTGCTACCATAAAGGAAGTTTGTTCCCTGGCTCTGCTGAGACTGTGGGGGACGCTTCTCCATTTTGGCCACTGGCGGGCCAGTGGTGCCTGCTGGGTGGTCCCTGGACCTCTCCAGCTTGTTGCACTGTGGGCCCAGGGAAGAGTCTTGCTTAGCTCTAACCACTAGAAGTGTGTGGGCTCAAGAACTCAGCCTCTCTACACGGTGTGGAACACACAAGAGGGATGTGATCATTCACACCTGCCCTGCTATGAACCAGCTGGTTACAGCTCTGGGGTCAAACAATACTTTAGTCTCTTCTTAGTTTGTGTTTAGAAATCATCAGTTTTGAAGATTGTTTAGACTGTATGAAGATTTTTGATTCTTGACCTGATTTAGAACAGTATAGACTAGGTTTCCTTCTCTGGTGACATTTTCTAAAGATTTTACTTTTTAGTCATGGATTTATTGTCTTTACTACAGGGGTAACCAATTGCCCCAGAGTAGGTGCAGACTCAAGATCCATATTATTATCTAGGTTTTACACTTACGGATCAAGCTCTTTTTCCTCAAAAGATAGTTATACGTAGAGACCAATTGAAAACCTTGAATGATTTCCAAAAATTATTGGGTGATATTAATTGGCTTCGTCCTTACCTGAAACCTACTACTGGAGACCTGAAGCCTTTATTTGATATTCTTAGAGGTAATTCTGATCCAATTTCTCCTAGATCTTTATTTAAGAAGAGATATCTGCTTTACAGCAGGTGGATAAGACTATTGAGTATCTATTCATTACTTACATCGATTATTCTTTACTTTTACATTGTTGTGACAGTGAGAACCTGTTTGTGGATCCATTCAAGGATGTCTCCAAAACATATTTTCATGCCATTTTTTGAAGCTCTTGCACAGATAATTATGCTGGGTGAGATGCTAATGTTAACTTACCTTGGCAAAGAGCCAGATGCTATTTTCCCACCCCTTTTTACCTTAGAGCTAGACTATTGGCTTTTTATATAGATTTACTACTTATTCAATTTAGATTCCTAGAGTCTATAGATATTACTCTTTATGCAGAATTTAGAAGGCTTAATTTTACAGGTCTACATTTTTACCTGTTCAAGATTTATTTCTGCTTCCCTGAAATCAGGAGAATCCTCTTAAACATTTTTCGTTTTTCACCAGAAAAGATTTTCTTTTTTTTTCCTGTTCTAAAATTTTAATTGTTGTTTACACGACTAAATTTTGTCTTTTTAGACCAAGGGGGGAAAATCTACTCCCCAGAGGCTTTTTTAGGTTTGCTTTTTGGGCAGAGGCTTATTTATGTAGCCCATGCTGACCTCGGACTTGTTTAGAGTGTGAGGATGTCCTTGCCTTCGCCTTCAGAGTGCAGACAAGCACTGTCTTGACCGGTTTGTGGACTACAGACATGCAGCATTGGTTAACTTTGATGACAAGGCTGGGAGTCCAAGGGGGGGAAATCTACTCCCCAGATGCTTTTTTAGGTTTGCTTTTTGGGCAGAGGCTTATTTATGTAGTCCATGCTGACCTCGGACTTTTTGGAGAGTGAGGATGTCCTTGCCTTCACCTTCAGAGTGCAGACAATCACTGTCTTGACCGGTTTGTGGACTACAGACATCCAGCTTTGGTTAACTTTGATGACAAGGGTGGGAGAGGTGGGCCCGCTGTGGCAGACCACTCAGACCACCTTTTTGCTGGCTATTGTTATTCTCTTGCCTGTGCCCAGTCGCTTAGTCTTCATTTTTCATTCCTTTCTTTTGTTCTGTAAGCTGGCGGGGTTTTTCTTGCATGTTTTGTTTGAATTTTTCTTTTTGTGTGTGTTGGTTTGCTTTGGAATACTGCTAAAATCTGCTTATCCCGATTCAAGCAGAAAAGCTCACCCTGAGCAAAGTTTCGCTTCGTGTCAAGGTTTAACTGGATCAGGGGACATCCCGAAGTGCCTAGATCCGGCTAATTACCAGCTTTTCAAGAAAAATCTGCCTTTCCTGACAAAGCAGAAACTATTTAACCATGTTTTACCCTGACCAAAACTCATTCGAGTCTCTGTTACTTTCTGAAGAACAGGCAACACCCGAGGGCATCTAGATTACCAGCATTTCAAAGGTTAATGCTATCACCGAGTCACAAAAGATTAATTTGCATTTTCTTGAGACCTGTTTCCTGGCAACAGACCCCAGAGTGCTGGCGAACAAAAGGACTGATCCCAACCACCCTGCCCCAAGCATCAAGAAATCAGAGTTTTCTGCTTACAGAAGAATCATAACAGCTTCCGGACTTTGCAGGTTTCATGGACATATCTTGGAATTTCTGCATGGAAGGATGGTGCAAGGGGAATCTAGTCCACTGATTATGAAGTATGCCCAGACGGAGGCACATACCTAGTGGCTGTATCTCTGCCAGAGACACGCTTTAGTCCAGTCTAGTTGGCCCATTGAGTCAGGGAATACGGAGTCAGTGAGAATTTCAGATCCCTAGCTAATGCACTGCTATGATTCCCATGCAGTATATGTGCCGAGCTAAATCTGCCTTGATCCTGCCTCTTGCTTTGAAATTAATAAGGGGTGAACTGTTCTCTCCAACCCCCCTTTTGCTTGGGAGTGACTCGGCTTCCATATGCAGCCCCACAGGCTGGAAGCTGGGGTGAACACCCGCTGTGTGGAACCCTGACTGCTGCTCCTTAGATCAAAGACGTAGCAAGTCTCATGTTTATGTTAAAGGTTTGCCGGATCTTTCTTTTAAGATCCTCCTCTGGTCTGGTGTTAATGGATCTTCTCGTGTTTATGTTAGATGGGTGAGCTTCGATTTCCTCTGGGTCTGATTCCTAAGCGTAACTATAAATACTGAGTGATTTACAGTAAAGCTCTCTCTCTTATCACATCTACCTGGCATCTGTGTCCTTTCTTATTAACCATTTGCCTTCCCAGGACCCAATTAACCCAGTTCGTGTATACCCACGGAGGAAGAGAGACCGCGGGGTGGTCCCCTTCATAGATGCTCTTGCATTTGGAGCATTGTGGTTCAGAATTGAGAGTTCATCTTGGTAGGTCATACCTTTGATGAATATGAAGTGTCCCTCCTTATCT
>NW_022196909.1:55279190-55281773 GCF_008632895.1 Mastomys coucha | reverse complement strand
GAAGCCAAGTAGTCTTGGTTTCTGTTGGTAGGATTATTGCATTTGCCTTTCTCCAACTCTTGATTTTTTGTGTCAGATGTTCTTAGTGTCTCTGACTAGAGCTTGTCCTGTCCCTGCCGCCCTGCAAGTCCCCTGTGACTTGTGGGGCCCCTGCCTCCCGGCTGGCTCCTGCAGTGTTAGAAACTCACCAGAGAGAAAATCACCATGTTAATTTTTATCCCTTCTTCTAATCAGCAATTATTTACTCATCACCCACTACATATAAGGTCCTGGGATCAGTAGTGGATCAAGGCAGGAAATTGCCACGGACTGGATTCTTTGCAGGGACCTCTGGTTTAGCGGGATGAGAGTTAGTCTCCCAACAATCAACTCCCAACAATGGTCATCAGCAGCTGTGAATGGAAGTCCGAGGATCCAGCAGTTGCTCAGTCCCACAAGGCAAGCAGGTGAAGCAGAGCCCTGAAGTATTTATTTCCTGTAGATAGGCTGGAACTCCATTGGAGCAATAGAGACACCAATCCACCTACAAAGATTTCAATTGACAATTTCTCTTGTGTACAAGAAATGTGGGGACAAGGATGGAGCAGAGATGAAGGAATGGCGAAACAATAACTGGCCCAATTTGAAACTCATCCCATAGACAAGCACCAATCCCTGACATACTAATGATACCCTGTTATGCTTGCAGACAGGAACATGTTGTCTTCTGAGAGGCTTCACTCAGCAGCTGACACAGACAAATATAGATTCCCATGGCCAAACAGTAGATGGAGTTGGGGATTCTTTTGGAAGAACAGGAGGAAAGATTGCTGCCCCCAAGAGGATCGGAAGTCCGCAGGAATACCAATAGAGTCAACTAACCTGGGCCCTTGGGGCTCTCAGAGTCTGAACCACCAACCACAGAAAAAACCCAGATTGGACTTAGGCCTTCCTGCATGTATGTACCAAATGTTCAGCTAGGCCTTAATGTGGGTACCAAACAAATGGATTGGTTGCTATCCCAAAAGCTGTTTCTTTTATGTGGGATATGTTCTACTATCTAGAACATACTATCTTGTCTGTCTTTGGTAGATCAGGAACATCTTAGCCTCACAGAGACTTGAAGGGCATGGGAATCTGGGGGCATATACCTCAGGTGGCATTCAGGTGCTTAAAGGAGAAGAGGAGAGGGTGTGGGAAAGAATTGTGGGAGGGCTGACTGGGAAGGTGTATGTGCAATGTGTATATTTCCTTATGTTTTTTTCTTGTCCTCACTCAGAAGTCTATGTGACTTTTGGTATCTTGTCTTTTCATATCCCTACGCAGAGAAGAAAAAGGGAGTGAACTAGGGTATTTCATTTCATAAGGTAGGATTTTTTTAAACCTTTAATATGTCCACTTCTCTTTTTTAATTCATTTTAGAAATATACTGCCTATGTAGGAGAAATATTGAAACAGTCTTTTAAAAAAAAACCTTCTTATGTAGAAAAAGAGTGTCTTCAAAAGAAAGGAAATAACACATCTACTAAGAGGAAAAACACAAATACAGAGGCAGGCTTTTGGTCAGCTTGCTTTCTCTATTTAATGAAATCCAGGATCCCATGGCATTGGATGGTCCTGCCTATAATCAAAAGGATTTTTACAATGTCAATTAATGAAGTTAAAACAATCCCACACATGCATGCCTAGAAGTCTGTCAGCTGGAGATTCTTGAACCTGTCATGTTACAATGAAGACTAATTATCACAGTTTAATTAAGTCCATTAGTTTTGACATATTCAAACATCCTTGTTTGATGAATTGAAACCAAGTGGATCATGATGTATATTTTTTAAAAATCTGTTGTTGAATTTGGTTTGTAAGTATTTTGTTTAGACTAATTATACTATTTGCCAAGTGCATCATCATGTTCTTTCTTTGTTGTTGCTTTAAATTATTTTTTATAATTTCACATGTGAGTACTGTATCTACATCATTGCTATCCCTTAGACTTCCCTACTTTCCATTTCTCCCTTCAAATTCAAAACCCCTCCTTTCTTTAAGGAATGTACAACTTATAAAGACCATATAGCATTTATTCTATGAACTTGGGTTCAGGGATAACACATTAAAATGCATAACCTCAGTAGGATTTCCTCTTTCGGGGACACTGATTCTCCCTCAGCAGACATCTATCATATGTATCTTTTCATCTCAGGGATAATTGACACTCAATTATTTCATGTCAGCAGTAGGGACTAATTTAGGCAAGAAGTAAATAATTGGAAAGAAGCTTCTCTACATTGAGCCCAAATCGAGATGTATTATTTCTTCTAAAGTATTTTTGGACCTTTTTCCTATTTATAAAAAAATGAAGAATACTTTTATTATCCAATATAATTAAACATAAAAACTATAAACACAATAATGACAAACAACCAGTGGTTTAAATTTTTACATAAATATGAGCTTTAACTTAAACCACAGGACATTTATACTCCTACATATAATGATATATTTTCATGTGAGAAAACTGATGTAGTTCATGTCCTGAGATAAGACAGGGAAATTACAGAGCGTCAATGACAAAATTCTACAGATTAGCCTGTTGTTACTGAATTGGAA
>NW_022196909.1:55238090-55239178 GCF_008632895.1 Mastomys coucha | reverse complement strand
GAAGACCTATGCATGAACCCAACAATGCTGCAATGGACAATTCCAAACCAGCCGTCTCATACATGCATTAGTTAAAGTTAGTGTATGGTAGAACATAAGGATATGAATGTAAGAAAAGTAGTTGTAGGGAATGTGGGAGCTAGTTAAAAGCTTAAGATGGAAAGAGACAATGGTAGTAGATGTGAGACTAAATAGAGTGCATCATATACATGTATGAGTTGTCAAAAAACACATGTAAGAAAAATTTTAAAAAACTAGAAACAACAGAAACTTGTAATTTCAGAAATTACAAATGGATAAATTTGTAATTTCTGAAATTATAAAATGGATTTAAATACAGTAAAATATAGCAGATTATATTTCTTAGTTTCTTATTTTTTAACAAAATATAATATAAAAAGTTAAAATGAAAACCATTGTATTGATGTTGGACAATCCAATGTAACAGGAAAAAAAGAGGCTCCAAAGAGGCACAAGAATCATGTTAGACATTCAGGAGTCTTGTAAGAGTACTTTATTGAAAGCTATAGCATATGTGCTGATAGAGATCTTGGTGCAAACAGATGTAGAGCCTGTGATTACAGGTGCTTCTGTCTCTGTGAGATCATATGAGTCTTGGTCCTCTATTATAAAAGACCTTGTCCTCATGTCCTTTGTCCCTTCTGTCTCCTGTCTTACTTAGAGTTTTGGTGTTCTGACAAATCACCCTGATCACAGCAATACTTATAAAGGAAAACATTTAATTAAGGCTGGCTTACAGGTTCAGAAGTTCAGATAGAAATGGGGCTGGAGGAGCTGACACTTTTAGATCTTCATGCAAAGGCAGATAGGAGAAGACTGACTTCCAGGAACAAAGATGGGGATCTTAAAGCCAATGCCCACAGTGACTTCCTCCAACACTTCATCCAACAAGACCACACCTCCAAATATTGCTACTCCCTGTGCCAAGTATGTTCAAACCACCACAGTCTCCTCAACTCTTCTCTCTTCCCTGCTGAATGATTTCCTAAGCACTGTGGGAAAAATTGGATAGAGATGTTCTATTCTGAGCTGTGAGTTCCAAATTTTCTGTATATACGTAGTATCTA
>NW_022196909.1:55227794-55237354 GCF_008632895.1 Mastomys coucha | reverse complement strand
TTTTATCAAGTGTTCATAACTTTGAATTTTCCTTGTGCACTCCAAAAGAGATTTGGACCTTTGAATGAAGTTGGGACTGTTGAAATCCTGGTGATTCATACATATGGAGAAGTCACCTTTTTTTTGACCTAGAAAAGAACTGGATATAAGCTTTTGTTGGACAAGAGCATAATGACATAAAAAGAGAGATGCTAACAGAATCAAAGTGAACTGGAGTTTAACACTCTTTTTATGTTTCAGTACACAGCTATGTGGACAGTGAAAAAGTCATAATGCTCTTCCTAAGTAAGGTGAATAAGATGAATGGTATCAATGCTGAAACATCAATATTCTATGTGCAAATATGTGCAAAGCCTGTGCCCATATGTGTTCTGTAACCTGTAGAAGGTGTGACATTTGAAAGGCTGAGGTGAGTAGAAAATAGTGAAATCCCTTTGGGTATCTATTAAATTAATAATGGAACCCTGTCCCTATCCTGTGTCCTTGTTGTCTGATCATCTGAGAGAATTGATTTGCTGTACAATGTTTCCACAAAATAGCCTTTTGGTCCATCATTTTGTGTAGTTATACATGTACTACATATGTATGTGTTTTACAGGTAATTATTTGAAGCATCCAGTTTATATATCCCTTAAACTTTGCCAAGTTTTAAAATTTTGTTCTAATCTCTTCTTTCAATGCTTTTGTTCAGGTTTCTTTATACTGTGACACTTAGATTTGGTCACATCACTTCATTATTTGTCTGTATCTACAATACATTAACTCTTTAAAAAAATGACTTGAAGCCCATATAAAAAGTAGTAAAGAAAGCTACATTACTTAATCTGTTGTGAATTTACTCAGCTTATAAATCCAGGTACTTCAGAGAATAAGGTAAGGTGAGTCTAATAATGAGAAAAAAAAGTGTCATCTTCAAATTGTGGGATCATGTCTCTAGATCCACCTTTCTCCATAGCTCACACACTGTTGTTCTGCAATTTTTCCTTTGTCTCTATCATGTTTGTTTTTTGTAGTGGAGGTAGACTAGCACCAGCCTACACTCAAAAGGCACCATTAAGATATTATCTTTTATATATTATTATCAATACTTTTAAATGTCTCCCTTCCTAATAAAAGCTCCACTAATTCCCCTTATAGCCAACATCTCTTCTGAAAAAAATTTAATGTAAAATAAGATAGCATATTAGAAGAATGCCTATTACATTTCTTTCAGAAAACCACATTTGGAGCATTGAAATAAATTATCTTTATATTTCATTTTGGTTAGATTGTATACGGAATATTGAATGTACATGATAACATTGGCTTAGACAAATCACCATGGTTCTGTTTTACAAATGCTTAGCATGTATATTTTTTTCTCCAGAAATTGACAAGTATCCTAGTTCTATTTGTTCAAGCATACACAAATGGCCCTGTTCCTGGAAATATAGATGAAGATATCTTCATATATATATATATATATATATATATATATAGAGAGAGAGAGAGAGAGAGAGAGAGAGAGAGATATTTCCATGCAGTATGGTCAGGACTCTAAGCACAGAACTTAAAAAAAAAATGATTAATCCTTAGTCATGATGGACAGAATAAGAGAAAACTCATCTTGAAATATCAAATATATAGTGATACTGTGATTGTTCACATGGGCTTAAAATATTTCTATTACCCATAAAGCACTGCACTAATGTGGAAATTCTACTTTCCTTAGATCTTGTTCGGACAATCCACAAGCATTATCCTATCCTGCACCTGATCTCTACATTTACAAGGCAATGCAACAACTTGAAACAATGCTAATAGTTTACCAGGTGTATTTCTATCATGAAACTGAACAAATAAGAAAGAGTGAATTTATAAGATCAATGTGATCTCCCCAAATAAGATTATATTTTTCTGCTAATATCTGAAAGTTTTTAAATAGCCCTGGAGAAATTGTTCTAAATCTGCAAATTATTACTGATAGAATACTGAGTGGGATATTGGCTCTTGCATAAACCTAACCCACTCAAACTTCTATGACATGGAAGTGAATACACCCTGTAATTTCTAGGGTACATTATGAGCTCACAGCCCTTCTCTTCCTACTGCATCTTCGTAAATACATATGGATAGGTCTTTTGTTTATATTGAAAACCTGTTACACAATCACCCCTCATTCAGGTGCTGATGCAGACTCAAGAAGAATCCACCATATCTTCTAATCATAGGACAATTCACAAGGGTGTCCTGGACAAGACAGACCACCAAGGTGAAGGAAATCCACAGGACCATGAGAAGATACTGTTTGGCCCCAATCAAGAAAAAATATTGTTTGAAGACTTGGCCAGTGCTAATCTACACAAGTTTAACCTGTCTGAAAATATGATGCCCCAGAGAAAGTGTTGAAATCAGAAGCATCATGTGGACCAAGTAAACTTCAATCACATGGCCAATAAGCTTCAAGTGACCAGAGTTAGTAACCAAGGAGAAAATTTTACACACAAAGTCATCTATTGTTTCAATGAATTCTTCAAATTCCTGAAAAAGGTGTTGATTTCCCATTAAATTTAACTACAAGTCTCCTGGTGTCCTACATGCTGTAGCTCTTAGTAGTCTCTTTTTTTAAGTACTATTACCTCTTTTATTAACTACCCAAACAAAAATTATAGACTATAAATAAACACAATAAGCTCTCTTCTCACTCTAGTTAAATACTAAAAATGGACAGAGACAGAAAAAATGAATAAATTAAAACCAACCAAACAAACAAACATGGATTCTGAACCAGGTGTGTAATGAACAGGGAATTAGAAATTCAAATCACATACATCTAGTCTAAGCATGTGCTGTGAACCTAAACACCTTTCGTATTGCTTTGCACCCAGTCCCACAACACCCAGAGGTAGCCTGATTCCCAGGTGCTCGGAAATGGTCAGGACCACTGATTGTTAAAATGGCACATCACAGGTCAGGAAACACCACACTAGGCCCAAACAGTTCCATGAATAAGAGGTTTAACTGGGAGAGGGAGATGGGATGGTGGCAGAAAGAGAAGAGGGGGAGAGAGTGAGGGAAGAACATCCCATATATATATATAAACATATATATATATATATATATATGTATATATATATATATATACATATATATATATATATCAGGAGACTTACTTGGTGGGCCTCTAGTAAAGTTGGGAGGTGAGCCCAATGGATTCTGGGAATATGGTAGCTGTTGCCTTGGCAACAGGTCTGTGGGGCCTGCCTACGTGACATCGTGGGTTTTAGACACCCTTATGCCAACAACCACAGGTTCACAAAAGAAGCTGGGCTCCCAGGAGATCAGACATACAGGAGATCAGAACACTGGAGCTCTGACACACTCAAGATGACAGCTGAGACCACAACATCTTTTCCCAAACCTAGCATAATTGGGACCCCCACAGGAACCAGGAAAACATAACCCTTTGCCCAGACAGAGGTTTGGGTTCATTCTAGCTTGCACCTGTGCCCAGAGCAAACCCAGGACTCTAGTTCCCCACCCACCCTTGCAACATGCACAGAAAGCTTGATTTCCAGGATCTCTGACACAACAATATATCAGGAACTTGATCACACTTGGATTTCAGGATCCCAGAGGCAGTTTGACTTCCAGGAGCTCTGTCACACCCAGGTTCTCAGGGTTACAGAATCACAGGATCACAGAGACTGTTGGATTCTAGGGAGTTCTGACATAACCAGGATCAAAGGAGGGACAGGCTCCAGTCAGAGACAGCAAGGACAGGTAGCAAAAGAGATAACCAGATGACAAGAGTCATCAGTAATTAACAGAAACCAAGTCTACTTGGCATCATCACAACCCAGTTCTCCCACCTCAGCATGTCCTGGATACACCATCACACCAGAAAAGCAAGATTCTGATTTAAAATCACATCTCATAATGATGACAGAGGACTTTAAGAAAGACATGAATAACTCCCTTTAAGAAATATAGAGGAGCACGGGTAAACAGGTAGAAGCCCTTAAAGAGGAAACCCAAAAATCCCTTAAAGAATTATAGGAAAACACAACCAAACAGGAAAAGGAATTGATCAAAACCATCCAGGATCTAAAAATGAAAATAGGAGCAATAAAGAAATCACAAAGGGAGACAACACAGTTCATAGAAAACCTAGGAGAGATATCAGGAGTTATAGATGCACTCACCACCAACAGAATATAAGAAATAGATTCTTTCTTCTATGGTGCAAAAGCTACTATAGAAAATATTGAAATAAGAGTCAAAGTAAATGCAAAATGTAAAAAGCACCTAACCCAAAACATTCAGGAAATCCAGGGCACAAAGACAAGACAAAACCTAAGGATAATAGGTATATAAGAGAGCAAGGATTCCCAACTTAAAGGGCCTGTAAATATCCTCAACAAAATTATAGAAGAAAACTTCCCTAACCCAAAGAAAGACATGCCCATGAAAAAATTTTCCCATTGTTCACAATCATATTTCAGTCTCTCTTCATTACCTCTCTCTCCCATGAACTATACATTATCTTCCCAATTAGTCTCGCTCCTGCTTTTTGTGTTTGTTGATTGGTTGGTTTGATTGGTTGTCTTGTTTTGTTTTGCTGTTGGGAAGGAAGCACACTGGGTATAATACATAATCATATGTATGAAGTGATCCTTGGGACAAGGCAAATCACCAGTGACTAAGCTACTGACCTCCTGAGAGCAGTACAGGCTAGGTGACGTAATCCAGTAGGAGAAAATGGTCCCAAGGTTAGGGAAAAGAGTTAGAGACACTCCCATTTCCACTGTTAGGAGACCCATAAGAACATCAAGCTACCCAACCAAGATGTGGCAGACCTACTACAGACTCGTACATGCTCTGTGATTCTTGCTTTGGTTTCTGTGAGTCCCTATGAGCCCTGTTTAGTTGATTCTGTGTCCAGTGTTCTTGTGCCCTCAGTACCTCTGGATCCTACAGTTCTCTTCTTCCTCTTTTGCTGGATTTCCCCATCTCTAGCTCTGCCTAATGTCTGTCTGTATACCCTGCATCTGCTGCCATCAATTGCTGAGTGCAGCTATTCTTATTATGATTGGACATGTCTCCTATCTAGGAGTACAACCAAATATAATTAGGATATTTGCTTGACTGTTCTGTTCTGTTCTAATCTGCTCTGTTCTACTATGTTCTGTTCTGTGTTCTGTTTTGCTGTGCTGTATTGTTCATTTCTTTGTTTATTTTTCCAACTCTTAGTTTTATCTAAGGTCTCAAGGATATTCAGTCTCTTGTTACTAGCCCTCCCAGCATTATCAGGCATGGTATTACTCTCATAGTGTGAGCGTCAAACTGGATCAGTAATTTGTTTCCTGCCATGGACTGGAATTGTTGTGGGGATCCACGGGATAAGTGGAGTTCTGGCCAAGTGGGAAAAAATTTGATAGGATGACAAACAGAGACAACACAAGGAAGTGCAGAATCTGAGTGTATTAGCACAAAGTAAAAATCAGGCTTATATAGTATACAGAAAACAAAAGGGAGTTAGGCAAATAATCAGGGTGACTGACAGAAATCATGCAGGCAGGTGGTGGCTAAATCAAAGTCAGTAAGATCAAACAGCCAGGTACAAATGGTTCCTTCAGAAACCCAAGCTGATTCTCTGGGTCTGTCAGAGGCAAGCAGGAGGAGTTCCCATTCTAGCAGCTCCTGGAAATGACAAATTTCCAATTAGCAGGGAAGCCCTTCAGCTTCTCTCTAGTATGTAAAGTAGTCTGCCATCTGTGTGTGTGTGTGTGTGTGTGTGTGTGACTGCTACCTAAATTCTAATCTCTATTTATAGTAAACAGAAAATGCCAGATCTCTATCACTAACTCTGGAGACAGCCTGTCTGATAAAGCAGCTTTCTTGTGAAAATTCCAAACTAACAACAGCTTGGCATCAATTAGGATTGGTTGGAATGCTATGGTGGCCAGGGAACAATGTTTAATCTTATCTTTAGCTACTTACGAATTATTTCTTGGGGTACCTATATGCCTGAATAAAGAAACTACACAAAACTGTCCATAGACTTTTGCAGAGACCAATCTGGAACACATCTGAGTTAGGAGATGCCAATGAATTAATTCCAGGAGGCTAGCTAGCTTCTCTGTAGCTGTATGCCTCTGATCCATGAACAAGCTTTCAGGCCTGACAAACAGATTTTACTGGAGTAGACGAGTGGGCATAGCAGTTTCCCACTCCCATAAGATCTTCACCATCATTACCCCAGTATGTCTTTCTTGCAGGCACAGCAAGTTGTAAGTAAAAGGTATTGTGACAGGGTTGATGTCCCAGTCCCACAACTACAAGCCTTGCATTGTTACAAATGTTTGGTGAAGGTTCCTTATCCCCTTATTTAGAATCTTCTCATCGGCAACCTTCATAAATTCGAGGAAGATTCCATTGCACTGTTTCCACACCACACCCTTCTAAAGGCTCGTTAGTTCCATTAGTCTCTTCTAGTATTCTGTCCTCACACACTTCCAGCCTGATCTTGTTGGTATTTCTACTTGCACCCTGACCACCCACAAAAATCTATTCTATTTCCTCTTCCGAGGTAGATCCATACATCCTCCCTTAAGCCCTCTTTGTTATTTGTCTCTCTGGATTGTGACATGATAATTGATTACACCAAAACAATGCTCTATCCTACCACAATTAATCATTGCATAACAGTTTTATTCATTATATTTAGACACAGAAAACAGCCTAGATGTACCTTAATCAAAGAATGGAAAAAGAAAATGTGGTCCATTTACACAATGGAGTACAACTCAACTCCTCAGTTGAGGTAGCCCAAAAAATGAAAGATAAAACTAGTATGTATTCACTTACAGGCGTATATTAGGATATATAATCATTATATATCCTTACTACTATACATCATTACTTTCTATCTTAGTGATAAAACACCACCATCAAGGCAACTTGACAAAAGCAGTTTACTAGGATTTTTAATTAAAAAGACACAGGAGTTTATGATGGAAGAGCAATCAACAGGCATAGAGGATGAACTCAAGCAAAAGGCAAGTAATGATCACTGTAATGATTTCAGTATTTGTTACATTGAACCCTGCCCGAGTGACTTATTTCTTTTCCATAAATAGCACACTTTAAAAACCTCCCCAATCAGCAACACAAACTAGGAACCAAGAGTGCATAATCCAGTACCTATGTAGAAAACTATTTTTCAAACTAACACAAGATATGGACATCTTGTATTATATATATACATATGTATATGTATATATATATAATTATGTAAATTATATACATTATAATACATGTAATATATGTATAGTTACATATGTACAAAAATATTTAATAGGGTTACATTTAAATGAGGCTATGGTACTTCTAACAACAGCCATGAAGTATCTAAGGCAAGTGTAACTTTCAGTCATAGAAAACTTTCTCTCAGGTACTTGGGGGAATATAGTTGTCTCTCAAAACAATATAGACTATTGTCATTGCATAGGTGATTTTGAAATGGTAAAAGGGATTGGTATTTCCAAAGACATCATGTTCTTTGTACACGGAATTTGAAGGAATCGAGCTGGAACTAAACCTGATAGTCTTCTCTCTGAGTACTTTCTCTCATGGCATAGGAAAGTGTTATGTAAGCTGCCAAGTGCAGAGGAAAAAAAATCCTATCCAACTGCAGATCTGATAATGAAAGGTTACGCAAGATATGCCCAGCAATCTAATACTGTCGCTTTTATATTGGGGTTAACCAACAAGGCAGAATTGCAATCTAGCAATATACCTTAGCCAACTCCTTATGGTTCTGGAGGTCATAGATGCTAGAAGGGAACATGGAATTAGCATTTGCCAAAAATACATAATTGAATGCTAACTAATTATTTTTATATTCACTGATGTGTATAATAGCATCCCTGATTAAAGCTGAATATTTATGCAATAGATGGTAAGATTATTACAGAAATCCAAAAGTAGTCAGAATGCAGTGAACTATCTATCAGGGGCCTAACACTAATTGATACATTTTTAATATAACCACTACATAAATGTAAGACTACGGTAAAATTAAAGAAAGAGGAAAGAAAGATTTTCAGAGCCAGAGGACCAAAACATCTCTTTCCTCTGTATATGACAGAAATACTCAAGCCAGCCACAAAAATCTTGACAATATGAATACCTGAACAAGACCTCCACAATGGTACCACAAGTTGACATGCTGACACGAATTTGGGACATGGGGTCCAATCCCTTTCTGAAATCTACAGATAGCGAGTGTATCTTGAGGGATAACCAATATCCTCCAAAGAGGAGCTGCAGCAGAGGTCATTCACTTTCAAGTGAACAGTACCTGACACATGTTCATAGCATCAGTGCTAAATGGCCTCAGTGAGTAATGTATTCATTAAAAATAGGAAAGGTTATGCATTTTGGAAGGGGAGGGTAAATACAAGGAAAGTTGAAAGGGCAGGAATGACATAGATGCAGTACTCATGTGAAATTCTCAAAAAATATTTTAAAGCAATATCAAGAGAGACAGTTACAATGCATTTGACAAACAGAGCAAGATTTTCTGGTACAGAATGTTTGCAAATTAAATTCAACAACAACATATCTTTAAAAATGTACACTATAATCCAGTTAATTTCATTACAAAAAGCAAAGATATTTCCACATGTCAGAATTAATGGATGTAATAAAGCTCTGAGAGTTAAAAGGTTTTTGTTTTTGTTTTTAGCAAAACTGGCATATTTATACAATGATTTTTATTTCAGTCTAAAAATTCTAAAGTCCCTATCCTATCAAACTTGGTATCTTATTGATTCCATTCAAAATATGGCTCTAGTTTTGAATATGTCTTGTACATTTTTGCTTTTCTTATTTTTATTAGATATTTTTTATATTTATCTTTCAAGTGATATCCCCTTTCCCAGTTTCCCTCCCTCCAAGTAATACCCTATTACATCCTCCCTCCCCCTGATTCTATGAGGGTGTCCTTCCACCCACCCATCCACCCATTCCAACCTCCCTGCCCTCGATTCCCCTAAACTGGTGAATCTAGCGAGCCTTCATAGTACCTAAGACCTCTCTTCCCTTTAATGTATGACAAGGCCTTCCTCTACTACATATGGGGCCGGATCCATGTGTACTCCTTTGTTGATGGCTTAGTCCCTGGGAGTTCTGGGGGATCTGGTTGGTTGATATTGTTGTTCTTCCTAGGGGTTGAAAATCCTTCAATTCCTACAGTTCTTTATCTAACTATTCAATTGGGGACCTCACACTCAGTCCAATGGCTGGCTGCTAATATGAACTTCTGTATTTGTAAGTCTCTGGCAGGGCCTCTCAGGAGACAGGCAAATCAGGTTCCTTTTAGCATGCAATTCTTGGCATCCACAATAGAGTGTGGGTTTGATAACCATACATGGGAAGAATCCTTAAGTGGGACAGTCTCTGAGTGGCCTTTCCTTCACTCTCTGCTCTTCAATATGTTCATATCAGTTTTATTTATAATAGCTAGGAGCTGGAAAGAACCCAGATGTCCTTCAACAGAGAAATAGATAAAGAAA
>NW_022196909.1:55221855-55226912 GCF_008632895.1 Mastomys coucha | reverse complement strand
TCGTATACCCCCCAGTTTATACTTAGTGGATGTTTTACATCCAGCATTTTGAATGTTTTATTTTTCACCTTAAGAAGGTATATTTTAAAATACTTTTTAAAAGATATAATTAGGAAACCATGTGAATTTCATTGAACCATGCTGCTATAGGCCTTTATGGGAAAAGAAGTTTGTGCTGCTGTGGTATTGATGACTCCAGACTCATAATCAAGAAAGAGAAACATTGAAGGCTTCTCCAGCAAACTCTTCTTCTCACCCCAAGAAAAGAAACATTCTCAACAGGAAGCCATTGAAACCATCAAATATATGATGGTAAGAATGAATTTTAATACCATCAAAACTTTAAATGACAGTAAGTAAGTTTAGGCTCATTGATTATACCAATTTTAGAGTTAGATAACAAATATTGATGATGAGGTGGGTATATGTTTCAGTGGGCAGGAGCATATGGGGATGATTTTATCATGAATTTTCATATGCATTTAGAATATTCTAATAATATAATATATTAAAACAGTGTTATGAAAGAACACAGGTGGAAATTCTGGAATAACCACTCAAAGATTGTCCTCTGATTTCTGTACTTGTGCTATGAAACATAGGATGTGCACCCAAACACACACACACATACATACACATACGCATGCACACACACAAATAGAGAGATGCACATAAGAGAGACACTGTGAAAATTATAGTTATGTACAAATATTTGAAACTATGGAAATTTAAAATCTAAATTAAATGAGTCACAAAAGGAGCATTAATATCATATTTAAAAGCCCTTTGAATTTTTAGCAAATTTAGTAAGGAATTATAAGAACTAAGTACAATCTTGTCTAAAAACTACAGAAAAGAAGGCTCAGACTTCTGAATTATCAGACAGAGAAGAAATAAACATGAAAATACACTTGACCTTTTGGCTTCCCAGAGAAAACTTCCAGTTTATGAAAAAGAAAGGGCCAATTCAATGGACTTTCTTGGCTCCTAGGAAAGGACATTCCAATCCAAATATTTTCTGCTCATATCAAAGTAACAAGTTCTTCCAATTTATCATCTTCTAAGCATAAGGTTTTCACTCTTTATCATATATTTCATGATCCTGAATCCCTAGTTTTACATTGAACTCAAATTAGTTTGAAAATTTCCATCTAGACCACCAAGTTATCTGGAATATTCCTGACATTCCAGGGAAAGAAATTACTCAAAAGTAAAGCCAATGGAAAGACAGAGGTCACATTTTTCATCCTTTATTTAATAATACTATATAAATAATTGTTTTAATTTATAATTTGCTTTAAGTGTGCAAAAAACAAATGAACAATCATACTCAAAGGGATATAATTAGTGAGTTAATTACAAGCAGGGCAAAACAACTCCACATACTGAAAGTAATGTTGCCATATTGTGGCTACATATTAATTGCAACTTTAAAACCATTTTTTTATGTGATTAAAAAGCACAACTAAATGTTTTAATTGTGTGCAGATATAACCTGCAATTTAAAACAAAGCCAAATTATGCAAGCCATTTTTCATAAGTCTATACATAATCATGTCAAATAATATTAATATACTCACAAGAATTTTTCTTAAATGTGCATTGAAATCTTGTTTGTTTAGTACTTGTTGGTATTTTCAACAAATTTATGACTCACGCTACTGTTTGTGCTTTGTTTGCTTTAGATGGAATCCTTTTATGTAGCTCAGGATGATATTGTACACCTATTTCCACTTATAGGATTAAAGGTATATATGCTCTACTCCCTGGCTCAAATTCTTCATTGTTCTAAAGGGTCACTAATTATTTTAATTACTCCTTCTTAGTATGTTTAATATGTTAATAGAAACCCTTATGTTGTTTCTGTCACATTATTGTAGAGATTACATTGCTGTCATCTTACTTCATTTCACCCTCTTTCATACCCATACTCACTCTGATATTTACTTGTTCTGTAAATCTTTTCCTTTAATATTGTAAATCCTAGAAAAAGTATGTTTTCCATGGATCTTTAAGTGTATGTAATTTTTACAGTTTCACAGTTTAAAAACTTTCTGGTTGTGGTCATGGCAACTGCTTTACCTAGGCCTGTGACTTACATCAAAATATATATATATATATATAGAACAAATACACATTAACTCTTATATACATGTAATCTTATCCCTCAGTTGAGCTGAAGAGCATGTCAGCAAATTTTATGTGTATGATCAATTACTATTTTTCTCAAAGAGGAATTATCTAGACTATTTTCTATCTCTACCCATTTGGCTAGAATATGCCTGTCACAATCGTCTTTACCAGCAAGAACTACACAACCCGAGAACTCTTCCTTAAGCAGTTTATTCAGGAACCTTGAACAATCTTCTGACCCCCTGGGCAACACCCTAGGCCCTTAAATGCTCTATACTGAGCCTATCCCATTGGGCCACGTAGCGAGTGTAGATAGGCCACCAGAAAGCAGAAGCGAGCCAAGCTAGCAAGCATAGCCAAATAAGGACTTGTTTAAGAGCGCCCGCTTGCTAGAAAGCAGAACCAGGCGCCATCTTGGGGCGCTGCTCTAGCGGCTCTCCACATATGCCTAAATTTAATACTTATTCATTTTATAGCAATATACACCCAGTGCAGAAAATGACTTGGATGTATCTTTACATGATCTTAGAATGTGCCTATGTTCAAATGCTACAGAAGTAACAAAATGATCTATTTTCTCGAGAATTCAAATTTTAACCATATTTATTACTATAATTGAGCCAAGATCTAAGTTTAATTCAATTTACACTGGGAAACTATTTATTCCTAGAGACTGAATTGTGTTATAGGGTTCTGAGATCCGACTTTAACTACTGATGTTGCAAGTCTGTACCAAAACCCTGAAAGGGATAAATAAAGTCTTGATGAACACTCACAAGAGATTAATCTATCACTGCTTGAGCATCACTAGTTCATGTAATAGTGTTGTGGCAATCATCCTACAATTTGTAATCCTTAATAATACACTTACAATATAAAGTATAACATTCTTTTAAGTATCAGATGGAAGATAGTAACCCCTGCAACACAGAAAGTTGAAAAGTGGACATCACCCATCTTCCCACTGCGGGCTTACTAAAGCCTATGGTGCTATAATTATCAAAATATGTCATAAAATATATGGAACCAGTAAGGCAAGTGCTTAAAACAAAAGCAGAATTTGAACACTATTTTGTGCCGACAATGAATTTTCAAAAACTAATATGAGCTCAGACTGGAAACTCTAAATAACTGGGCTGGGGGATAGATACATATTACAGTGGTAGATTTTTTTTAAAAAAATTACTTATGTATCTATTGTGAAATCATCCTAATATTGGTGATGGCCTACAATGTATTCTCAGAGTTGAAAAAAAACTATGATAAAACATAGAGTGGATGTACGCACACACACCTACACACACACACACACACACACACACCATGAGAAAGAGCTTCATCATATTTCTAAAAGATCTAGGGATAGAAATATCATGAAATATGGAAGCCAATCAGGAAGATACTAGTGGAGATGTGGCCTTCTTATTGATTGGCTACAGGATTTCTTTGCACATGAAGGATACATTGATATTTAGATTGCCAGAGTGACAGGTGGTCAGAAACTTCACTTCTGTTGGCTACTTATTATTCATAAAACATATTTTAGTAACAGATGCTCTTTACTTTATTATAAATGTTACATAACTAAAATACTACATTTTTATTTCATTTAATTTTTTATATATATATATATATATATATATATATATTTATTACTTATTGGCTTTACATCTGTTCACTGTTCCTCTCCCCATCAACCCCTCACACAATTTTTCCCCTATCCTTTACTCCCCTTCTTCTCCGAGTGGGTGCCCCTGCTGGCTATCTCTCCATGCTGGCAATTAAAGTTGAAAAAGAACATTTTTAAGCCTCCCATGTGATACAGGGACAATCTCCCTACTGACAACAATGAGAATAAATGAAAATAATTATGCAACTCTTGCTGTCAAAACTAGCTTGTGTTTCACCTATCTCCTTTCTAAGATTGACAATCTTCTAATAAATTTGTGAGGTTATCTCCTTGGTCTTAACTGTGAACTGTACAGATCCAAACTGATAGGCAAGATGTGCTTACATGTGTAGCAATAGTGACAGAATGATTGTTATGGATATACCTACATGCTCTCTGATGGCATTTGATGCCCACTCCATGGGGATTAATTCATGCCTTTTACTGTAAACTCAGTCAAAAATCTATATGTAAGGAAGTCTTAAGCAGGGATTTAGAGCATGACACTGCTGTATAAGTAAGCTTGCATGGTCCTAGTACCTTCTAAATGTTTACTTTGTTACTACAGTCAAATGTGTCAGTACATGCTCTTCCCATCAGAGAGTGTTGCCTTGTCATAAACACCAGAAGATACTTGTAATTGTTTTATGCTGTTAATAAATGATGGCTGAGTAGTCAGCCCTAAAATAGACATTTACAGTATCTCCTCTTAAGTCTCAGCGAGCATTGTGAAAGAGCAGAAAAGAAAAAAAAAATCACTTATACAACCCTAAATCATGTGAAGAGTTTCAAAAATGCTATTTTTGATCATGGACAGTCATTGCAGTGGTGACCCAAAGCAGTTGATGTTGCTTTCAGTGCGTCTATTAGTCATGGTTCTCTAGAGTCACAGAACTTATGGGTAGTCTTTATATGGTAAAGGAATTTGTTGACTTACAGTCTGTAGTCCAACTCCCAACAATGGTCAGCAGCAGCTGTGAATGGAAGTCCAAGGATCTCAAAGTTGCTCAGTCCCACAAGGCAAGCAGGTGAAGCAGAAAGACAGCCTTCCTTCTTCCAATGTTCTTATATAGTTCTCCAGCAAAAGGTGTGGCTCAGATTAATCAGAGATGACCTTGAACTCAGAGGTCATCCTGTCTTAATCTTTTAGGATTCATAGCCACTGTGCCATAAGATCTCCATGCCAAGATCCAGGTCAGAAACTTGTATCTCTCAGCCTCCAGATAAGGAACCCAGGTGAGCCCTCCAATTCTTG
>NW_022196909.1:55219884-55221430 GCF_008632895.1 Mastomys coucha | reverse complement strand
ATAATAAGTTAAAGCAAAAATCATTATATTGAAATTGTATAAGCCAAGCAGACAGAAAAATACAAGGACACCAAGAGAGGCAGAAGAGCCAGAGTCCTAAGAGTCTTGTCAGGGTACTATACGGAAAGCTATAGTATATATGCAGAGTGGACAGATGGAGGGCCTGTGATTACTGCTTTACTCTGTGTGTTCAAGTGAACTTTGCTCCACTGTTGTAGAATAGCTTGTTCTCATGATGCCCTCCATCCACTCTGTTTCCCAACTTCTCTCTCCTATGCTGAGGAGAGCCCTATGCTCTGAGGGGAATGAATTAATGGCGACATCCAATTTTCAAATTCTTTTTCCAAGATTTCTATCTATGTGTAATATCTGGCTATGGAGTCTGTATTTGTTCCCATCAGCTCTGATGATGGCTGAATCAGACATCGGTCTTTAAGTACAACATTATCAATAGATTCACTTTACACTTACTGATTTTTTTACACTATAGTATGTGGATTGACTCTACATCTCTGAGCTCTTGAGACTCTGGTTCTTAGTTACTCATGCAGTATTGGATATGAATTCATATTCAAGGAGTGGGCCCTAAGTAAAATAGATATCAGTTGACTACTTCAACAAAGCTGGTGCCAACATTGCCCTAATTTCAGGTTGTAGATCTAAAATTTCATGGTTGGGTTAATATTTATTATGTTTTTGTAGCCAGCAGTAGATATGTCCATGGCATAGGCATTAGAACATGAGGCTGAAGTTTCTATATATATGCTCCATGTTCAATGAGTTGTGTGGTTCTTGTCTTCCTTAAAGAACCCTGTTACACGTTGCTTATAGAGAGCTACCCATTGTCTTGCCAACCCACTGAGGTGTTGGGGATGGCTATAGGAGGCTTGAGCAAACAATTTAATTGGGTAATTCAGAGCTCCTGCAATGGAATCTTCTTTGGTGACAAAATGGCTACTTCATCAGGAGTATCTTCACAATTGGAGAAGTTTATAATTATAGGAAATTTCTATTGTTCTAGATTTCCATAGAGTCCCTCATATATTTGATACCACTGTCTCTCCCCCCATTATCTCCCTAAATCCCATTTCTCCTACTTCTTCCCACTTGATCTGCCCATTTTAGTTTCCCTTTGTGGGTTCTAGGCCACAGATCTTTGTAAAATGATTATTATATTAATATACATTCATAAAATTAGTATGGTGGTAGTTATTCCTTAACCTGCCATTTCCCCAATAACCACACAGAAAAACTAAGATAAAATTACTTTGAGCCAGATGCTGAGCAACTATTACTCCATTCTTTTTTTTTATTAGATATTTTCTTTATTTACATGTACATTTCTCCATTCCCAGTTTCACCTCCAAAAAACAAAGAAACAAACAAAAACAACAAAAACAAACCCCTGTTGCCTCCCCCCTCCCCATGCCTGCCACCCTACCCTCTCCCACTTATTGGCCCTGGCAATCCCCTACACTGGGCACAGAACTTTCACAGGGCCGAGGTCCTCTCCTCCTATTGATGATCAAATTGCAATCCTCTACTA
>NW_022196909.1:55218918-55219077 GCF_008632895.1 Mastomys coucha | reverse complement strand
GGGATTGCAAACTGGTACAACCACTCTGGAAATCAATTTGGCGGTTCCTCCGGAAATTGGACATAGTAGTACCGGAGGACCCAGCTATACTACTCCTGGGCATATACCCAAAAAATACTGCAACATGTAATAATGACACATGCTCCACCATGTTCATAG
>NW_022196909.1:55216532-55218816 GCF_008632895.1 Mastomys coucha | reverse complement strand
CAACAGAGGAATGGATACAGAAATTGTGGTACATATACACAATGGAGTACTACTCAGCTATTAAAAACCGTAAATCTATTACTCCATTCTAAATCTCCAAGGTTGTCATGCTTCCATTCTATTTCCTGTTGCAGCCACCTGCTGCTACATAAGAATGGGGTCTTCTGGAACAGGAGTAGGAGCAAAAGAGAATAAAGAGAATCATATGGGCGAGAGGAAATAAAAATGGGACTGAGGCATGTTTCTGCTTTCAGTCCAAAATGTATTCTCCAATTAAGAAATCAAGCAGGCAGGCAAAACACTGTCCTCAGTCTGCCAGCATCCTGTGGCCTCAGTTAGCATCTGGATGCTCTGCTGTTAGCAGTAACCTCAAGGCAGAGAAGTGGCAGGAACAAAAGAGCTTTGTCTCAGCCAGGAAACCTCACCCGCCCCATGTAGGCTGGCTGCTTGTGGCAAGGCAAGGTCTGAGCCAGCCAGCTCCTGGCTGGGGGAGGTCACAACTTTCATTTCTTCATCCTTTCTTGATCCAGCTCTCTTCTTCTGATAATTTCTCAGCCACACTTCATGGATTCCTCCTTCACTTTCTGTCTCTTTTTCCACTCTCCTAGAATTGAAAGTCTCTCCTTATTTTCTCTAAAGTTCAGTATTGGCTCATTGGCTTTTATTGGACACAGGCAGAGAAAAAGTGAGGAGCAATGCTTATACAAACTTGAGACAGAAGCATCTAAGAATAAACATAACAAAGCCATTCCCTGATTGAAGCAAGATATGAGGGACAGTGAAATCAGGGGTTAAATAACACAAGGATAATCTCTACATGGTGCAGAAAAACATTGTGTCTATAGATCACAACATATACCTTGGCTGCTAATCATGGAGCTACAAAACTGATGATTTTCTGTCCAGGTTTGCTCTCTCTTTGGTGTGATCCCTTCAAGCTACTTTATTATATCTTCTTTGTGGAATAGGAAAATTTTGTAAATTGTATTTTATTAAAGAAATATGTGACAATTATAGTTTTTCAATGGTGCATAACTGAGCATTCTTTGTGTCATAAAAGAATTGGGTCTTGGAATAATATGGGAAGTGCTGATATCTTGGTAATTCTTAGATGTCGATAAAATCTTTCTTTCTATTGCATTGTGGTTTTCCAAAAGCAGAATGGCATAAAAAAAGTGATGCTAACAGAATCAAAGTGAATTAGAACTTTACATTCTGCTATGCTCCTGTGCAAAGCAATGTGGATAGTGAAAAAGTCAAAATAATACTGCAAAGTAAGATGAGTAAGATGAATTGTATCAACACTTAAACATTAACACTCTATATGCCTGTGTGTGCACACACATGTAGCATAACCGGCAGTTGTGACATTTGAGAAGTGGAGATAAGTATAAGAAACTTAAATCCCTTCATGTATCTCTTAAATGAATAATGGAAGGCTGGCCCTATACTGTGCCCCTTTTCCTGAATAATATGATACAATACATTTGTTGTACAATCTGGCCCCAAAATTACTTTATAGCTCATTATTTTGTGCAGTTGTACACTTACTACATATTCATATAGCTTTCCAAGTAATTGTTTGAAACGTCTGGCTGTATACATCCCTTACTTCTTGTCAGGTTTTCAAACTCTGTATTCTAAACTGTTCTACCAGTGCTTTTCCACCGGCTTGTTTATACTGTAGCACTCCCTTGCAGTGGCATTAGTTGATTTTATGTCTGTTTCTACAGCACATTCATTATTTTTGAAAATAACTGGAAGCCATATAGGAGATAATATAGAAAGATACATCTAATTAATCTTCTATAAAATTTACTTAGCCTGGGTTTGGGTAGGTCTAATTATAAGACAAAAAACCAATCAGCATTGAACTGACTTTCTTTGAATTCCTACTAAAGGGTGTGGGTTCTGTGAAAACACTCACATGTGAAAACCAAAGAAATCTGAGAAACAATTGCAAGCATCTAGAGACTAAGAAGTGACAGTGGAATGTAACACGGGATACTGAAATAAAGTCTGGAAGAAAAAAATGAGGTAAGAGCATTGATGAAATACAAATGAAATGTAATTTATTTGGAGTTCTGATGTTGAATTTTTAGTCATAAAAAAAAACATGCCAAGCTAAAACAAGATCATAAAACAGAACAACCTATCAGAATAAGAAGTATTTGGAATTTCAATATGTTTACCAAATTTCTTTTAAATAGAGCAAGACACTAAAATGATATTGATATAAAATGTCCTAACTATATACATATTTTTTCTTAGGTCAATGAGAACA
>NW_022196909.1:55214833-55215720 GCF_008632895.1 Mastomys coucha | reverse complement strand
GGAGAAGAAACTAAGAACCACAGAAGCACAGGATTCTCTAACACGAGCTCATCTAAACAGAAAATATGGAATGAGCAATTTGAGCTAGACTGAGGAGTGTGAAAGCAAGGTCCATGGTAACAATATGTAGAAGGTTAAGATTACAGAGGCTGGTGACATATTAGAGACTCAGTCTTTGTAACATACAGTTGGGAAATTGAAGGACTGCTCAACAGTCTCAAAAAAGAAATGGGTCAGATGAGATGTAATACAGAACAAATCATCACTCTGAACACAAGAATCCTCAATTTGAATGCATTTCCTCATCTGCACATGATGACAAGTGAGTCCAAAATTTGTCTAAAATTTTGACCTTAAGGTAAGTGTCATAGGAAAAAAATTCTTTGTACTTTACTCTTCACTGAATAACTATGAAGAGTGTCACTCTGGAAGGTAT
The DNA here is from genome assembly GCF_008632895.1 of Mastomys coucha. NCBI lineage: Eukaryota > Metazoa > Chordata > Mammalia > Rodentia > Muridae > Mastomys > Mastomys coucha. Next base: position 55,215,284 of record NW_022196909.1, on the reverse strand, counting down.
AGGAACTGAGTGTGAAAATCCAGGGATAACAGGAATGTTTTTCAATCCTGGACTATGATGGTGTCAATGAGGGAAGACAGAAAAAAATTTACAGATTCACATAGGAACATTGTGACTCAAATTTCAGTTTAAAATTATGATGAAAAGTTAGTAATGTATTTGAAAGGGAACAATACAGAGTACTTGAGAGTGCTTGAAAAGCTTGAACAGAAGGGCAAATGGTATTTAAAAATGAAAAATGTGCTAGACCTTTGCTGATCATGCTTCTCCATTGTCAGTCAGCAATTGTCATAAGAACATAATGACATATCTAATTATGAGATGTCTAACAAAAGACTTGAGTGAATTCCAAAGGAATATATATGGAATTCATTAATTGGTTATTTTCCTTATTGAAGATAAAAAAGGAAAATTATTTGACATAACTTGCAATTGTTCTTCAAAAAATGCC
>NW_022196909.1:55213386-55214234 GCF_008632895.1 Mastomys coucha | reverse complement strand
ACAGTAAATAAGAATAAAGATATCTTTAGGCCAGGACAGAAAAGCTGCTGGTGCTCTGACCACCTGGTCCACCCCACCACATCAATTGCAGGGGAGTTTCCTGCCTGTGTGGCTGGAGTCTCTCTTTCTCCATGTCCAGTGGCTGGAAGTCTTGGGTTCTGTAAGAGAACAGGCTGAGCAGGGCAGGGGAAGCAAGGCAGTAAGGAACATCCCTCAGTGGTCCCAATCCTTCCTCCTAATCTTCCATAAGAGTTCCCAAGTTCCATTTACTGTTTTTCTGTGGGTATCTACATCAGTCGGAGGCAGCTGCTGGGAGAAGCTTCTCAGACAAAAAACATGATAGATTCTTGTCTGCAAGCATAACAGAGTATCATTAACAGTGTCAGGGAATAATGCTTGCCCATGGGATGGATCTCAATTTGGGCCCCTCACTCTCTATTCCATCTGTGCCTTGAATTCTTGTACACAGGATACAATTTTGGTTGAATATTTTGTAGGTGTCCCTATCACTCCTGGCTACAGGAGGTGGACTCTTCAGTTTCCATATACACAATGCTGTGAATCACAGCTAAAGTCACTTCAATAGCTTCTTGGGTGCCCACCATATCCCATATTCCAGGTCTCTGCCTTTTTATGGAGATGTCTCTACCTCTCCACCCCTGGTGGGTGCAGATAACCATCCATTCTCATGGCCTTCTGATCATTCCTGCTGTCCCTCCCCATACCTAATCCTGTATGCAACATTCCTCTCACAATCCCATCTCCCACAAAGTTGAATCACACCATCTGCCTCTTATGACACACTTATTTACCCCTTTCTAACTGAGATTGAAGTATCATTTCTCGTG
>NW_022196909.1:55209980-55213030 GCF_008632895.1 Mastomys coucha | reverse complement strand
GTGGATGATATGATACTTTACAAAAGTAACTCCACAATTTCTACCAGAGAACTCCTACAGCTGGTAAATACCTTCAGCAAAATGTTTGAGTAGAAAATTAACTCAAAGAAATCAATATTTCTTTTTTATACAGATAAAAAAAATGAACTAGGAAAGAATTTAGAGAATAATACCCTTTTCAATAGCCACAAATAATAAAAAAATATCTTGGGGTAACTAACCAAGCAAGTGAATGATCTGTTTAACAAGAACATAAAGTACCTGAAGAAACAAATTGAAGGCTAGAATGTGGAACAAGGGGAACACTTCTCCATTGCAAACTTATGCAACTACTCTGGAAATCAATTTGTTAGTTTCCTCAGAAAACAGAACAGTTTTACTTCAAATGTAGGTAGATGAAATTAAAAAAGATCAGGCCCCAACTTTCCATTAATTTTACATTTGACTATTTTTTTATGTTCAAAAAGAACCTGGAAAGGGGAAAACATTTGAAATGTAAGTAAAGAAATTACCTAATTAAAAAATAAGAACATTCTATATAATGTGGTAGCCCAGCTGGAACACATAAATATATAACAAAACCTCAACAGTGAATATTAAAAGATGTCAATTTTGAAGAACTCGTATGAGTAGAAAATATTTGGAATTTCATGTTCTCTTCTAGGATCCCAGGAACTCCAGTGATGTTGTCCATTCTTACCCTATGAATTAGAATTTTCTAGAATTTTGAAAGGTCAAATGTCATCTCATTCTTAGTTTCTCTGTGTCTGATATTGATTCACAAGTTTTAGCAATCTTTCCATTTTTTTAGGGCAGATTTGACATATTCCTTGCAATTCCTTGTTAACCTCAACTGAAAATACAAAAGGATTTTAAATTTTGCAATTAGTATTCCTTCTGTGGAACATTAAATTAACTATATATTTTCATTCGGCTCTTAATTTGTCATTCTTTCAAATACTCATGCAGAATTTATAGTATTTAATAAGTATTAATAGTATTTAATAAGTCTGTCTATCTATATCTGTATATGTATGTATGTATGTATTCATGAATAAATGTGGTGATTGTGTGTTTATGTGTGTACATGCATGTGTGTGTTTTTGTATGTGTATGTATGTGTAGTGTGTAGTATAGTGTGTGTGCATGTGTTGTATATGTGGTTTTCTGTGTGTGTGTATATGTGTGTGTGTGTGTGTGTGTATGTAAGTGTGTCTGTATGTTTGTGCATGTTTCTTTATCTGCATGCAATACACATGTTACATAGGACATTTATTATTGTAGGACATTATAGGAATTCAGAAGACAATCTTGGGTATCTATCCTAGAACTTCTACCTGTCTACCTTTTGTAAATTGAGATTAAATATATTTTAATATGATTATTTTAGATTAATATAAAATTTGGTAATATAATCATTTATATTTGCTCCTTCCCACCAATAAATGATCCTACTTCATTATCAGTTCTTCATCAATTCTATCATTGCTGTAATCAGTGAGTCTGTACTCAACTACTGCCATTTAAGCCCTTATCTTTTGTAATAGAACTCACTTCCAGTGCCATACAGCCTATGGTTTTTTATATGTCTGTTAATTATATATACCTGCCAAGTATCAGGAAGTTTGTTTTCATTGCCTTTAATGTTCCATAAGCTCTCCCTTACTTTTCTTCTCCCCATCTCACTGACTCAAATTCTTTTACATTTCCACATTTTTTCTAATGCAGAATGAAATGTAGTATATCACTTCAGCAGACTGGAATCTTTCACTTGATAATGTCCATGTAATACTCTGTATTTTCAAAGCATGAGCACTGTATTTGGTGTAGCACTGAATAGCAGCTCATTGCTTAGAGTACAATAGCTTATTAAACCATTTGCCTTTGAAAGGTATCCATACTACTTTTTAAGTTTTGTCAGATGTGAGCCAAGATATTACAAATATCCATCCACATAAAGGCTTCAGTGTTCAAATGACATGAAAATTTCCTTGGGTGTCATCTAAGAGGAGTACTTTCTGGATTACATGTTAAGAGTACATTGGCATGATTTCTTAGAGATTTTCAAATTATGGGGCATAAAGTAATTTTGGGGACAGATGGTACAACAAATGTATTACATAGTATTCGTAAGGAAAAAGGATACAGAATAGGGCTAGCATTCCAGTATTCATTTAATAGATACATCAAGGCATGTCAGCATCTTCTATTCATCTCAACTTCTCAAATGTCATACCTGCAGTTAATGCTATACGTGTGCACATAGCCATATAGAGTATTGATATTTAAGCGTTAATACCATTCATCTTACTCATCTTACTTAGAAAGATCATTTTGACTTTTGCACTGTCCACATAGCTATGGACTGGAGCATAGCAGAGTGTAAAATCCTAATTCACTTTGGTTCTGTTAGCATCTCTTTTTATGCCATTCTGGTTTTGGCAAACCAAAAACCATATCAAGTTCACAATGCAAGAGAAAAAAATCTAAGGATTACCACTATATCAACACTTTCCATATTATTCAAAGACTTAAGTCTCCTTTATAACACAAGAAAAGCTCATAGTTATGTAACTTTGAAAAGCTGATTGTCACATATTTATTTAATAAAATACAATTTACAAAATGTTTCTAATCCAAATAGAGTACATACTAAAGTAGTATGAAGGAATCAAACCAAAGATAGAGCAAACCTGGTTAGAAATCACCAGTTTTATAGCTCCATAATTATCACCAAAGGCATATGTTGTGATCTGTAGGCATAACATTTGTGTGCACTGTCTAAAGGTTATCCTTGTGTTATTTAAATCTTGATTTCTCTGTCCCTCATATCTTGCTTCAATCACAGAGTGACTTTTTTTACTCTTTAGATGCTTCTGTCTCAAGTTTGAATAAACATTGTCCATTACTTTTTTCTGCCCTTTCTCAATAAAAGCCAATGAATTAATACCGAGCTTTAGGGAGAACAAGGTAAGACTTCCAATTTTAGGAGTGTGGAGAAAGAGACAGCAAGGAATCCATGAGGTGTACTTGAGAAATCATCAGGAGAA
>NW_022196909.1:55205140-55208487 GCF_008632895.1 Mastomys coucha | reverse complement strand
TTGGTGGTTTAGATAAAAATCTTCAAACCAATATGAGTTCAGTAGAAATTTAGAAGTTCTGGATCATGAAATGTATGATAAAAATGAAAACTGAGTGCTTAGAAGATGACAAATTGGAAGAACTTGTTAATTTGACATAAGCAGAAAGTATTTGGATTGGCATAGGAGCCCAGGAAGTCCATTGAATTGCCCCTTTCTTCTTCATGACCTAGACATTTTTCTCTGAGAAGCCAAAGGGAAAGTGTGGTTTCATGTTTATTTCTTCTCTACCTGGAATAATTCCCAAGATTCAGCCATCTTTTCTGTAGTTCTTAGGTAAGATTGTCCTTAGTCCCTGTAATTCCTTATTAAATTTGAGTGAAATTTCAAAGAGCTTTTAATTTTTTGATGTTAATATTCCCTTTATGACCCATTTAACTGGTAAACATTTTCATTTTACTTTTAATTTTTCATAGTTTCAAATATGTGTACAGAACTATAATATTTAGTCTCTCTCTTGTTTGTATCTACATCTCTCGGTGTTTGTTTGTGTGTGTCTGTGTGTGTGTGTGTGTACACATTCCTGTGTTTGGGTGCAAACCATAGCACATGTATAGAAATCAGAGGACTGCCTTTGAATGTTTATCCCAGAATTTCTACCTGAGTTCTTTCAAAATACTGTTTTAATATATTATATTATTAGAATATTTTAGGGGCATATGAAATTAATTAAATCATGAAATTCATGATATAATCATCCCCATATACTCCTGCCCATTGAAATATATGCCCACTTCATCATCAATATCCTTTACCTAACTCTCACTTGGTGTAATCAATGAGCATAAATAAACTGTCATCTAAAGTATTTATGCTATTAGAATTGATTCCTACTGTCATACAATGGATGGTTTCAATGACTTCCTGTTGAGACTATTTCTTCTCTGTGAGGGAGAGGAAGAGGTTGTTGGAGAAGTCTACAATGTTTCTCCTTCGCAATTACGAGTCTGGAGTCATCAATACCAAGGCAGCAAAGCTTCCTTGCCCATAAGCACCTGTAGCAGCATGGCTCATTTAAATTCACATGGCTTCCTGATTATATCTTTTAAAAAATATTTTCAAATATCACTTATTAAGACCATTCAAATTCTGGAAGTAAAACATTCACTAAGTGGAAACTGGAGGTGTACAAAGACAGACAAGCTTGTTATCAGTTTGCTTTCTCTACCTTATACATTCTGTGATCCCATGCCCATGAACAGTTCTGCCAATAATCAGTATGAGTCTTCCCACATCGATTAGTGTACCTAAAATAATCTTACACAAGCATGCCCAGAGGCCCAACATCTGCATGATTCTAGATTCTGTCATGTTGATCATTAACACTGACTATCACAGCTTTATTACATTCATTAATTCTGCTATGTTGAAACATCCTTGCTTGTTTGGAAGGAAAACAACTAGAAAAAAATCATAACCTTTCCTCTTTTGAATGAATATATTACTTACTAAGACCATTTAGCACTGATGCTATTGAACATGTGTCAAGCACTGTCCAGTTGAATGTGAATGACTTCTGATGGAGCTCTTCTTTGGATGACATTGATTCTCCCTCAATATCTACTCACTACCTCTAGATTTTCAGAAAGGGATTGGACTCCAAGTCCCAAATTCATGTCAGTAAGTCTATTGTGGTAACATCTTAGAGGACTTGTTCAGGTATTAATATTGTTCAGATTTTCTGTGGCTAGAGCATTTCTGTCATATTCAGAGGGAAGAAAAGTTTTGGTCTTCTGGCTCTGAAAATCACTTTCCACTTTTTAATTTTGTTTGAGTCTTATGTGTATGTAGTAGCTATATTAAAAATGTATCACTTAGGGTTAGGCACCTGCATTCTGACTAGTTTTGGAACTCTGTAATAGTCTCACCATCTGTTGCGGCAATACTCAGCTTTAATCAGGGATGATATTATACATATCAATGAATATAAAAATAATTATGTAGCATACAATTATATATGTTATCCTAATGCTAGTTCTATGTTCCCTTCCAGGGTCTATGACCTCTAGAACAATGAGGAGTTGGCTAAGGTATATTGCTAGATATGAATTACCTCCATCATCCCACCTTATGACCCATTAGACAGCTGTTAGTTAATCCCAATATAAAAGTGTCAGTATTGGATTGCTAGGCATACCTTGCTTAACCAGTAATTATTGTGGTTTATCAGCTATGTAGCTTGATAGTACAATCTTATTTTCCCCCACACTTGGCAGATTACACAACACTATCCTATGCCATATGAGAAAGTACACAGAGAGAAGACTAACTCGTTTAGTTCCAGATCAATTCCTTCAAGTTCCGTGTTCAAAGAACATGATGTCTTCAGAAATATGACACTCTTCTACCTTCTAAAAGTCACCCATGCAATGACAATAGCCTATATTGTTTTGAGAGAAAATTATATTCCTCCAAGTATCTGAGAGAAGGTTTTCTATAACTGAAAGTGGCAGTTTCCTTAGATAGTGGCTGTTTTTAGAAGCATCATAACCCATTTAAATGGAAGTCAATTAAATATTTTTGAATGGAACTCAATTAAATATTTTTGAAAATATGTAACTGTATGTATCTTATATATACACACTATGTGGTGGTTTGAATAACTGTTTCCTACATAGGCTCTGCATTATGAAATCTTGGTTCCCATTTTGTGGTGTTGACTGGTGAGGTCTTTGAAGTATATTATTTTTAGAAAGAAAAGAAATTACTAGGGTCAGGATTCAATGTAGCAAAGACTGGCACCATTCCAGTGATCTTTACCTCACCCTTGCTTGAGTTCATCCTCCATGACTGTTGCCTCTGCTCTGACATCATGGACTCTTTTGTATTTTTAATAACAAATCCTAGTAAACTCCTCATGTGTAAACTGAGTTGATGATGGTTCTTTATCACTAAGTTATAAAGTGATGAATATATACTAATATCGACATGTAATTGAGCACATACCATATTTGTCTTTCCTTTCCTGGGGCTACGTCAATTAAGGATGAGTGTTTTTTTTTTCCAGTTCCATCTATTTGATTTTGTACTTCATGAAGTCATTTTAAAAAAAAATTGTATAAGTAGTACTCCATTGGGTAAATGGACCACATTTTCTTTATCCATTCTTTGATTTAAGGACATCTAGACTGTTCAGTTTCCAATTGTAATGAATAAAACTGTGATGTAGATGTTTGATTGTAGTAGAATAGAGCACTGTTTTTTGGTGTAATCAATTATCATGACACAATCCAGAGAGGCAAATAAGAAAGATGGCTCAAAGGAGGATGTATGCATTTACCTGGAAAGAGGAATAGTTTTTGTGTGTG
>NW_022196909.1:55176409-55200658 GCF_008632895.1 Mastomys coucha | reverse complement strand
CTTTTCCATGTGAAGAAATGGACATAGTTTTGTATGAACATGGCCTGCTCAAGAATGAGTTTGTCTCCGTTCAGTCATAGATGAGACAGGGACTACTAGGACAAAATTTGCCTGTAGGGAGGCATGGGTATTGGATGGCTTCTGGAGAAAGGAGACTCGTTTTCTTCAGTAGCTTAGGCACTGGTGATTTGCCTTGTTCCAAGTAGCACTTCATAATATGACCATGTGTCATACCCAGTGAGTGTCCCAACAACAAAACAAAACAAAACAAAAAACAAAAGATCAAAAAAAACCTAGTCAAACACACCAACCGACAAACAAAAAAAGCAGAAGTGAAAATTATTGGCAATATAACTTATAGTTCATGGGAGAGAGAGGTAATCAAGAGAGACTGAAATATGACCAATGGGGAAATGCCCATGGGCATCTCTTTCATTGGGTTAGGGAAGTTTTCTTTTATAATTTTGTTGAGGATATTTATTGACCCTTTAATTTGAGTATCTCCACACTCTTCTATCCTTATTATCTTTAGGTTTGATTTTATTATTGTGTCCTGGATTTCCTGATTGTTTTGGATTAGGGGCTTTTTGCCTTTTGAAATTTCTTTGATGTTTGTGTCAAAGTTTCCTATGGTATCTTCTGCACTTGAGAGTCTTTCTTCTATCTCTTGTATTCTGTTGATGATGAGTAAATCCATGACTCCTGATATCTTTCCTAGGTTTTATATATCCAGGGTTGTCTCCCTTTGTGATTTCTTTATTGTGTTTATTTGTATTTTTAGATCTTGGAAAATTTTGTTCAATTCCTTTACCTGTTTGATTGTGTTTTCCTGTAACTCATTAAGGGATTTTTGTGTTTCCTCTTTAAGGGCTTCTAGCTATTTATGTGTGTTCTCCTGCATTACTTTAAGGGAGTTATTCATGTCCTACTTAGTGACCTCTATTATTATCATGAGACATGATTTTAAATCAGAATCTTGCATTTTTGGTGTGATGGGGTATCCAGGACTTGCTGTAGTGGGAGAGCTGGGATCTGCTGATGCTAAGTAGCCTTTGTTTCTGTTACTCATGTTTTTGCCCTTGTCTCTCACCACCTGGTTATCTCTCCAGGTATCTGCCCTTGCTGACTCTGACTGGAGTATGTCCCTCCTGTGACCCTGGTTTTGTCAGAACTCCACAGAATCTAACTGTCTCTGTGACTCTGTGATTCTGTAATCCTGAGATCCTGGGTACGACAGAGATCCTGGGAGTCAAGATGCCTCTTCGATCCTGAAATTCTGGTGTGACCAAGCTCCTGAGATCCTGTTTTGTCAGAGCTCCTGGAAATCAAGATTTCTCTGTGTGCTGTCAGGGTAGGTGGGGAGCTAGAGCCTTGGTTTCGCTCTGGGCACTGGTGCAAGCTGGAAGGAACTATTGCCTCTTGCTGGGGAAAGGTTTTTGTTTCCCTAGTTCTTATGGGGGTCCCAGTTATGCTGAGTGTTGGGAAAGTTGTTTTTTCCTCAACTGTGATCTTGAGTGTTTTAGAGCTCTAGTGTTCCTGGGTGTTTCTGATCTCCTGACAGTCCGGCTTCCTCTGGGATCCTGTGATCCCATTTCTGTGATCCTGTGATGCTGCATTTCACATCCTGTGATCCTGCATTTCAGAGCACCTGGGAGTCAGGATGCCTATGAATGTTGTGGGACTGGGTATGGAGATAGTGCCCAATGTGTGTTCAGGGCACAGGCTCAGACCCTCAATGTGTGATAAGAATTCCTAAGTCCCTGCTCATTACACACCTCATGCAGAAGTCCTGTTTTTTGTTTGTCTTTCTGTTTTTTTGTTTGTTTCTGACTGTCCATTTTTAGATTTTAACTGGAGGGAGTAGAGATTTTATTGTGTTTATTTACAGTCTTAATCTACTATTCTTTGATGGTTAATAAAGGAGGCGATAGTACTTTTAAAAGGAGAATACTAAGAGCTACAGCATGTATGACACCAGGAGACTTGTAGTTAAGTTTAATGTGAAGTGAACACTTTTTTCAATAATCCTAAGAATTCATCCAAAGGATAGGTGACTTTGCGTGTAAAATTTTCTCCTTGGTGACTAACTTTGGTCCCTTTGAATCGTATTGGCCATGTGATGGAAGTTTACTTTATCCATTTGATACTTCTGACTACAACACTTTCTCTGGGCCATCGGGTGTTTAGACATGTTTAACTTGTGTTGATTAGCATTGGCCAAGTCTTCACACAATAATTTTTCATGATAGAGGTCTCATAATATCTTCTCTTGGGCCTGTATATTTCCTTCATCTTGGTGATCAGTCGTGTCCAGGACACCCTTGTGAATTGTCTTATGATTAGAAAATATGGTGGATTCTTCTTGAATATGCTTCAGCACCTGAATGAGAGGTAAATATTTATAACAGGTTTTCAATAGAAACAGCAGACCTATCCATATGTATTTATGAAGATGCAATAGGAAGAGAAAAGGCTGTGAGCTCATAATGTACCCTAGAAATTACAGGGTGTACTAATTTCCATGTCATTGAAGTTTGAGTGGGTTAGGCTTATGCAAAAGCCAATATCCCACTCAGTATTCTATCAGTAATAACTTGCAGATTTAGAACAATTTCTCCAGGGCTACTTAATAACTTTCAGATATTAGCAGAAAAACATAATCTTATTTGGGGAGATTTCATTGATCTCATAAAGTAACTCTTTCTTATTTGTTCAGATTAGTGATAGAAATACAACTGGTGAACTATTAGAATTGTATCAAGTTGTTTCATTGCCTTGTACTTATGTTTGTACTTCTGCTTCTGATTCACATTTCTCTGTGGCATAATTGCAACTGAAGATAAGCTCAATAGATGAACTTACCTTTTAATAATTTACTCACTGACATGCCTCTCAAGTGCCATAATGTGCATCTTTGATTCCTAGGAAGTGTCATGTATTTGTAGCATATCTCCTTTTTCAAGTGTCCAATTCCCACATGACATTAGTGCATATTATACCTGCCACTGCTAGAGAGTGAATTCTTACTCTATATCTCCATAGACCTTTTATGTGCACCAAGGTCCAATTGAGAATACTGTAACCCACTATAATGTCAGGATTTACATTTTCTTGTGTAAAGCACTATTGGTCAAAATTGTCAGGTAGATTGAGATAAATATTGATGTAACACCCTTCCATCAGTGTGCATTGATGGGAGCAGCAGAGTTATGAGAAATAACATCACTGGTAAAGGAGCCATGGATGACACTAAGCAAAGAAAAAGTCCAGGATGAATTAAAGCATGTACCCAACTCAAATGTAACCAACACATTGATAGAATACCTCCAAAAGCAACTCTGGTTGATAAATTCATTAACAAATAAGGGAAGAATCTGACATGTGAGATTGCAGTAATGTCACTGTTTTACTTTGCTTCTAATTGGTAAAATAATAAGCTAAAGTCCTGACTGATGTCCCTGCAAAGGCAGAATTCCTAGTTTCTTTCTGCTAGCATCTTTCTTTTTATGTCATTATGTTCTTAGCCAAACTGAGCTTATATCCAGTTCTTTTTCAGGCAAAAAAACAAAATAAAACAAACAAACAAAAAAACCCTTTCAACTTTTTTCATATGCAAAAATCACCAGGATTTCAACAGTTATGACATCATTCAAAGGTCCAAATCTCTTTCTGCACAAGAAAAATCCACAGTTGTGAACCACTGATAAAGTTATAATAATTTTCTCACATTTCTTTATTAAAATGCCATTTCCAAACACCCCCATTCTAGAATGAAGAAATAACAAACTAGCAAGAAGGAAGCACAACAAAGAAGACCAAACAAAGTTCAAAAGCTGTCTACATTGTAGCTCCATCATTACTGCCAAAGGCTGAATTTATAAGATTTATGGCTTAGGAATCAAGAAGGAGGATGAGAATGGGAGAATCAAGTAGGAAGATGGAGGGGAGATGGAAAGGAGGGGAGAAAAAGCTAAAATTGAAAAGCATTTGAGGGATTGTATGGAAACCTGCTGTGGACCAGGTTTGTTACGGGGACCCCAATTTCCATGGGATGAGAATTCTGGTCAGAAGACTCCACCAACAAATGAAGGCCCTTTCAGATCAGAGGTGACTTTGAGGTGTCAATTTCGACTTTAAGGCCAGAGATTCTCATACTAGTAGCATATGAAAATTTGTATTGCCTGGTACAAAGCCCATAATTTAAAGTATTGCTATTATATGATATTAAGCAGCTACTAAACAGCTGTTCTGAATTCTACCACCTGGTGTATGGTCTGCAACTTAAGCCATAGCCTTTAGATTATGCTAAGTGACTTTAAAACTCTAGCTGGAATTGTCAGCCCAGATTTCAGCCCTCTTGGCTGAATCACAACACGTGTGTACCAGCTTTAAACTAGCTTTCAGTTACTGACGTTACAACATTTTACCATACCCAATAACTTATATCTCTCACACCATTTGTATAACTCAGAAATCTGCCTGTCTCTGCCTCCCAAGTGCTGGGATTAAAGGCATGGTTATTCACCACTGCCTGGCCAGTTTCTTATCTCTTTTCACCTGCTTCTTCAATGAGTGGAGCCCCATTTTTATGGAACTTTGATTCATTCCTTCAATGCCTCTCTTTACCACAGCATGGGCAGAGACATGGAGAAAGGCCCTTCTTGTTTCCTGAGGGATGTTTTGATATACTCATTTTACTTGCCTTTTTTTCAAGCAGAGTCCCATCTTTATGGAACGTTCATTTACATTCATTTTTCCTTTACCATAACCCAGGCAAGGACCTGGAGGAGTGTTCTTATTTCCTGATTCTCGAGGGACTTTTATAGTCTTTCCTCAGGTGTCCCAGCTCCCCACAGCCGAAACATGTGATTTCACTTTCTTGGGAGCATCTCTCGTCTCCGTATGCGCTGAATGTCTTCCATTGCTGTAGCATAGGTAATTCCTTGCACCATGGCCGGTGAGGCATCTAGGCAGGCTCAAATATAGTCTTGTAGGGAGCCTGTCTTGGATAGGTCTGATCAGATCTTGGCACAGGGTGTTCACATTTTCCCAAGCCAATTGTTTTATTACTATATTAATCCCTTCCGAAGGAGGAAGCATTCTAGAAACTGCCTCTCCTACTCTAGCTACAGAACTTTCATATGATTCATCTTGCTTATGTCTGACTCCTGAAAGCACTGTGGATTTAGCCCCAGGTGGAGGTAAACTCCACCAGCTGGAAGCAGCTATTTGATTAATCTGTTCATGTCTCCTAGCTTCTGCCCTTCTGCCATCAAAACCGACCGGTGGAAGCGACTTCCGTACCTTCAATTTTGTTTTAAGTTTGGCTGGTGTAGTAAGCAATGGTTTGTTCCTACTGCACTCAGGGAAACATTCCTTTCTTAATTCATACTTTGCACCTTCCTCATCTGAGTCCCACTCATCACTACCATCTGCATCACTACTTTCCTCAACAATTCTACATTATATCTTACTCTGCTAGTCTTAAAAGTTTTCTTATTCATGGCAGAAGGCTTTACCTCTATCTCATCTGGAGATTCTGAAGGTGCTCCCTTCACTAAAATCTCCAGATCTGATTTTTCAGTTAGTAAATCTCTCATTTGTTGCCACAGAACAAGGGCATGACTAGGAATTTCTCTAGATGAATTCTTTTCATGAAACCACTACATATCTTTACCTACTCGCTTCCAATCCTCTAATGTCAAGCTTCCCTCCTTCAGAAACCAAGGGCTGATTTTTTGTACAAAATCATAAAATTCCTGTAAGAATTTATCTGAGACTTTTAAACCTCGACCTATAACATGTGCTTGAACACCCACAGAAACAACTGTTTCCTTTTCAATTCTGGTTGCCTCATGATATTAAGATTACTTGCCAATAACTGATAACCTTATCAGTGGACCCATGGTGCCCTCGCGAGAGCCTATTAATTGCCTGAAAGGGGAAAAGAGAGAGAAAGAGAGAACAAAACAAAAACAATAAATCAATAAATCAATAAAGTACTCTTACAAGACTTCTCAATTTCTAACATGATTCTTGTGTCTCTGTGCCTCTTTGGGGACTTTATTTCTGTTGCCTTGGTTTGTCCAACATCAGTATGATGGTTTTTATTTTAACTTTTATATTATGTTTTGTTAAAAGTTTAGAAACTAAGACATATAATCTGCTATCTTTTACTGTATTTTAATCCATTTTATAATTTACTTAATTTCTGAATTACAAGTTTCCATTGTTTCTACTTTTTAGTTTTATTTTTATTACATGGGATTTTGACAACTCATACATGTATATGATGCATTCTACTTAGTCTCCTACATTGCCTCTTTCCATCTTAAGCTTTTAGTCAGCTCCCAAATTCCCTGCAACTACCTTTCTTACATTCATATCCTTATGTTTTATCTCACAGAAGCTTTATCTAGTGCTTATAGGAAACTCCTGGTTTGGAACTGTTCATTACAGCCTGTTGGGTTCAAGTATTTGTCATCTACTAAAGACAATGTTTACATTTTCCACAAAAATACAACAATAGGCAATACTTTAGCAAGGTTACACAGAGGGTACTAGGACTCATCTTAGATATATAACTGACCAATGACCTGCACATTTTTGTACATGACCACTGAAGGCAACCTCAGCTGCTCTGGGTCACAGTTGCAATAGCTGTACACCACCTGAAGATAGTGTTTGAAGTTCTTTTCCTGATTCCCTGTTCTTACACTGTTTTTGTTTTTGTTTTTCCTGCTTTTCCTCAATGCTATCTGAGCCTGGAGGAGATGGTATACAAGTCTTGTTTAGGGCAAGGTCTAAAGAGCTAAGTCCTTCTCTCTGAATAATTCAGAGAAAATGTATTCTTTTTCTCTATAATTCAGAGTAATTCAGTCATCATTTATTTCATCAATAAACAAATATATTTCTCCTTTGGTGTTATTGCAAAGGTAAGGTTCTGTGATGGGAAGAGCGTGTGCTCACATGTTTCACTGTGGGAAGAATGTAAGTACTTAGAAGACATTGGGACCAGGTCATCTTACTTACACAGCAGCACCATGCTCCCTGCTAGGGCTTAAGATATCTTCAAATATAAGTTTTTGATTGAGTTTACAGTAAGAAGCACTAATTATGTTCTATGGTATGGGGCTTAGATACCTTCAGAGAAGAGTTAGAACACATATAACTATCATATTAATACACAAGTGGACACATCTTGGCTGTCAGATTGACACTCTACAGTTTACAGCTGATGAAGACCAAGGAGGGAGGTATCCTGTTTTGCTAAAGGATTATTAACCTTAGGCAGGAGGCAGGAGAAACAATTTTATCTTGACAGCAACAGTTGGAGAATTATTTTATTAATTTTAGTGATTGTCAGTAGGATAATAGTCACTGTTTAACATGGGATGCTAGAAAACATATTTTCTCTAGCTAGATAACTTAGTCACAATAAAATTAAAGAGACTCTATTACAAAAGTGTATTTTATAAGAAATAAATGTTGGAGGGGTGGTAGTATACAACTTTAGTCTTATCACTCAACAAGCTGAAATAGGATTTCAAGGTCATCCTGAACTATATAAAAAGTCACCAACTAAAACAAAACAAATCAAATAAACTAAACAAAACAAAATTAGTAGTCTGGATTATGCTATTTGTAAATTCTCTCCCCCAGGGGTAAAAACACACCAAACAAACCAGAATTCCATGCTTGTTTAAGGAAGATATTTGTGAGTATATTAGTATTGTCTGGTATGATTATCAATAGATTTACTTATAATGGCTTTCATAAATATTCTTATTTTTTAACTACAGGTTATAAAATATACATTTAAATATTCACTTTAAAAAATCAGTTAAAGAATTTAAATTTTCAATTAACATGTGGCTCCAATGGAAGGAGAGGTCCTGGGTTCTATGAAGTCTTGATAGATCCCCCAGTATAGGGTCATTAAGGACAGGGAGGTGGGAGAAGATGGGTGGGTGGAAGAGCACCCTCATATAAGCAGGGGGAGGGAGGATGTGATAGGGTTTTTCCTGGAGGGAGGGAAACCAGGAAAGGGGCTAACATTTGAAATGTAAATAAAGAATATATCCAATAAAAAAAGTGTGACGGTCTCCCCAGAGACTGACTCTTCTTGATATTTTTACACTAGAAGATCCTCAAACCAGATGTAGTTACTTATGTCTTTGCCCTTGCCTCTCACCACCTGGTTATCTCTCCAGGTAACTGCCCTTGCTGTCTCTGACTGGAGTATGCCCATCCTGTGATCCTGGTTGTGTCACAACTCCTCAGACTCTAACTCTCTCTGTCACCTTGTGATTCTGTGATCCTGAGATCATGGGTGTGACAGAGCTCCTAGGAGTCAAGTTTTCTCTCTGTTTTGCAAGGGTTGGTGGAGAGCTAGATCCTTGGGTTTGCTCTGGGCACAGGTACAAGCTGGATGGAACTCCTGCCTCTGGCTGGGCAAGGGTTAATGTTTACCTGGTTCCTATGGGGGTCCCAGTTAGGCTGAGTGTTGGGAAAGTTGTTTTGGCTTCAGCTGTGATCTTGAGTCATAGCTCCAGTGCTCCTAGATGTTTCTGAGCTTCTGACAGTTCAGCTTCCTCTGTGATCCTGTCATCCTGGGCATTTTAGAGCACCTGGGAGTCAGGCTCCCTCTGGATGTTTGTGGGACTGGGTGTGGAGATAGTGCCCAATGTGTTCAGGGCACAGACTCAGGCCCCTCAATGTGTGATAAGAATTCCTAACTTCCTGCTCATTACATACCTCATACTGAAGCCCTGGTTTTAAGTTTTTCTGTCTGTCTGTCTGTTTGTTTTTTTCTGCCTCTGGCCATTTTTGGTATTTAGCTGTAGGGAAGTGAGAGGTTATAGTGTTTATTTACACTCTATAATCTTCTTTGTTTGGGTGGTTAATAAAAGAGGTAATAGTACTTTAAAAAAAGAGACTACTAAGAGCTACAGCATATAGGACACCAGAACACTTGTAGTTAAATTTAATTGAAAATGAACAACTTTTTCAGGATTTCCAAGAATTCATTGGAAGAATAGGTGATTACATATGTAAAATTTTCTCCTTGGTGACTATATATACTCATTTGAATCTTATTGTCCACGTGATTGAAATTTACATGGTCCACATGATGCTTCTGATTACAGCACTTTCTCTGGGCCATCATATTTTCAGACAGGTTTAACTTGTGTTGATTAGCATTGGCCAAGCCTTCAAACAATATTTTTTCTTGATTGTGGCCATACAATATCTTCTCATGGGCCTGTGGATTTCCTTCACCTTGGTGGTCAGTCTTGTCCAGGACACCCTTGTGAATTGTCTTATGATTAGAAGATATGGTGGATTCTTATTGAATATGCTTTAGTACCTGAATGAGAGGTAAATATTTATAACAGGTTTTCAATGGAAACAGAAGACCTATCCATATGTATTTACAAAGATGCAGAAGGAAGAGAAGAGGCTGTGAGCTCATAATGTGACCTAGAAATTACGGGGTGTACTCACTTCAATGTCATTAAAATTTGAGTGGATTAGGTTTATGTAAGAGCCAATATTCCACTCAGTACTCTACCAGTAATAATTTGCACATTTAGAACAATTTCTCCAAAGCTACATAACAACTTTCAGATATTAGCAGAAAAATATAATATTATTTTGAGAGATTACATTGATCTAGTAAAGTAACTCTTTCATCTGTTCAGTTTAGTGATAGAAATTCAACTGATGATCTATTAGCATTGTGTTAAGTTGTTGCATTGCCTTGTAGATATGTGTATGTGGAGAAGAAATACATTATAGGACAATGCTTGTCGATTTTCTGAACAAGATTGAAACATTGAATTTCCACACTATTGTGGTACCTTATAGGTAAGAGAAATACTTTATGTACATGTGAACAATCACAGTAACGTTACATATTTTCTCTGATATTTCAAGGTGAGTTTTTCTGTTATTCCCTCCATCATGGCTAAGCATTATTATTATTATTATTATTATTATTATTATTATTATTATTGTTTTAGTTCTATGCTCAGAGACATGACCATACTGCATGTAAACATGTCTATGTCTATCTTCAGCTACATTGCAAGGAATTGTGACCATTTGTGCATGCTAGAACAAATAGACCTAAGACACTTGTTAATTCCTATAGAAAGAATACACATACTAGACATTTGTAATACAGAACCACTGTGATTTCTCTAAGCCAATGTTATTATACACATTCAATATCCCATATACAATCTAACTCAAATGAAATATAAAGATAATTTATTTCAATATTTCAAATGAGATTATCTGATAGAAATGGTAATAGTCATTTTCTTCTAACATGCTATGTAGGTTTGTATTAAAAATTCTTCTGAAGAGATGTTGTCTACAAAGGGAGTTAGTGGACCTTTTATTAGGAAGGCAGACATTTAAAAGTATTGATAATAATATATAATAGATAGCATCTCAAGGGTTGCTTTTGAGGTCAGGCTTGAGTCAACTTAGCTCTACTACAAAAACCAAATGTGATAGAGATGAAGGAAAAATAGCAAAACAGCAGTGTGTGAGCTAGTCAGAAAGGTAGGACTAGAGAAATGATGGTGCTGAGAAAGAAAGAAGACTGTGGTGTACATGCTGGCATTGCTCAGTAGAATTGGCAGAATGGTGTACAATAACCAAGAGCTCATGCAGACACTGACTCTGCCTCTAAACCTGCTGCCCAGCTGTAGGATTACCCCTGTCTCTGGGAAAACAGGAAAGGTTCATTTTCTGTGTTGGAAAACCTCAAAGAACCATTAGGCCATGATGCCACTTGTGATAGCTCTTCCTAGTTGTCAACTTGACTACATCTGGAATGAACTACAATCCAGAAATGGAGGGCACACCTGTGATCCAGATCTTCAGAATTGAAAACACAGGCTTCTAACATGAAGATCTTGAGGCATAATTGCCATGAAAATCAAAGGCCAGGCAAGATAGTACATGCTTTTAATCCCCAGAGACTGAGGCAAGCAGTTCTCTAAATTCAAGGTCAAGCTTGAGACAAAGCAAGTATCAAATCCAGGTGTGGTGGTACACACCTTTAATCTGAGTCACATCTTCTGCTTGAGAACTGCAGAAGGACATTTGAAGAAGGAAAACTCATTCTACTTTGCCTGCTTGGTAAAAGCTACTTGCTAGCACATCTGTTGGAACCTACCTCCTCAGGATTCCAGCTTCTTTAGAAGACCAGCTGTAACAACTGGCTTTGTTCAACTGAGCAACTACTAAATTTTTAGACTTTTCATTCATAGGTGCCCAAGGTTAGGGTAGTTGGACTATAAACTCTTGGTCATTTCAATAAATTCCCTTAATATTTAGAGACATTTCAAAAGTTCTTTGACTCTAGTGAACCCTGACTAATACAAAACCAGAGTTTAAGTCAGAGTCTTACTCAATGCATCTTGCCTAGACCTTAATGAAGTCTGATATTCATGTGCATGTATGCCATATGTACAGCTGCCTGACGCCTCAGTGATTTCTCAGACTTGCTACTTTGTGAGCCATGGTGATTTAATGGCATGTGTAACCATCTGAGACCCTGTTGATGCTAGTGGTCTGTGCAGCTGCTGAGTGCAATGATTTGGTCAGTGATATGGACAATTGGCATGATGATGTCTACAGCCTGTGTTATCACCAAAGCCCATGTAGATACCCATTATCAAGGCTGTTGCTTGAAGCCATGTTAATGTCTATGGGAGAGCTTTCCCACCATGCAACAGCCCAGAGCACTGAGATATAGGCTGCGGCATAGGGGAAGGAGAGCTGGCTCCATTCCTCCAGGCTATCTCACACCTCTCCTTATCTGATAGATCTGTATTGGATGGAGTTAGAGAATCATCCTTCCTTTGGTGGTTGGCCACTTGGAATTTGACCATGCTCCAGTGAATATATGGGCCTTATAAAATAGATTTTTTTTCTCTTTGAGAGGAGTACAGAGGGTGAGATCATGGGAAAAGGGAGAAAACTTGGGAAAACTGGGAGGTAAGCATGATGGGTGGGCATGATATGATCCAAGATAATCAATGAAAAACAAAAATACATAAACAAACCAATAACTAGAAGCTAATAGAATTTTGAAAAAGAGTTCAATAAGAGTGAACAACATGTCATCACATTTGATTAGGAACCAGGTGAGTGGTACAGGGGAAGAGGGGTTTATATATTGAGATTTAGGCACATTTCACATGATATAGTGATGATCAGATAATTTTGGCTGTTGGTCCTCATATTCACCTTTTTTGGATAAAAGGGCCTTCGTTTGTTGGCGGGGTCTTCTGCTTCTGATTCACATTTCTTTGTAGTATAATTTCAACTGAAAATAAGCTCAATAGATGAACTTACCTCTGAATGATTTACTCACTGACATGCTTCTCAAGCACCATAATGTGCATCTTTGATTCCTAGGAAGTGTCATATATTGTAGCACATCTCCCTCTTCAAGTGTCCAATACCCACATGACATTAGTACATGTTATACCTGCCCCTGCTAGAGAGTGAATCCTTACTCTATATCTCCATAGCCATGTTATTTGCTCCAAGGCCCAACTGAGAATACTGTAACCCACTATAATGTCAGGATTTTCATATTCTTGTATAATGCACTATTGGTCAAAATTGTCAGGTAGATTGAGATAAATATTGATGTAACACTTACCCTTCCATCAGTGTGCATTGATAGGAGCAGCAGAGTTATGAGAAATAACATCACTGGTAAAGGAGCCATGAATGACACTAAGCAAAGAAAAGGTCCAGGTTGAATTAAAGCATGTATCGAACTCAACTGTAACCAACACATTGATAGAATACAGGCAAAAGCAACTCTGGTTGACAAATTAATTAACAAAATAAGGGAAGAATCTGACATGTGAGATTGGCATGTCACTTTTTCACCTTGCTTCTAATTGGTAAAATAATAAGTTAAAGGTCCTGACTGATGTCCCTGCAAAGGACAGAATTCCTAGTTTCTTTCTGCACATTCCCCTCTCTTTGGAAAGAAAGGTTGGTGGAGGGGAGATTTAGTTTTTATTTTCATTTTTGCTATGTACCATCTCTTTTGTTGCTACCTGCTGTTTATACTGGGTATAAATCATTGTGCCAGGGTTGTGATTATACAGATATAATTATGCAAATACCTTAGAAGTGGTATTTTATGAAGTGCAGTTGGAAGATTTACCTATATTTTCCTTTATATTGAATTTATTTTTACATTTTGCTTTCAATAAGTAAATATGATAATAATTAGTGAATAGTATATCCAGTCTATTCAGGCTCACTCAAACAATATTTTGTTAGATGGGTTGCTTCCTATTTTCATTAAGGTTTAAACATCCTGTGTTCATTGCACATAACATCCATCCTCAATGAGTACCTACATCCTACGTCTTTTAGATACTGCTAATGACCAGTTAATGATACATTCTCCTTTCTTTAGGAGCACATAAATGACTTACTTTGTACACTAAAGGTGTGCTGTCTCACTCTGTACACTATGTATACATTAGAAATTTTCAAAAAAGTTATAAATATGAAATTTGCTTCAAATTTTTAACAATGACAATGGAGAACCATTATCAGCATTGATCTACTACATTTTACATTTTGTATAATATTCCTTCCCTTTCCTCCCTTCAAGTCCTTCCACATACCCTGTACTACTCTCTTTCAAATTTACTGCCTGCATTTTCATTGCGATTTATGACCAGAATTTGAGTTAAAATATACCAACCAGAAACTGTAATGTTTTATTTGTTTGTCTTTCCTCCTAGCCACCAATTATTGCCCAGGATATAAAAAACATCCAGGTCCACCCAGATCCTTGTGCATTCACTATCAATACCTTTTAGAGTGACAGTTTTTATTCTTGCTCATGGTAGGCCAGTAAAGTAGGAATTGTAAATAATACTTTCTATCTACATGACACTAAGAGTCTAAAGTTTGGGAAAAACTTGGCCTTACATTTTTAATCATAGGCAGATGAGCAAATAAATTCGATTTGAGTTTTCTAGTCATCAGACTAATGTGTTGTCACCCAACCAGTTTCATTTTTTGAAGGTTGCTTTGGAGTCTTTCGATTTCTCTATGTATTTCAAGTACCAAGGCTCTGACGTGACACTAACCACCATAATCTTAGCATTGTAAATACTGTCATCCTTCCATGGAACTTGCTTTCACAATCCTCATAGTCTTGGCTTGGGTACCTTTTTTTTTAACTTATTCACTTGGCCTGAATATCTTTTTTAACTTATTCACTTCACATCTGGCTTACTGCCCCCCTCCTGGAGAGCCCTCCTACAGTCCTTTCCCTCTTTCTCAACCCCCTTGCCTCCTCTGGACTCACTATTGGGTGTTCCACTTCCCAAATCCTTGTCACATAAAGTCTCTGGGATTGTAGACATTTCCACTTCCATTGAAGTCAGACAAGGTAGCCCAGCCAAGAGAACATATCCCAAGTACAGGCAAAGGCTATCTTTTTTCATAGGCTTTAGTTCACTCCTGTTGTAGGCTCCTGTACCCTTCTCTGTGCTTCTCCGAATCTCCTGCTTTCATTGGTTAGAGGGCGGGGCTTGTAATGTTTTCAGGTCAGACTTGTTTTTGCCTCATTGGCTGCTGGGAGCAGAGTTTTTTGAGTGCAGAGTTTCTTTTTCATTCTGCTTCTTTCTTATCAGAATATTTAACAGAGGGACATGGGATGCCACCCTTGAATAATTTCCCAGCATCTGCTTGGTGGGTCAGTAATCCACTATTTAATTTTGCTGTAATTTTCTTCAGGGGATTTTCCTTTGCCTCCTTTAGAGCAAGATCTGCAGAGAGAATTCTCTTCTTGTCTGCCTACACTTTTGGTCTAGCAATTCTAGTCACAATTTGCTTTTCCCAATGATGCTGTATGAAGCAATACATGTTTATTCTACTTAAAATTTTCTTATTCTTATTTTCATGGAAATGTAACCTTGTTTTCAGTAATTGTCAGGTTTTTCATTACATAGATTGTTTTGTTTCCTTTTTTCTGAATTATGGTGATTTAATAGAGTATTTCTTGCCTCTATCCTACCATCTTTATCAACAAATAGCTCTTTTAAAAAGAATTTCTTATCCCTGAAAATATTAGTTAACTGGTATACTTCATAGACACATGATTCAGATTTGACAAGTTATTGTCATAATATAAAAGGTCCATGAGAAAATAAAAGAGACTAAAACTGCAATTCAGTTGAGGAAGTTGGAGCTTTTAGAAAACTCTGATAAATAATTAAAAATATTTTGCAAAAAATAAAAAAATGTTCGGCTGAACTAAAAAAGATATTAATATTATTGTTTATTTAATTTTTTGAGTTTTATAGGACTTTAAGGAAAGTTGACAGACATTACACCAGAATTCCAAACACTTCTCATTCACTAATAGTGTATTATATTATCTCACTTTAGCTTGCAAGTTTGTTATCATTAAGGATTTGACATTAGAGTTTAAAACATTTTCCATTTCATTTGTATATCATCAATTTTTAAGACTCTCCTGTTTCCTTCAGTAATCTGTTGGAGATGCCATGTTATGTTCTACTGTCACATCTTTATCTCTAGTTGCATGGAATTGTTTCTTAGTATCTTTATTTTTCATGAGTCTTTTTCTCCACAACCCTTGTACTTCACTTGCATTTTAAAGAAAATACCACAATTTGAAGATGACATTTTTGTTTTTGCTCATGATTAGATCCACATTAACTCAATCCCTTGAAGTACCTAGAATTACTACAGGCTGAGTAAATTTACAAAAGATTAATTAAATGTAGCTTTCTTTACTATCTTTTATATGAGCTTCAAGTCATTTTTTAATAATAGCTAATATATTGTAGATACAGACACATAATGAAGTGATGTGATCAAATCGAAGTGTCACCGGATAAAGAATCCAGAGCAAAAGTATTGGAAGAATAGATTAAAGTAAAGTATATGAAAAGTTGGCAAAGTTTAAGGGATGTGTAAACCAGATGCTTCAAATCATTACCTGTAAAGCACATACACATGTACTACATTTGTAACTAAAAAAAAATGATGGGGCAGAAGGTTATTTTGGGAAGTCATTGTACAGCAAATCAATTCTCTCATTGTGGTCAGATAATGAGGACACAAGATAGGGACAGGGTTCCATAATTTATTTAATAGATACCTCAATGGATTTCACTATTTTCTACTCACCTCAACTTCTCAAATGTCGCAACTTCTGCAGGTTACAGTACACATGTGCACACAGGCTTTCAACATAGTAGATCATTCTGACTTTTTCACTGTCCAAATAGCTTTGGACTGGAACATAAGAAGAGTTTAAAACTCCAGTTCACTTGGATTCTGTTAGCATCTTCCTTTTTATGTCATTCTGTTTTTAGCCAAACAGAGCTCATACCAGTTCTTTCTCAGGCAAAAAATAAAAAAAAAAATAAAAAAAAAAACCCTCAACTTTTTTCATATGCAAAAATCACCAGAATTTCAACAGTTATGACATCATTCAAATGTCCAAATCTCTTTCCACACAAGAAAAATCCACAGTTGTGAACCACTGATAAAGTTATAATAATTTTCTCACATTTCTTTATTAAAATGCCATTTCCAAACACCCCCATTCTAGAAAGAAGAAATAACAAAATAGCAAGAAGGAAGCACAACAAAGAAGACCAAACAAAGTTCAAAAGCTGTCTACATTGTAGCTCCATCATTATTGCCAAAGGCTGAATTTATAAGATTTATGGATTAGGAATCAAGAAGGAGGATGAGAATGGGAGAATCAAGTGGGAAGATGGAGGGGAGATGGAAAGGAGGGGAGAAAAAGCTAAAATTGAAAAGCATTTGAGGGATTGTATGGAAACCCAATATAGTGGAAACTTTCCATAACATATGCATACAATCCTAAGAAAGTCTCCAAATAACATGGTAGATCTAATTCCTACTGGCCATCTTTTCACTAAAGAAATTTCTAGTGCAGAGCCTGTGTTTTATTCAGTTGAACTGTATGTTCAAGGGTACTGTGGGAATCCTGAAACAGCTCTGTGTGTTCCCTAGACAATGGGTTGCTCTCCAGAAGCTAAGAGTACTGGTTTTTAGGGAAGACAACACCAACACAACTTATTGAACACTAAGCAACCAAGTTGATGGACTCTTTACCCTCATGTTCTATTGTCTATGACATGAAAATGTACTCTGCAAGCTACCAAAAGAAAACAATAAATACTAACCCAACCACATAAACTTATATCAACAATTTGTACTGCTTACAAATTCTCCTAGGAAATGGTAGCTCCAATTTTACTTTTATAATCTACTGATGTCTAATATAATTTAAGGCCCACATGATGAGTTGGAATCCATACATGACACTGCTTGGGTGAGCAAGAACTAAGGTCTAGATATCACAGAGACTGAGGGTAAATCTTCATACAACTAGTTGAAAAAAGACAGTAAGAACAAAATGTATTCTATTGATAATTTGGTGTACTCACGGTATGATGTCTTATTCAGCCATCATGAGAGAGGTTTCTTCCTGTAGCAGAATATGGAAACAAATATAGCAGCAGCATCAACTAGATACTATATATAGACAGAAACTTTGGAGTACACACCTCAGAATGATTCATCTCCACCCAATTCTTCCCTCACTGCATAGGAAATCCTTCAGCAAGGGAGAGAGAAGAGTTGGGGAAACTGTGATGGTTTGAATAGACTTGTCCCAGGGAGTGACAACATTTTGGGGTATGGTCTTGTTAGATGAAGTATTACAGGAAGTCACTGTGGACATGGGCTTTAAGACCCCACGTTAAGCCGGGCGGCGGTGGCGCACGCCTTTAATCCCAGCACTTGGGAGGCAGAGGCAGGCGGATTTCTGAGTTCGAGGCCAGCCTGGTCTACAGAGTGAGTTCCAGGACAGCCAGGGCTACACAGAGAAACCCTGTCTCGAAAAACCAAACAAAACAAAAAAGACCCCACGTTAGTTGCTGGAAGCCAGACTTCTCCTATCTGCCTTTCCATGAAGATATAAAATTGTCAGCTCCTCCAGCTCCATGTTTGTCTGAACCTCAGAATCTGTAAGCCTACCCTAATTAAATGTTTTCCTTTATAAGTATTGCCATGGTCATGGTAGATTCTTCTGAACAAGAAAACCCTAAGTAAGCCAGGAGACAGAGGAGATAAGGACATGAGGACAAGGTCCTTTATAATAGAGGAGTAAGTTTTATATGATCTCACAGAGACAGAAGCAGTAATCACAGGTTCTACATCTGTTTGTACTTAGATCTCTATCAGTACATTTGCTACAGCTTCAATAAAGTACTCCATAGGACTCCTGAATGTCTAACATGACTCTTGTGCTTCTGTGCCTCTTTGGGGGGCTTTTTTTCTGTTGCCTTCGTTTGTCCAACTGTCAGTATGATGGTTTTTATTTTAACTTTTTATATTATATTTTGTTAAAAATTTAGAAACTAAGACATATAATCTGCTATATTTTACTGTACTTTAATCCATTTCATAATTTGCTTATTTCTGAAATCACAAGTTTCTGTTGTTTCTACTTTTTAGTTTTATTTTTCTTACATGGGATTTTGACAACTCATACATGTATATGATGCGTTCTGCTTAGTCTCACACCTACTACATTGTCTCTTTCCATCTTAAGCTTTTAGCCAGCTACCACATTCCCTGCAACTACCTTTCTTACATTCATATCCTTATGTTTTATCACACAGAAGCTTTATCTAGTGCTTATAGGAAACTCCTGGTTTGGAACTGTTCATTACAGTCTGTGGGATTCAAGTATATTTCATCTACTAAAGACAATGTTTACATTTTCCACAAAAATACAACAATAGACAATACTTTAGCAAGGTTGCACAGAGGGTACTAGGACCAGTCTTTGATAGATGACTGACCAATGACCTATACATTCTTGTACAGGACCATTGAAGGCTACCTCAATTGCTCTGGGTCACAGTTGCAATGGCTGTACACCACCTGAAGATAGTGTTTGAAGTTCTTCTTCTGATTCCCGGTTCTTACAATGTTTTTGTTTTTGTTTTTCCTGCTTTTCCTCAATGCTATCTGAGCCTGGAGGAGATGGTATACAAGTCTTGTTTAGGGCA
Organism: Mastomys coucha; assembly: GCF_008632895.1. NCBI lineage: Eukaryota > Metazoa > Chordata > Mammalia > Rodentia > Muridae > Mastomys > Mastomys coucha. Next base: position 55,181,504 of record NW_022196909.1, on the reverse strand, counting down.
AGGTCAAAATAGCTAAGTCCTTCTCTCTGAGTAATTACAGAGAAAATGAATACATTTTGAATTATTCTGTAATTCAGAGTAATTCAGTCATCATTTATTTCATCAATAAACAAATATATTTCTCCTTTGGCGTTATTGCAAAGGTAAGGTTCTGTGATGGGAAGAGCATGTGCTCACATGTTTGACTGTGGGAAATATGTAAGTACTTAGAGGACATTGGGACCAGGTCATCTTACTTACACACCAACACCATGCTCCCTGCTAGGGCTTAAGACCACTTCGAGCATAAGATTTTGACTGAGTTTACAGTAAGAAGAACGAGTTATGTTCCATGGTATGGGGCTCAAAATACCATAAGAGAACAGTTAGAACACACCTAACTATCATACTATACTATTAATACACAAGTGGGCACATCTTGGCTGTCAGATTGACACACTACAGTTTACAGCTGATGAAGACTGAGGAGGGAGCTCTCCTGTTTTGCTGAAGGATTATTAGCCTTAGGCAGGAGAAACACAATTTTATCTTGACAGCAACAATTGGAGAATTATTTTATTAATTTTAGTGGTTGTCAGTAGGATGATAGTCCCTGTTTAACATGGGATGCTTGAAAACATATTTTCTCTAGCTAGGTAACTTAGTCACAATAAAATTAAAGAGACTCTATTACAAAACTGTATTTTATAAGAAATAAATGTTTGAGGGGTGGTAGTATACAACTTTAGTCTTATCACTCAACAAGCCGAAATAGGATTTCAAGGTCACCCTGAACTACAAAAAAGGACTCCAACTAAAACAAAAAAAAAAAAACACAAACAAAGTAAACTAAACAAAATTAGTAGTCTGCATTATGTTATTTATAAATTCCTTCCCCCAGAGGTAAAAACATACCAAACAAACCAGAATTACATGCTTGTTACAGAAGATATTTTTGAGTATATTAATATTGTTTGGTATGACTATCGATAGACTTACTTATAATAGCTTTCATAAATATTCTTATTTTTTAACTACAGGTTATAAAATGTTCCTTTAAATATTCACTTAAAAAAAATCAGTTAAAGAATTTAAATATTCAATTAACATGTGGCCACAAGATGGCAACCTTATTTTCAGAGTGTTTTGTCCTGTTAACAACTGACACAATTTTACTTCCCTTTGAATAGGACTGTTTATTTATTTTCTACACATATAAAACAAAACAATGTATATATTATAATTATTGGTGTAGTATTATACAATTAACTGGGTGAAAAAAGTAAAGGCATGCCCTGTCTTTCCATTAACTTTACTTTCAAGTATTTTCCTATTTTATAAAGAATATATGAGATGATGTGGTAGTCCAGCTGTAAATACTTAAATTAATATGAGCTCATGTTAAAACTAGGGATGCAGGAACATGGATGTATATCAGAAAGAGTGAAAGCTGAGTGTTGGAGAGATGAAAAATTGGAAGGACTTGTTACCTTGATACGAACAGAAAATATTTGGTTTGGCATGATCTCTCTTAAGAGTCCAGGAGGTTCAGTGAGGTATCCAATTCTGTACAAACAGGAAATTCTTCTCTAGGAAGCCAAAATGAAAAGTGCAATATCATCTTTATTTTTCCCTGATAATATTTCATATATCTCAATTATATTTTCCTAGTTTTTTGAAAAGTTTCTACCTAGTACCTGCAATTTTTTATTAATATCAAGGGCTTTCAAACTTGTAGGATTAATATTCCTTTTGTGAAACATTTAAGTCATTTTTTTCAGTTATGAGCCAAGATATTACAAACATCCATATAGAAGTTAGAGAGAGAAAATGATATTAAAATTCCCTGTGTTATACTTGAAGAGACATGCTTACTGGATCATATGTTAATACTACATTGGTAGACTTTTATTAATGACTGCCCAAAGGTATTCTTCATGGCTGTATTTCTGGCAATATCATCATCAATCGATTAGGTTTAAAATTGTACTATGTTCATCACAGCATTAAGCAGTGCAGTATTTGGAATTTCTACATACAAATAAGGATATTAATTACATTTCTTCTTTTAACTTTTAATTCCCTCTAGCTTTTTGTCTGAGTAATATTTTGTAACCATTACACGGAGACTGGGCTCTACAACGTTGCATTTTGGTTGGTTGTGGGTTTTTTTGTAGAAGACTTTGTGCAAAGAGAAGCATCCTTGAGGAAGAGTGAAGACTACTCTTACTTGTAGGTTTAAGCAATACTGTTTAAAGGTTGTTGTTAGGGATTATGTTGTCCTGTCTTTGAATGTTTTTATAATTGCTCCTGTCACCCAGGAGGGGCACAATGTGATTATAGATGCTCCTGATGTGGAATCTGCCTCTATATGAGTTCTGGGCATTTAAAGACATGTCATCAAAGTCACACATAAACAAACACTTTTACTGTGCTATCTACCTGCCTTAATTTCCATAGTATGTGAAGAGTTATTCATGTGTCCCAGGTAGCAATCATTTATCATAATGTATGTTACAAATTTTTCCTGTAATGTACTTTGTATCTTCCCATCCTTCTAAACTAGTCTCTGACATGAGAACTTAGTCTTGTGATGACCTGAAAATCAAGTATGTTTTTCTGAGAAGGTAACTTTTGTTTGTACCAAATAATTAAGATCTTCCTGGCTTTCTTACATGTCTTCTCTAAAGTTCTTTTAATACTGTTCTAGTTTGTACTTATTTTGTTTTGAATTTATCCTTGTGAAGGATGTAAAATCTAAGTGTAGATTTATGTACACTCACTTATTCAGTATCATTTGTTAAGAAAAGTCTATAATAATAATGGCATTTACTCTTTTACTTAAGTACCGTCTTGGTTAGTGAGCCTTTTTCCCTGGGATCTTTACTTTGTGTTCATTAAATTTTTCTTTAGAAAGTACAGAGTAGCAAATGATAAACTCTTGTCATGTGTTTAAATTTTCCTTTCCCAATGTGGAGAACTAAAACATATCAAAACTGGGTATTTCTTTTCATCAGATGAGATTAATTCTTTGAAACCTCTAATATGCCCAGTTCTATTTTTTCCCATGTGATATTTTTATTATTTATTTGGGAATTTTATTCAATGTACCATGGGAGGACTCACTTTCCTTCCTTGCAGGTCCACATTTCTACTTTTGTGCCTTCTGCATTCCCACAGTGTTGTCCATATGTATACTTTGTAGGGCATAGTCATACCCCTCAGAGTAGCCTATAAAAGATAACTAAGACTTTTTAAATTGCCTATCAAAAGCCATCACATGTGAAAGCTACTCTTTAGTATCTTTATAGCCATTCTTAAGGGGTATCCTCAATGGCTTCCTGTTTAGACTGTTTCTTGGATTGAGGGGAAAAGGATGCTGCAGAAGTCTTCAATATTTCTCATTCTGAAGTCATCAATATCACATCAGCAGAAGCATCTTTGCCCATATGAGCCTATAGTAACATGGGTCATTGAAATGGACATGGTCTCCGAGTTCTATATTTTAAAAATTCTTCTAAAAAAACATACCTGCTTAAGTAACAAAAAAAATAGTTCAAAATACTGGATATAATACACCCACTAAAAAGAAATGAGTGTATTAATGCAGGTGTCTGTTCAGCTTTCTCTCTCTATTTTATTCAGACTAGTATACCATGCCCATGGAATAGCCCTGCCCATTCATAATCAAAATGGATTTTCCACAGAATCTAATGCAGTTAAACTAATTCCAAAAGAGGACCACCATTTGGGTGATTCTAGAGTCTGTCAAGCTGAGAATTAACATTATCTATCACTACTTGATTACATCCATTAGTTCTGACATACTTAAACCAATAACAGCCAATAAGGGAAAGCAAACAACCCCCCACAAGCACCCACACAAACACAAATACACACAAACACACAAATGCAGCCCTCTCCACACACACCACCACCATTACCTTCTCCTTGACCTTTACTACCACCACCAAAATCAAGGGTAACTGCTGTTGTAAAAGAAACATTAGTAAAACTTATGTTCCATAGAAAATTGCACAGTGATAGTGGGAGATTTCAGTATCCCACTCTTACCAGGAAGCAGGTAGAGGCAGAAGCTGAACAGAAAAACACTGGAGCTATCATGTTAAAAGCCAAAAGAGATATTTATAGAACACTAGCCAAATACAAAAGATTATACCTTTCTCTCAGCACACCATGCAACTTTCTCCAGAACTGATTACGCATTAGTTCTCAAAGCAAGTCTCAACAGGTACAGGAAAATTAAAATAATGCCTCTGCATTTTATCAAACCATCACAGATCAAAGCTTGACTTCAACAGCAGAAACAACACAAGTTTTACAATCTCATGGTAAATGAATTAATCTCTACTGAATAAAAAGTTTGTTGAGATAGAAATAAAGAAATAAATAAAGATATTAAGACTTCCTCAAATTAAAAAAAAACGAATGTACAACATACTCAATCAAATAGTAGTCGTGCTAAGAAGAAAGTTCACAGTACTGTCTCCATGAAAAAATGAAAAAAATCTCATACTAGAAACTTAGCAATACATCTGAAATCTCTGAAAAAAAATAATGAGGCAACTGCACTAAAGAGGAGGAGATGGCAGAAAATAAACAAATTGAAGGCTGAAATCAGCACAATAAAAGTAAAGAGAAAAAATAAAAAAAATAATTTTAGATTAGTGAAAGATTATAGGAATGGAAACATGAGCAAAAAAGCTTTATCAATGCTTTTGCATAGTTTATTGGAACATAGCAATACATTCTATGGCTAAGCTGGATATAGAGACCTTTCTACCTAGTGATCTACAGACATTCTCATTTCTATGAAGAAACTAAAATGAGTTGACCTGATATTAGATCAAAATGACTAGGGTTATACACTATTGGCTAAAATAAGTTAGAGCAATATTAGATGGGTCTACTGCTCTTGCTATCAAAAATATCCACTGCCCATTTTTTAATAGGGTTATTTGGTTCTCTGGTGTCTAACTTCTTGAGAGAGGTTGTGGAGAAAGAGGAACATTACAGCATTGCTGGTAGGATTGCAAACTGGTACAACCACTCTGGAAATCAGTTTGGCGGTTCCTCTGGAAATTAGACATAGCTC
>NW_022196909.1:55154497-55175361 GCF_008632895.1 Mastomys coucha | reverse complement strand
GGAGGGGAAACTGGGAATGGAGAAATTTACATGTAAATAAAGAAAATATCTAAAATAAAAAAAAATATCCACTGCCATATTTATTTGAGATATTAGTAACTCTGGCTGGATAGCTGTTTTACTGCAGAATCAAGTCTCCAGGTCAATGCAATGAATCCAGCCTCAGGGTTGACACAAATTGAGATTCAGTGCATTCACAGATATATAGACAAGGAAAGTACATGTCCAGATGCACATATGTCTTGACTTTGGGATCTTGGTTTAGGTAAGCTGTCTGTATTATGGAGTGCATGCCCTGGTCATATTCTATTATCTTATACCATACATGTGCTACATTCCATTATATTAATGGCAAGGTCATAAAATTTACTAATAATATCAATGCTTCTAGGACTAGCTACAGTCCTATGTAAATGTCTGGATTTTTTGAGATTTTGATGTTGCCAAGCTAAGAACGAAAGTTTTGATATGGCCTCTATGTTTAAGTTCAGCTCCAGAAGTGAGAAAAGAATCAGATATAGATAGAGCAAGAAGAGAGAGGATGTGTAACATTTTTATTAGGTAATTTTAGCAGTGGTGATTAATGTCAGCTGGGAGAATACAACTGGCTGGAAGCTTCTGAAATATGCAGACCATATAGAGCTGTATTTCTTTCCTCTGTACTGGTCTTGGACATTTGTTTTGGTAAGATTAAAGTATGACTAATACTCATGTGTTATCAATCCAAAAATAATAATAATCATAAAAGCCAAAATCCAAACAATGCCAAAGAAACCTAGTGTTTTATAATTTTGCAATAATGAAGTTTAGCCTGAGCAACAGAAAACATATACTAGAACAGATATTCATATATTCATATATTTTCATGTGAAAAAATAGTTGTAGCTGTTGCCTCCTGAGGGGACAGAAAAATTACAGAGTTTCAATAAACATAGTGGTACATGTTAGCCTGCAATTTTTGAGTAGGAAGCTTGTGAAGCTGAGTTTATTTATGTTAAAAGAGAATGATTTTTTATTTTCTGAACTTAGTGTGAATTTCTCTTTTTAAAAATTGATTTATACTTTTTCATTTATTTTTTGTTCATTTATATCCCAATCCTACCCTTTTCTTTCTGTCCCTCTACTTCCCTTCTCCTCCGACTAGACGGAACTGCCCATGAGTACCAACCTACTGTGGGACAGCAAGTCATTGCAAGATTAGGTATCTTCTACTAAGTCCAGAAAACACAGCCCAGTTAGGGAAACAGGATAAAAATAGCTGACTACAGAGTCAGGGACAGGTTGGTTCCAGTTGTTAGGAGACCTGCATGAAAAGCACGCAGCAGGATAGCCAAAATTATTCTCTACAATAAAGGAACCTCTGGTGGAATCACAATCCTGGATTTTAAGCTGTACTACAGAGCAATTGTGATAAAAACTGCATGGTATTGGTACAGTGACAGGCGGGTAGATCAACGGAAGAGAATTGAAGACCCAGAAATGAACCCACACACCTATGGTCACTTGATCTTTGAAAAAGGAGCTAAAACCATACAGTGAAAACAAGACAGCATTTTCAACAGATGGTGTTGGTTCAATTGGCGGTTAGCATGTAGAAAAATGCAAATCGATCCATTCCTATTTCCTGGTACAAAGCTCAAGTCCAAGTGGATCAGGGACCTCCTCATCAAACCAGATACATTGAAACTAATAGAAAAGAAAGTGGGGAAGGACCTCGAGCAAATAGGCACAGTGGAAAATTTCAGGAAGAGGATGCAAATAGTTTATGCTCTAAGATCAAGAATTGACAAATGGGACCTCATAAAGTTTCAAAGCTTCTGTAAGGCAAAAGACACTGTCAATAGGACAAAACAGCAACCAACAAATTGGGAAAAGATCTTTACCAGTCCTATATCTGATAGAGGGCTAATATTCAATGTCTACAAAGAACTCAAGAAGTTAGACTCCAAAGAACCAAATAACCCTATTAAAACAAGGGGTACAGAGCTAAACAAAGAATTCTCAATTGATGAACACCAAATGGCTGAGAAGCACCTAAAGAAATGTTCAACATCCTTAGTCATCAGGGAAATGCTAATCAAAACAACTCTGAGATTTCACCTCACACCAGTCAGATTGGCTAGGACAAAACACTCAGGTGACAACAGATGCTGGAGATGTTGTGGAGAAAGAGGAACATTCCTTCATTGCTGGTGGTATTGCAAGCTGGTACAACCACTCTGGAAATCAGTTTGGCGGTTCCTCCAGAAATTGGACATAGTTCTACCAGAGGACCCAGCTATACCACTCCCAGTCATATACCCAGAAGATGCTCCAACATGTAAGAAGGACACATGCTCCACCATGTTCATAGCAGCCTTATTTATAATAGCCAGAAACTGGAAACAACCCAGATGTCCCTCAACAGAGGAATGGGTACAGAAATTTTGCTACATCTATACAATGGAATACTACTCAGCTATTAAAAACAATGAAATTATGAAATTCTTAGGGAAATGGATGGATCTGGAGAAGATCATTCTGAGTGAGGTAACCCAATCACAAAAGAAGACACATGGTATGCACTCTCTGATAAGTGGTTATTAGCCCAGAAGTTCGGAATACAGGAAGAATAACACACAAACCACATGAAACTCAAGAAGAAGAAAGACCAAAATGTGGACGTTTAATTTGTTCTTAAACGGGGGGAACAAAATACCCACAGAAGGAATTGCAGAGACTAACTATGGAGCAGAGACTGAAGGAAGGACAAGCCAGCCTAATATACCTATCTCCTGAGAGGTTCTGACAGTACCTGACTAACACAAATGTAGAGGCTCACAGCCATCCATTGAACTGAGTACAGGGTCCCCAATGAAGGAGTTAGAGAAAGGACCAAAGGAGCTGAAGGGTTTGCAGCCCCTTAGGACGAACAACAATATGAACTAACTAGTACCCTCAGAGCTCCCACCAAACAAGGACTATACATGGTGGAACTGACTGTTCTAGCAGCATGTGTATAGTAGTGGATTGCAAAATCAACCATCAATGGGAGGAGAGGCCCTTGGCCCTGTGAAGATTCTGTGCCCCAGTGTAGTGTAATGGGTCAATAAGTGGGAGAGGGTGGGATGGCAAGAATGGGTAGGGGGGAGGCAACAGGGATTTGTTCTTGTTGTTTTTGTTTGTTTGTTTGTTTGTTTTTTGGAGGGGAAACTGGGAAAGGAGAAATCATATGACATGTAAATAAAGGAAATATCTAATAAAAAAAAAAAAGAAAAGCAAGCTGCACATCTGCCAGGCATGTGCAGAGGTCCAAGGTCCAGGTTATGTGTGCTCCCTGGTTGATGGTTCAATCTCTGGAGTACCCAATCGTCAAAAATAGTCAGCTCTGTTGGTCTTCAACACAACATGGCAAATTACCGTCTAAGAATGTGATCCAAGATACAGACAATAACAATTTCAAATGGCAAGGCTTCACCATTTAAAGTTATACACAGTAATGCAAAAAGACATGATGAGTAGAGTGCTGTATTAAGAAGAGTTAGAGTTCATGGGAGATAGTGGAAAACATGAGATTCTGAGATGAGAGTGACAATGTAATGTATAATATAATTGTACAACAGTCTTAAAATAAAGTTAAAGGTTAAAAAACATACTTAATATTTTATATCTACAAACCTTCATAGTTAGAACCATAAAACACATCCATTCACATTGATCACACTACAGTGAGGAAAAGTGTGTGCCTCATGATGAATTTATTGGGAATCTTGCCACAAAATAACATGTACATTTAAAGAAAGGTCGGTTATGCCATTAGTTCTGAACAGATGTTAATTTCAAGCTGCTTGCTCCTTCCATACCTGTTTCACAACCATTTCTTTGCTACCTGTGGCCATTTTTTGTATATAACTGGAGGGTGGAGAACCTAGTTTATTGTGTTTAATTACAGTTTCCACTCTCCTTTATTTAGGTGGTTAACTAAAGAGGTTATAGGACTCGGGACTTGAAAGAGAGCCACTAAGAGGCACAAAAGGCAAGACACCAGGAGTTAATGATATTTGGAATTCAACTTATATCTCACTAAGTTCATTAATTCATTCCAGGAGATGACTGTCCTCTTATAATTGCCTTGCTGATGCCTAAGTCTGGTCCCTTGAAGGCTATGAGCTATTTTACTCAAGTATACTGGGTTCACTTGATTCTTCTCAGTACAATATTTGCTTAGGGCAAACAAGAATGTAGACAGATTTAACTTGTTTGGAGCAGCATTATCCAGGTCTTCAAACAATATTTGGTTTTGATTAGATACACACAGCTTCTGCTCTATGGTGTCTTTGATATTTCTTTCACTTTGGCAGTCAATCTTGTCCACAACAGCCTTGAGAAGTTTCTCATGATCAGCAGATACTGTGGGTTCTTTTTCAGTCTGTTTCAGAAACTGAGGTAGAGATAATTTTTATAGTAAGGACTATATTAAGAAACATAAGATCTATGTACTTTTATACTTATGAGACAGTATAATGGCAAGAGGCAGTGAGCTCATGACTTATCTGACTACAAAGTGAATACTGGCATCCATGTCATCTGTTGTTAGAGAGGATTTGGCTAATGAAAGAGCAGTATCCCACTCAGTACCCTAGATTTACTAATTCACAGATTTGCACAGCATTCTCCAGGGCGGCTCCACACAGTTTTCAAATATTAGTATAAAAATAATTCAGTATATTTGGTGAGAATAAATTGATCAAGTAAAGTGACTATTTTTCAGGATTTCAGTTTACTGAGAGAAATGCAGATGATAAGCTACCAACACTGGTGCAAATTGACATTATCATGTGAAATGTGTATGTGAGGATCACGTGCAAGGGTAGGAAATGCTTGTGGATTGTCTGAACAAGATCTAAGACTAAATTTTGTAGCATTGTTGTGGCTTCTGTGTAAGAGCAATATATCAAGCACAGGTCAACAGTCACAAAGTCATAATATGTTTTCTGTGATATTTCAAGGTGACTTATCACTCTATCATGACCAAGGATTGATTGTTTTTTAATCCTGTTCTCTCACCCCTAAACATAATGCAATTATGCAATTATGTGCTCTATGTTTATATCTTTCTTGTGTTTTATGTTCCCAAGAACAGGGACCATGAGGGTGCTTGGACAAATAGACCTAAGACTCTTCCTGTTTCCTGGTAGAAAGAATGCACGTGGTAGAGTTTTGCAATACTGAACTACTCTGTTTTATCTAAACCAAGGTTGTCATAAACATATGCTTCCCCATATGTAATAAAACTCCAATCAAATGAACATAATTTATTTCAAACATAAAAATGAACTTTCTGGAGACAAGATAATTTTCTATTTACATGCCAACTTGTTTCATATATAAAATATCTTCTGAATATATATATATATATATATATATATATATATAGAGAGAGAGAGAGAGAGAGAGAGAGAGAGAGTATATATTATGAAGTTTTATATTTGTGTATCAGTGTGGCATTTATTAGGAGGGCATAAATGCTGATAAATATTGATAATAATCTAGAACGTATATTATCTTAAGATTTCCTGGGCTGGAAGCCCCAAATTGGCACTACAAGGAACACACATGTGATGGAGAGGTAGAAAAGATAGAAAAACAGAGCAATGAGTAAGCTAGGGTGAGAGGTGGAACTACAGACAGAATTGTGACAAGTAAGAAAGGACATAGGTCTACAAGCTGTCATTGAACAATAGGGTCAGTGGGATGGTGTAGAACAGTCGAGGGATTAGACAGACACAGACTCAGCCCTGCAACCTCCTGCCCAGCATTGGGATCACCTGGCTGTGGGCAATGAAGAATGATTTACTTTCTCGATTGGACCACCTCTAAAGATCATTTAGTCCACAATGCCACTGGAGTCTGTGTTGGTGTCTGTGGTCTATGCTTCTGATTGTAACTTTTATGTAGCAGAGTTAGTGGCATGCATTACCATCTGAGACCTTCTTGTGGCCCATGGTCATGGCTGCTGCTTGAACCTATGTTAATATTTGTGGTCAGCAATTTGTGATCAGCAGCCCACAGCAATGAGATACAGAGGAGAGCATAGTGGAGAGGAAGAGTGGGAATGCCTGCCTTCAAGCTACCTCACTACTCTCTTCACTGATTTCTTCTGGTTTGGATGAAGGCAGAGAAAGACTCATCCTCCCTTGACCATTCCTTGGTGAATGAATGGACCTCATAAAATGGACTTTTAAAAAAACTGGAGGGGATAGGTCAAATGGAAAGGGGGACAGACATGTAAATACTGTGGAGGACAGTGTGATTGAGGGAATGCAATGAGATTCCAAAATAATCAATATAAGTAATGAAAGTACATAAATAAATAAATGATGAAAGGATCATTAAAAGAGTTAATTATGAATGAACAGTTTAACATCAAATTTGTTTGGAACCATGTGTCTGCTTAGAGGAAAAAGGGGTATTTTATTTGCAATTGAGGCCAACTTCACCTGCTGTAACAGATAATTAGCAGATAAGTTTTGCTCTTGGTCCTCATATTCAATTTTATAGGAGACAAGTTCCTTTCTTTCCTGTTGCATTCTTCTGTCCCTGCCTCACATTTCCCATTGAGAACACTGAAATGAATGACAAACTTTATTTCTGAAGTCAATCTTTAATGCTTTACTGAATGATATATATCTCAGTCCTCAAATGTGCATCTTTAGTATCTGGCATATCTTCGTTTTCACATGTGTAGTTCCCTCATGTCACTAGTGGGTTCTAAAAGTGTCAGTCATGGGGGGGTGTACAACCTTACTCTATTTCCATAGCATGGTAAATGCTCCAAGACCTCAGTGAGAATGCTGAAACTCAACAACCAGAATTTCTGTATTCTTATTTAATTTTATAAACTTATCAGGTATATCTGAGATAATTATCCAAGTAAAACTTACCCTTTCTTCAGAGTACATTGACGGCAGCAGCACAGTTATGAGAACTAACATCACTGGGAAACAAGCCATTAATGACACTAAGCAAAGAAAAATCTTGGTTGAATTAAGCATTGCAGAGGACATAGAGATAAATCACATTGATAGAAGCTATGTCAAAGCAACTCTGGCTGATGAATTCATTAACAAAATAAGGGGAGAATTGCCAGGTAAGGTTCCTATACTTTCATTTTGCCCACATTGCCTCTATTTGGTAGAATGATTAGCTAACAGGCTGGACCAAGTCCCTGATGTTTACCTGAAAAGGCAAGAGAATTTCTAATTTCTTTCTCTACAGGCCTATACCCCTGTCCTCAGAGGGAGAATGTGGACAAAACAAGATTCAGTTTTCTTTTCTTTTTTTTCTGTGTACCATGCTTTCTTTTGCTATTCTCTGTTTATAGCTTTCATCTATACTGATTGTAAATCAGGGTGCCAGGGTTCTGATTATGCATATGTAAATATAGAAAGGTCTTAGAAGTGGAATTTTAATGAGCAGTTGCAATTTTTGCTATGTTTCTAATACTTTAATCTACTTTCAACTTTTCCCTTCAATAAGAAAAAACAATTACAAAGAATTGCATATCTAGTCTATTTAAGCTCACTCAACCCATCTTTTGTGAAATGAATCATTTTGTGTTTTCATTAAACTTCAAACAACCTCTGATATTTTCTCACAATGTCCACTCTTAGGGAGTCATCAAGTCCAACTTCCCTTATATGCTGCTAAAACCACTTAGTATGGGACACACTCTCCTTTCTTCTGGAACACGTGTAAATGAATTACTTTGTATATTAAAAGTGTGATATCTTATTCTGTATACTGTGTGTATATGCAAGAGTTAAAATTTTTTTATTTATTATACAATTTGCTCCAGAATTTTAATTATCTGAATGACAATAGGTCATTATTAGCAACAGTCTAGTACGTTCTACATTTACATATCATTTACTCTTGTTTCCTCTGTATAATCCTCCTTCATACTCTGTAATGTTCTTTTTTAATTTCACTGCCTGTTTTTTCATTGCAAATTTGGACCAAAATATGAGTAAAATTTTCCCCCCAAAAGACCTGTAACGTATATGTTCTTAGTCTTTCTAATAGACACCAGTCACTTTGCAGGATCTAGAAAACCTTTCAGGTCCACCTGGATTCTCGTACATCCTTTGCCCATACCCTTCCAATAACAAGAGCCTTATTCTTTTACTTCTTTCCTGACCAGTTTCATTTTCCAGTTTTCTTGAAAGTCCTTCAGGTTCCCTGTATATTTCAAGGATGGAGGCACTGATATGTCACTAACCACTGTCATTTTAGCATTATAAATACTGTCATCTTACCATAGAACTTCATCGCAAAATCCACTGTCTTAGCTGGAATTGCTTTTTCCAGATTTTCAGGCCAGCTCCTGTTTCAGGCTACTGTGCTTCAGGTGTTGTCTGCATCTTGTCCTTTGATAGGAGAGAGGGTGGGCCTGGAGTAGTGTTCTAAGGCCAGACATGGTTCTGCTTCGTTGGCCATTTGTCCCAGCAGAGGTGTTTTTCTTTTCTTATTTTTTTTAAATGCAGATTATATTTTAGGTTCTGGTACTCAATCTTCAGAATATTAAAGAGAGGGTCATGGGATAGCAGCCATGAGTAATTTCCAAACATCTTCTCAGGGTCTCAGTAAACCACTATTTTGTTTTTCTTCTATCCTTTCTCCAGGGATATTTCTTTGCCACTTTTAAATAAAAATATTGGGAGAGGAGATATTTGCTATTCTCTAAACTTTTTGTCTAGCACTTTAAGTCAAAGTTTGCTTTTCCCATTCTAATTTTATTAAGAAATACTTGGATATTTTCTCTAGTCTTTCTTATTGACCTTTTAGGCTATTTTTCTCTTGCCTTTCAGTGTTTTTCATATGTGGATTTTATGATTTTTTTAGACTTATGATGATTTAATAAAGTATTGCTTGATCTTATTCCACCCTTTTTATCAACTAATATTTCTGGAAAGGAAAACTACTTATGTAGACATTATTAGGTAATCTGGATATTTCATAGACACATGATTCAGATTTAATAGTTCATTTTCATGATATGAAAGGTCTATGGGTAAATACAATAGAATAATATATCAATTAAACAGGGGAATTAAAGCTTATGGAAAATTCTGATAATTAAAAATACTTTGCAGATAGCAAATAAAGTGTAGTGACTCAGCTAAGAACTATTATTACAGTCAGTTATTTCAAAATATGATTATTTTAGAGTTTTACTAAATATAAAGTAAATTTGAACACATTACATCAAGATTCCAAATACTCTTTATTTTTGATAGCTTATTCTGTTATATGTTCTCACTTTAGCTTAACACATTTTATTCTATTGAACTTGCTCTGTGCCTTTATTTATTTATTTATTTATTTATTTATTTATTTTTACTTATTCACTTATTTATCTTGCTCACTATCCCCCTCCCGGTGACCTCCTTTTACAGTCCTTCCCTCCTTTCCCTGCCCCTTGTCTTTTGAGCAGATGGAGTTGCATCTCTGTGTTTCTCCATATTGACACATCAAATCCCTGTGAGGCTAGGCATTCCCAGTGAGGTCAGAGAAGGCATCCCAGCTAGAACATATCCTACAGACAGGCAACACCTTTTGGGATAGCCCCTGTTCCAGTTGTTTGTGACCCATAGGATGATCAAGTAGGATATCTGCTACATTTTGTGCTGGGAAGTCTATGCCCAGTCCTTGTATGTTCTTTGGTTGGTGCTTCAGACTCTATGAACCTAAGGGTCCTGGGTAGCTGATTCTGTTGGTCTTCCTGTTGAGTTCCTATTCCCTCAGTGGCCCCAATCCTTCCTCCTAATCTTCCATAAGAGTTCCCAAGTTCCATCTACTGTTTTTCTGTGGGTATCTACATCAGTTGGAGGCAGCTGCTGGGAGAAGCTTCTCAGACAAAAACCATGATAGATTCTTGTCTGCAAGCATAGGAGAGTATCATTAACAGTGTCAGGGAATAGTGCTTGCCTATGGGATGGATCTCAAGTTGGGCCAGTTATTGCTTACATTTCCCCTCAGTCTCTATTCTATCTCCTGTGCCTTGATTTCTTGTAGACAGGATATAATTTTGGTTTAATATTTTGTAGGTGTTCCTATCAATCCTGTCTATAGGAGGTGGACTCTTCAGTTTCCTTATCCACAATGCTGTGAATCACACCTAAAGTCACTTCCATAGCTTCTTGGGTGCCCACCATATTCCATATTCCAGGTCTCTGCCTTTTTATGGAGATGACTCTACCTCTTCACCCCTGGCAGGTGCAGATATCCATCCATTCTTATGGCCATCTTAACATCCCTGCTGTCCCTCCCCATACCTAATCCTGTATGCAACATTCCCCTCACAATCCCATCCCCCACAAAGTTGGATCCTGCCATCTGCCTCTTATGACACACTTATTTACCCTTTTCTAACTGAGATTGAAGTATCATTTCTTGTGCCCTTCTTCTTGCTCCGCTTCTTTGGATCTGTGGAGTATAGAATAGCTATCCTGTATTTTAAGACTAATATCCAATTACAAGTGAGTACAAAATGCATGTCCTTTTTGCACGAGACAAGGCTGCCTACACTCTTCCTACCTATTCAATATAGAATAAGAAGCTCTAGCCAGAGGAATAAGACAACTAAAGTAGTTCAAGGTGATGCAAATTGGAAAAAAGTCAAAGTATCAGTTTTTGTGGATGATATGTCTACATAAGGGACTCCATACTTTTTATCAGAGAATTCCTACAGGAGGTAAACACCTTCAGCAAAATGGCTGGATATAAAATTAACTCAAAGAAATCAGTATTTCTTTTTTATTCAGATAAAAAATGAACTCAGAAAGAAATTAGAGAACAATACCCTTTTCAATAGCCACAAATAATAAAAAATATCTCGGAGGAACTAGCCAAGCAAATGAATGATTTGTTTAACAGGAACGTAAAGTCCCTGAAGAAACAAATTGAAGGCTAGAATGTGGAACAAGGGGAACACTCCTCTATAGCAAACTTATGCAACTACTCTGGAAATCAATTTGTTAGTTTCCTCAGAAAACAGAATAGTTTTACTTCAAAATCCAGCTATATATCTCCTGAGCGTGTAACCCATTGGGAGGACCAATAACAAGAAAAGAGGAAAAGTAGGATTGGAGAGGTAAAATGTGAGGGGAGAGACAGCTAGACATGAAAGGCATTTGAGGGGAAGTATAGAATCCTAGTGTGAAAATATCATATAATATCTGAAGGCAATCCTATTGAAATCTTCAAATAATGACTTTAACTTTATGAAATGGTTTTGTCCTGTTAACTATTAATGCAATTTGTATTTATTTTGAGTACGATTGTTGTTTTTTTCCAAACATTTGAAAGAAATTATTTACATTAAATAATAAAGATCATGCCCCATCTTTCCATTAATTTTACATTGGACTATTTTTCTATGTTCATAAAGAACCTGGAATAGGGAAAACATTTGAAAGGTAAATAAAGAAATTACCCAATTAAAAAAATAAGAACATTCTATATAAAGTGGTAGCCCAGCTGGAACACATAAATATATAACAAAATCTGAACAGTGAATATTAAAAGCTGTCAATTTTGAAGGACTCTTATGAGTGGAAAATATTTGAGCTGGCATGTTCTCTCCTAGGATTCTAGGAACTCCTGTAACATTGACCTTTCTTTCTCCATGAATTAGAATTCTCTAGGATTTTGAAAGGTCAAATGTCATCTCCTCCTTAGTTTCCCTGTGTCTGATATTAATCCACAAGTTTTAGCCATCTTTCCATTGTTTTTAGGGCAGATTTGACATATTCCTTGAAATTCTTTGTTAATCTCAACTGAAAATACAAAATGATTTTAAATTCTGCAATTAGTATTCCTTCTGTGGTACATTAAAGTGATTAGATATTTTCATTTATCTCTTAATTTGTCATTCTTTCCTATATTGATGTAGAACCATAGTATTTAATGAGTCTGTCTATCTATATCTGTATATGTATATATGTATGTATGTATGTATGCATGAATAAATGTAGTGATGATGTATTTATGTGTGCATATGCACGTGTGTGTGTTTGTATGTGTATGTATGTGTGTATGTGTAGTATGTAGTGTAGCATGTGTACATGTGTTGTGTATGTGTTTCTCTGTGTGTGTGTGTGTGTATATATGTATGCATATGTGTGTATGTATATGTGTGTGGTTTGTGCATGTTTCTTTTTCTGCATGCAATACACATGTTACATAAGACATGTATGGTATTGAGAAGACAATCTTGGCTATCTATCCTAGAACTTCCATCTGTCTATGTTTGTAAATTGAGGTTAAATATATTTTAATATGATTATTTTAGGTTAATATAAAATTTGGTAATATAGTCAACTGTATTTACTCCTTCCTACCAATAAATGATCCTACTTCACTATCAGTTCTACACCAATTCTAACATTGCTGTAATCAGTGAGTCTGTACTTAACCACTGTCATTTAAACCCTTATCTTTTGTAATAGAATTCCCTTCCAGTGCCATACAGCCTATGTTTTTTTTTATATGTCTGTTAATTATATATATCTGCCAAGTATCAGGAAGTATGTTTTCATTGCCTTTAGTGTTCTCTAAGTTCTCCATTATTTTTCTTCTCCCCATCTCACTGACTCAAATTCTTTTACATTTCTACATTTTTTTCTAATGCAGAATGAAATGTAGTATATCACTTCTGCAGACTGGAATCTTTCACTTGATAATGTCCATGTAATACTCTGTATTTTCAAAGTATAAGCACTGTTTTTGGAGTAGCAATAAATAACTGTTCATTGCTTAGAGTACCCATGGCTTATTAAACCATTTGCCTTTTGAAAGATATCCACACTGTTTTTAGGTTTTGTTAGATGTTAACCAAGATATTACAAAAATCCATCCATATAGAGGCTTCAGTGTGCAGATGACATTAAAATTTCCTTGGGTGTCATCAAAGAGGAGTACTTTCTAGATCATATGTTAAGACTAGATTAGCAAGTTTTCTTAGAGATTCCCAAATGTATCTACAAAGGACTTTGTGTTTTGCAATATCACCATAAATGAATTAACTTTACAGTTGTATTATAGTCTTCACAACATTTCACATGATAGTTTTTGGAGTTCATGAATCCAAGCATGTTTGCTGTTTCATTTCGTTCTAATTTTCAGTTCCCAAAGACATTTTCCCTGAGTAATATTCTGTGATCCTAAGATGTAGGATGAGGCTCCATCACAGTACATTATAGTTGTTTATGGTTTTCTGTAGTGCATTCTGTGCAAAGAGGCATGTCCTTAAAGGAGAGTAAAAACTAGTCTTATTTGTAGGTAAAAGGACTAAAGTTGACCTCTCATTCTCTTGTTCTTGCTCTTGCTCCCTTGCTCCCTCTCTCTCCACCTTCTTTTCTCCCCTTTCTCTACATGGCCATGGCTTCTCTACACTTCTTCTCTCTACCTTTCTACAATAAATGCCTTAAAATAAAAAAAAAGTAAAAAAGAAAAGAAAAGAAAAGAAAAGAACTAAAGTTTATAAATTGTTGTTAAGGAATATGTTATCATGTCCTTGAATGCTTTTTTTTAATAATGTTTTGTGTTTTGTGAAATTATGTATGTTTTCCTTGTGTTTGTGATTATGTGTGCATTTTGGGAAATCATATGTGTGCGTCTGTCTGTGTTTGTGCATGTGTGTGTGTGTCTATCTGTGTGTGTATGTGTGTGTATACTTGCATGTCTTGGTAAAAATGTGTATGCAACCTTTGGTGTCTTGTGTTTTATTACCCAAATTTAGTGATCAATAAAGATTTGAACCCAGATATTTGATTTAATCAGGTAGAATTAACTATTTAAAACCTTTAATGTGTCAAGTTCTATTTTTAAAATTCTTTAAAAAACATGTGTTTTTAAGTAGAACCAAATATTTAAAACATAGGACTTAACACACCCTCAAGAAGAAATGGAAAAGTACACAGGGAAACTTCTACATAGTTTGCTTCTCCTTTTTATGCCATTCAGAATC
Source organism: Mastomys coucha (assembly GCF_008632895.1). NCBI lineage: Eukaryota > Metazoa > Chordata > Mammalia > Rodentia > Muridae > Mastomys > Mastomys coucha. The sequence goes on along the minus strand of NW_022196909.1, from coordinate 55,161,350 downwards.
AAATGTCCATGAATAATCCTGCCCATAATCAAAATGAGTTCTAATATTAATATAGTTAAAACAATCTCTCACAAGCATGACAAACTGTGCTGGAGTGTTAAATAGACAATTAACACTGAATATCCCAGCTTTATTACATCCACTAGTTCTGACAAGTTAACATATTCTTCCTTTTTTGGAATTACACATACTGAATCATGCTGTATAGTGTTTAAAAATGTGTGTGTGTGTGTGTGTGTGTGTGTGTGTGTGGTGTTTTATTACAGGGGAGAGCTTGAACACAGTCTCCCACTACCACAAATTATGCAGTTGAGTTTCCCACATTTGGGGAAATCGCAGGGGTCAGCACAACCGGAGTGCAATGGATAAGCCTTGCTCTGGGAAAACCACCTTCATGATCATGGTATCTCCCCTGCCTGATAAGTATTTAAAAAGTGTTCTTGAATTTCATTTTCAAGTGTTTGTTCAGGAAAATCCTTCTATTTGTCAGTTCACTGAGAAAGTTTTTTGTTTTTTTATTTTGATTTATTTGGTTTTGTTGTTGTTCCTTTAAAATATTTTGATAGCTACACACATTTGGTCAGACTATAGTGAAGAAGACTGAGTGGCCCAAGATGAATTTACTGGGAATATTGCCTTAAAATAACATGTGCATTTAAAAGTGGAAGGTTGGGATATTAGTTCTAAAATGAAGCTAATTATAGCTGCGTAATCTATGCACAGCTGGGTCAGAACCACTTTTTCCTGCCTTTGGCCATTTTCAGTATTTAACTGGAGGGAGCTGAAACTAGTTTATTGTATTTATTTACACACTATATTCTCCTTGTATCTGAGTGGTTAACCAAATATGATGTAGGACTTGAAAGAAAGCCTAGTAAGAGGCACAACAGCTATGACACCAGGAACCACCTAGTTAGCCATATTTGGAAATCAACTCATTTCTCATTAAGTTTAATTATTCCTCCACAGAGTAGAGGACTTCCTTCATAAAAAAGTTTTGTTGGTTCATAAATTTGGTCTCTACATCCTTGTCGAAATGGTTACTGACAATTATTCTATCACCTTGATGCTTTTGAGTACCACTTTTGCTCAGGCCAAGATAGGTAGGATAGACTTGTGTTTATTATCATCAATCATGTCTTCAAACAATGTTTGGTCTTGATACAAGGGACAGAGATTCCCCTCCAAGGCCTGTATGAGGGTACGCTCAATTTGATAGTCTGTCTTGTACAAATCAGCCTTGTGGTTTGTCTTGTGACCAAGAAATATGGTGGGTCTTTATCAAGTGTTTGTTAGAATCTGATGTAGAGGAAATTGTTTATAACAGGTTTTGAGTAAGAACATAAGACCTATCCATTGGCTTACTCTATTTTATTTTTTTTAGTGCTGTGTTCATAGACTCTGACAATAATGTATGGCAATCCCCTACTCTATGGCTATGCCTATCTTCCGTTTTATGAAGAACCATCATAACGTATTTGAACAAATAGATCTACGAAAGCCTTGAATACCTGGTAGAAAAAATGCACATGTTAAAAATTTTACCTAAGCCAAGGTTGCTATACACCTACAATTTCCCATATACAATTAAACTCAAAGTAAATAGACAGATAATAAAATTGAAAGCTAACAAATAAGTTTCTGAGTGATGGTAATAGTAATTTTCTACTTATATACTTTTTTGTTTTATATATGAAAATTCTTCTGAAGAGATGTTTTCAATTAAGTTTCAGTGGAGCTTTCATTAGGACAGAAATTTTGAATAATATTGATAATAATATATAACATATAGCAACATAAGAGTTTGTGGGAAAGTTGGAAGTACCACAAGGGCCACTACAAGGATCAAACATGTGATGGAGAGGTAGCAAAGATAGAAAAACAGAGCAGGGAGTGGGCCAGGGACAGCGGTGGACCTGGAGATGTGGAGAAAGGTTATAGAAAGACTGAGGTCTACATGCTGGCATTGCTCAGAAGGGTCAGCAGGATGGATTTGCAAGATGATATAGAACATACTGGAGCTCATGAAGACACAAATTCAGCCCCAGAACCTGCACCCAGCTGTGGGGTCCCTGTAGATCTGAACAAAGAGCAAAGGTTCACTTTCTGTATTGGACCACCTCAAAGGACCATTGTCATCCTACATGCCACTGGAATCTATATAGTTGTCAGTGTGCCATGCTTCTTCCCTAGACTTCAATGAAGCCTGAGAATCATGTGGATGTTTGCCATCTAGATAGCTGTCTAATGCCTCAGTAATATCTCAGTCATTGCTGTCTTGAGGAAAGATGCTGATGTCAATGTGACTATGTTGAAATTCATGGTGTGCAACTTCTGAGTGACATGCATGAGTCAGTGGTCCTGATATGGCCAAGTGTTAGCTATAATGTTGACATTTATATATAGCCTGTGTTACCATCAAAGCCCATATGGATGCCCATGGTTAGGGTTGCTGCTTGAGGCCCTGTTAGTGTCTCTGGGAGATTTGGCTATGCCAAAACAAGCCAAGAACACTAAAGTACAAGCAGAAGATCAACAAGGAAGAACTGACTCCACTCTGCTCAGTCCACCTCACAGTTCTCCTTAATTGCTTTTTGACTTGGATGGCAGCAGAGTATGACAGTGGGGAACTGTCCAGTAGAATTTGACTATGCTTCAGTGAGCATGTTTTGCATATATATATGCAAAACATGTTCACTGTGTATCATACACACACACACATGCACACATACACATATATAATATAAATGTCAATGTTTATCAAAATTGATTCTTTCCTGTTTTGGGGAGCAGATCAGGGACAAGTGGGGCATACATAGGACTTGGATGTGATTGTGATATATGTAGATTATGTGAGATTCAAAAGCTGAAAGTATCATAAAAAATGATTCATTTTGAATGAACATTATGTCATCAAACTTGCTTAGGTTCCATATGCATGCTACAGAGGAATGTGGCATTATCTTTGAGATTGAGGCAGATGTGCCTTAAAGGTTAACAGATAAATTTGGCTGTTGCTCCTCATATTTCAAACGTATTTGAGATATGTTCTTTTGTTCAATTCTGTATTCCTTTTCCTCTATCTCACATTTCACAGTGGTATAACTGGAAGGAAAGACAGGCTTTATATCTGAACTCAACTTTTAATGCTCTACTCATTGAAACATATCTCAAGCCTTTAATGTGCATCGTTACTGTCTGTTAAATGTCATATATTTGTAGTATGTCTCCCTCTTCAAGTGTCTATTTTCCACATGTCACTAATTGACATTATAGCTGCCAGTGGAGGAGAGTGCTACCTTACTCTAAAACTCCTTAGCCCCATTATATTCTCTAAGACCCAAATGAGAATGTTGCAACCCGTCATACCATAAAGATTTCTGTATTCTTATTTAGTGTACTAGTTTAAAAAGTTGTCAGGTACATTAGACATAATTATCCATGTAACACTCACCCATCCTTTAATGAGCATGGATGGCAACAGTAGAATTATGAGAAATAGCATCACTGGTAAAGAAACCATGGCTGAATGTAAACAGAAAAAAGCTCTTTGCTTAATCATGAAGTGTATGGGACATAGAGGTAAGCAACACATTGAGAAATATAAGTCAAAGCAACACTGGCTGACAAATTCATTACAAAATAAGGGAAAAGCTGCTGTATGGAGTTCTTGTAGTTTTATTGTGCCAGCCATGTCTCTAATTGGCAGGATACATAACCAAAAGAATTGACTGATCCACACAGATATCTTTATGGTATGGTAGGTTACAGCATTCTCATTGGATTCTCAATGTGTACCTACAAAGATTAGAGGACTCATAGCTTCTCTTTACATAGGTCTATTCTTCTACCATGAAAGGCAAATATGGAGGAAAAAGATCCTGTTTCATTTTTATTCTGTGTATCCTTCCTTATTTTGCTATTCCCTGTTTATAGCTTTGATGTATACTGGGTACCAGGATTGTGATTTTACAGATATCATTATTCAAACACCTTAGAAGTGGCATTTTGTGAAGAGCTATTTCAAGTTATGTCAAATCATTTTTCTATTTCTCCTCAAAAGAAATAAACATTTAATAAGATGCATATCTATTCTAGTTGATATCACTCAAATCTTTTGTTAGATATCTAATAATAAGATATCTCACAATGTTCTTATGACAATGGCTGGTTGACAATGGAAGATCATGATCCAGCATATTTTATGTTTTTAAATACCTTTTACCCTTTTGTTTCTTTTGTTCAATCAGTCTCATGTATTCTGTAATGTTCTTTTTCAAACTCACTGCCTGTTTTCAATCATAATTTTAAACTAAAATTTGATAGATCTGTAATTTTTTTTCTGTCTTCCATAATGGACACCATCATTGTCTAGGATCTAGAAAATATTCCTGGTCACCCTGGATTTTCACACTCAGTGATCATACATTCCAGAGTGACAGTCTTCATTCTTACTCAGTGAATTGTAAAGTACAAGTAATTTTTTCCCCGTGACACTTACCTTAGGGTCTAAAATTACGACAAAATTTGGACTCATTTGTCATCATGGGCAGATGGGAAAATGCATTCAAATTGATGATTCTTGTGTACAGAGTGGTGACTTATTCTGTAGTAGATCTCATCTGTCACATTTCTTTTTTGAGATTGTTGAGCAGTCCTTCAATTTCTCCACTGTATATTTCAAAGACTGAGTCTCTAGTATGTCACTGGCCTCTGTAATCATAACCTTGCAAATGCTCTTATAATACCATTGAACTTGCTTTTATACTCCGCAGTTTTAGCTCAAATTGCTTGTTCCATGTTTTCTGTTTAAATCAGCTACTGTTGCAGAATCCTGTGCTTCTGTGATTCTTAATGTCTTCTCTTCTTATTGTGAAGAGGGTGATAGTTTAGAGTTTGAGGCCAGAGGTATCTGCATTACATTGGCTGTTGTTCTTGATATGTACATTAATTGCACTCTTTCTCTTGTGTTCTGCTTCTTGCCCATAAGATTATTTTAGAGATTGACATGGGGCGCTTTGACACACCGAGGATCAGAAGTGAGCTGGAACCAACATTTGTCCCAACACTGGGAATAACTGGGACTAGCAGGTCCAGGCACACAGAAACTCTGCCAGCCTAGTGACTTGGGTTCCTTCCGGTTTGTCTGGGCTGGGGTCCAGAGCAGACCTTAGGCACAAGCTCTGCAACCAGTCCCACAACACTCAGAGGGATCTCCACTCCCAGGTGCTCTGACACACCCAGGATCAGAGGTGAGCAGGACCCAACATCTGTCCCAACACTGGGAGTAACTGGGACCAGCAGGACCAGGAACTCCACCAGCCCAGTGACTCCAGTTCCCTCTGATCTGTCTGGGTTAGTGTTCTGAGCAGACCTTGGGCACAAGCTCTGTAGCCAGTCCCACAACATACAGAGAAAGCCACACTCCTAGGTGATCTAACAAGCCTAGGATCCCAGGATCCCAGAATCACAGGATCACAGAGACAGCTTGACTCTGAGAAATTCTGACACAACCAGGATCCAGGAAGGACAGTCTCCAGTCAGATTTAACAAGGGCAGGTAACACTAGAGTTAACCAGATGGCGGGTGCAAGCATAAGAAAATAAACAACACAAACCAAGGTCACTTGCCATCATCAGAACCCAATTCTCCCACCATAGCAAGTCCTGGACACTCCATCACACTGGAAAAGCAAGATTCAGATCTAAAATCACTTATCATGATGATGATACAGGACCTTAAGAAAGACATAAATAGTACCCTCAAAAAAATACAGGAGAATACATGTAAAGAGCTAGAAGCTCTTAAAGAGGAAACACAAAAATCCCTTAAAGAACAGAGAAACCCTGTCTCGCAAAAAAACAAAAAAACAAAAAGAACTACAGGAAAACACAATCAAACAGGTGAAGGAAATGAGCAAAACCATCCAAAATCTAAAAATGGAAATAGAAACAATAAACATATCAGAAAGAGGGACAACCCTGGAGATATAAAACCTAGGAAAGCAATCAGAAGCCATTGATCACCAACAGAATGGAAGAGATAGAAGAGAGAATCTCAGGGGCAGAAGATACCTTAGAAAACATTGACACAATAGTCAATGAAAATGCAAAAAGCAAAAAGCTCCTAACCCAATACATCCAGGAAATCCAGGACGCACTGAGAATACCAAACCTAAGGATAATAGGTATAGAAGAGAGTGAAGATTTACAATGTAAGGGGCCAGTAAATATCTTCAACAAAATTATAGAAGAAAACTTCTCTAACCTAAAGAAAGAGATGCCTATGAACATACAAGAAGCCTACAGACCTCCATATAAACTGGACCAGAAAAGAAATTCCTACTATCACATAATAATCAGAACACCAAGTGCACTAAACAAAGAAAGAACTTTAAAAGCAGTAATGGAAAAAAGGGAAGTAACATATAAAGCCAGGCCTATCAGAATTACAGCAGATTTCTCACCAGAGACTATGAAAGCTAGAATATCCTGGGCAGATGTCATACAAACCCTACAGGAACACAAATGCCAGCCCAGACTACTATACCCAGCAAAACTCTCAATTCCCATACATGGAGAAAACAGGATATTCCATGACAAAAACAAAATTTACACAATATCTTTCCACAAATCTAGCCCTACAAAGGATAATAGATGGAAAACATCAACATAAGGAGCAAAACTACACACTAGAAGAAGTAAGAAGGTAATCTTTCAAGGAATCCACACAAACCTAATTCCACCTCTTACAACAAAAACAACAGGGAGTGACAATTACTTTTCCTTAATATATTAATTTGAAAATTAATATTACCAACATAACCTAATCGATTGAAATCCAATAATATGAG
>NW_022196909.1:55153868-55154012 GCF_008632895.1 Mastomys coucha | reverse complement strand
ATTTATATTGAGAAAAATGTATTTTCACTATTGCTGTAGATGAGCATCTACATAAGATTGTTAAACTGTTGTTTTAATATCAAACAACTTTTATAATACTTATTTTTATTGTTATAATATGTTATAAATTTTAAGGAATATGAC
>NW_022196909.1:55135345-55153567 GCF_008632895.1 Mastomys coucha | reverse complement strand
GTTAACAAATTCAGATAAATTGAAATCATGTAACTTTTCTCATCATAATGTAATAAAAGTTTTAAAAATACAAAAATACAAAAACCAATAAACATGTGGATAAAAAAACCAATAAGCAATAAAAAGAGTCATTATCTAGAACTTATTTTATATGGCATTGCCGTAATTCTGACTACTACTTCTAGTTTTCTTCTTCTTCTTCTTCTTCTTCTTCTTCTTCTTCTTCTTCTTCTTCTTCTTCTTCTTCTTCTTCTTCTCCTCCTCCTCCTTCTCCTTTTCCTCCTTCCTCCTTCCTCTTCCTCTTCCTCTTCCTCCTCTTCCTCTTCCTCTTCCTCTTCCTCTTCCTCTTCCTCTTCTTCTTCTTCTTCTTCTTCTTCTTCTTCTTCTTCCTCTTCTTCCTCTTCTACCTCTCTTCTTCCTCCTCCTCCTCTTCTTCTTCTTCCTCTTCTTCTTCCTCTTCTTCTTCCTCTTCTTCTTCCTCTTCTTCTTCCTCTTCTTCTTCTTCTTCTTCTTCTTCTTCTTCTTCTTCTTCTTTTCCTCCTTACTCTTCCTCTTCCTCTTCCTCCTCTTCGTCTTCCTCTTCCTCTTCCTCTTCCTCTTCCTCTTCCTCTTCCTCTTCCTCTTCCTCTTCTTCTTCTTCTTCTTCTTCTTCTTCTTCTTCTTCTTCTTCTTCTTCTTCTTCCTCTTCTTCTTCTTGACCTTAATATTTTGCTGCAATTTCCTTTCAATAAATAGAAGTCTTACTCTTGAAACACGAATGCAGCTTAGATTTTCCCTAACCACCATGGAATTTATTTTACTAATTTACTCAAGCAAATCTCTTTGTACAGCAAGTTTCTGCTCTACCCTAAACCAAACTGACCTGATTTCCAAAAGAGTAGACTATGAGTAGCTATCTGTTTAGCACATACCCTCTAGAGAGCAGGCTTATTGCTCCTACATACAGAGTCCTAAGCAAGAGGGATAATGTCACTGAAAAGTCTGTTATAGACATAACCAGTTGGTAACAGGTCACCTGTTGGAAATGCCATTACATAGATCTGGAAGGCAGAGAGCACAGAACACTGAGAACCCACCTTCAGTATGTCCCTCCTTTCTACTTTAGACTTTTCTGAGTGGATGGATGTGCTGTTCAGACCTGTAATCTTCTGAACCGCCTCGCTCACCAGATCTGCACCTAGTTTGCAGTCCATGAATACTAACACTGGAGGCTTAAAGAGCTTCTGATCCTGAACAACGAAATAAGAAATTAAATTATTCACAGAGCATAATTTACATGGAAAACATCTCTGAAAACATTAGCATGAGCTAATTATTGAATGGTTTACAAATACCACTAAAAGGAAATTATAATTTTTTTATAATCTAAAATAGAAACATTCTTCTAAAACCAATGTTCTCATCTAAGGATACACAGCCTCATTTTTCATCATTAATAATACAAATATATTTAAATTTTAAGACTCATTACATAATTCTTAACCCTGCTCACTAAACAACACCAGCTGTCTTTAACTGAACACTGTATTTTTAAGTAACTACTGTCAAATACTGGCCACTCTAACAAGTTTGCTTAAATTAATTAAATTAAATTAAAAAGATTCTCAAGGACAGAATATGCAAGAAACACTTTGAAAAAAATATACGCAATTTTTAAAAGTTAAAATATTGAGGAATTATTAGTGCATGCAGGAGTTTGTGTGTGTGTGTGTGAGAGAGAGAGAGAGAGAGAGAGAGAGAGAGAGAGAGAGAGAGAGAAAGACAGACAGATAGAGAGACAGAGAGAGAGAAAGAGAGAGTTCCCATCTTGTTTGCTTATTATGCAGAAGGTCCAAGGGTCAACTCCTGGCACTGTAAAACCAAACACAATACAACAAAAGCCCACAACCTAGTCGTGGAGATGATAGCACAGACTGTGTTTGGGTGATCTTCATTAGGAAAAGAGAGCTTTGGTTTAACTGAATGAATCATGCCTTAGTTTAGCTGCAGTGTACACAGACGCCAACTTAAAACCCAGAGGAGCAAATTTCCACAAGTTCCTGGATCTTTTTTTTTTTTTTCATACTGAGAAAATGTTCTGAATGAACAATAATATTACATAACTACTATACACTTTTAAATAAATTATTTAAAACCACATGAAAAAAAACCAAAAAACAAAAAAAGAGATTGACATGGGACCACAGCATTGAATACTTTCCCATCATCTTTTTTGTGGGTCAGAAAACCACTGTTTTATGTGTCTGTCTTTGCTCTAGTGGATTTCCTTGCCCTCTTAAAAAGAAGATTTCTGGAGAAGAGATATGCCTTCCTCTTGACCCCTTTGTCTATGACTTTTGATCATACTTTGCTTTTTCCATTATAAAGGTAATACCCAGTACCTGTGTACTTTATCTAGTCTTTCTACTTTCTGCTTTTTACTGCAATGTTCCTTTGCATTTCAGTGCTTCCCACATTTTTTATTACATTGTATTTTTTCAGATTTGTCAGAATTTAGAAGAGTTTTGCTTGCCTTTACTCTACTCCCTTTATCTCCAAATATTTGTTGAAAGAAAGAATTACTTATCCTTGAGCCTATTAGTGAATCTTGATATTTCAGAGACACATGATTAAGATTTGATAATTCACTATTATAATATGAAATGTCCATGTAAAAATACAACATAAATAAACAGCAATTCAATACAGGGAGTTGGACCTTAAACATAAAAAAGCCTAGAAAACTCCATTTGGAAGTGCAATTTAAATCTCAAAAAATTATAGAAAATAAATGAAATGTTCTCATTAACCTATCAAAAATGTTTATGTAATTGGGACATGCAATGTCAATATCATTTTAGAGTTTTTGCTGCATTTAAATGAAATTTGGCAAACATATTGAAAATTCAAATACTTCTTATCCTGATAGGTAGTTCTGTTTCATGATTAGATTGTTATGTTTTTTGATGATTAAGGATTCAACATCAGAATCCCAGAAAATTACATTTAATTTGTATTTCATCAGTATTCTTACCTCATTTTGTTCTTCCAGAATTTGATTGACTATCCCATGTTGCATTCAACTGTCATTACTAGGTCTCTAGATGCTTGCAATTATTTCTCATATGTTAGTGATTAACAAAACCAACCCTTCATTAGCAATTTAAAGAAATTCAGTTCGATGATAACTGATTTTTTGTCTTATAGTTAGACCCTCCCTATTCCAGGCTAAATAAACTTTATGAAAGTTTAATTGGATGTAGCTTTCTATACAATCTGCTATATGGCTTCAAGGTATTTTTAAAAAATACTTAACATACTGTAGAAACAGACATATAATCAACTTATACAACTGTATGGTAGTGCCACAGTATAAAGAAGTCAGTGTAAATCATTGCCAGAACAGATTAGAATAAAGAGTTTGGAAACCTGACAAGGAGTAAGGAATGTATACAGCCAGATGTTTCAAATACTTACTTTTAAAGCTATATAGACATGTGGTAATTGTATAACTATACAAAACAGTGGGACATAAGTTAATTTTAGGGCCAGATTTTACAGCAAATGTATTGTATGATATTAGTTAGGAAAACACACAGGATAGGGCTAGCATTCCATTATTCATTTAATAAATAAATCAAAGGATGTCAGTATCTTATGTTCACCTCAACTTCTCAAATGTCACACCTGCAGTTAATGCTATACGTGTGCACATAGGCATATAGAGCATTGATATTTAAGCACTGATAACATTCACCTTACTCATCTTGCTTAGAAAGATCATTTTGACTTTTTTACTGTCCACATAGCTATGGATTGGAGCATAACAGAATAGAAAATCCTAATTCACTTTCATTCTGTTAGCATATATTCTTATGCCATTCTGGTTTTGGCAGACCAGAAATCATATCAAGTTCACAATGCAAGAGAAAAAAATCTAAGAATTACCTGGATATCAACACTTTCCATATTATTCAAAGACCTAAGTCTCCTTTATAATACAAGAAAAGCTCACATTTATATATCTTTGAAAAACAGATTGTCACATATTTCATTTTTTAATTTATTTTTATTAGATATTTTCTTTATTTATATGTCACATGATATCTCCTTTTCTAATTTACTCTTCAAAAAATTAAATTTAATTAAATAAAAAAAAAACCTGTTCCCTCTCCCCTGCCCCTACTTACCAACCCACCTTTTGCGAAATTCTGGCCCTAGCATTCCCCTACACTGGGGCACAGAACTTTAACAAACCAAACCTAAGGATAATAGGTATAGAAAAGAATAAAGATTCCCAAGTTAAGTGACCAGTAAATATCTTCCAAAAAATTATAGAAGAAAACTTCCCTATCCAAAATAACAAACAAACAAAAAAAATGCACATAAACATACAAGAAGCCTAGAGAACTTCAAATACTTTGTACCAGAAAAGAAATTCCTCCCACCACATAGTAGTCAAAACATCAAATGCACAAAACAAAGACAGAGTATTAAAGGCAGTAAGGGAAAAAGGTCACGTATAATATAAAGGCAGACCTATCAGAATTATACCAGTTTTCTTGCCAGAGACTATGAAAGCCAGAAGAGTCTATGTTGCTGTCGTACAGACCCTACAAGAACACTAATGTCAGCCCAGGATACTATACCCAGCAAAACTCTCAAAGTATTCCATGACAAAACCAAAATTATATAATATCTTTACAACAATCCAGCTCTTCACAGGATAATAAAGGGAAAACTGCAACACAAGGAGGGAAAAATACATCCTAGAAAAAGCAAGAAAGTGATCTTCCAACAAAACTAATAGATGATAGCTAAATGAACAGAATTCCAACTCTAAACACAAAAACAACAGGAAACAGAAATTACTTTTCCTTAATATCTATTAATATCAAGAACTCAATACACCAATAAAAAGATATAGACTATCAGACTGGGTATGTAAACAGGATCCAGGAAACCCACCTCAGTGATAAAGACAGACACTACCTCAGAATAAAAGCTGGAAAACAATTTTTCATGCAAATGTTCCCAAGAAACAAGCTGGAAAGCCATTCTAACTTCAAATGAAATTGACTTTTAACCTAAAGTGTTCAAAAAAGGTAATGAGGGACACTTCATACTCATCAAAGGTAAGATCTACCAAGATGAACTCTCAATTCTGTACCTCTACACTACAAATGCAAGTTTATCTACATTCATAAAATAAACTTTACTAAAGCTCAAAGCACACGTTGCTCCTCAAACAATAAGAGTGGGAGAAATCAACACCCCACTCTTTGCAACGGACAGATCATGGAAACAGAAACTAAACAAAGACACAGTAAGACTAACAAAACTTATGAAACAGATGGATTTAACAGATATCTGTAGAACTACTTATCCCAAAACAAAAGAATATACCTTCTTCTTCTCAGCACCTCATGGTACCTTCTCCAAAATTGACCATATAACTTGTCACAAATCAGGCCTCCACAGATACAAGAAGATTGAAATAATTCCTTGTATCCTGTCAGATCACCATGGACTAAGGCTGCTCTCATTAAAACATAAAAAATAGAATGCGCACATACATGTGGAAGCTTAACAACACTCTACTCAATGATAATTTGGTCAAGAAAGAAAGAAAGAAATTAAAGACTTTCTAGAGTTTAATGAAAGTGAAGCCACAACATACCCAAACTTATGGGACGCAATGAAAGCAGTCCTAAGAGAAAAACTAATAGCTTTAAAGAAACTGAACAGACTATAAGTCCCTTAATCAAAGAATAAAGAAAATGTGGTCCATTTACCCAATGGAGTACTACTCATGCTTTTTTTTTTTAAATGACTTCATGAAATACATAGTCAAATAGATGGAACTGGAAAAAAACTCATCCTGAGTTGAGGTAGCCCAGAAAAACAAAGACAAAAATGGTATGTGTTTAATTACATGTGGATATTAGCATATATTCATTACTTTCTATCTTAGTGACAAAGTACCATCATCAAGGCAACTTATACATGAGCAGTTTACTAGGATTTGTTATTAAAAATACAAAAGAGTACATGATGTCAGAGCAGAGGCAATAGGCCTGAGGCATGGAGGATGAACTCAAGCAAGAGGGAGGTGAAGATCACTGGAATGATGCCAGTCATTGCTACATTGAGTCCTGGCCCTAGTGATTTTTTTCTTTTTGTATAAACAGCATGCTTCAAAGAATTCCCCAGTCAACACCACCAACTTGGAACCAAGATTTCATAATCCAGAGCCTATGTAGGAAATTGTTATTTAAACCACCACATAGTGTGAACAAATCATACATATAACATACATACACGTACATATGTACAAAAATAGTTAATAGCATTTCATTTAAATGAGGTTATGATGTTTCTAAAAACAGCTATGAACTATCAAGGAAACTGTCACTTTCAGACATAGAAAACCTTCTCTCAGGTACGTGGAGGAATACAGTTGTCTCTCAAAATAATTTAGGCTATTGTCATTGCATTGGGTGACTTTCAGAAGGTAGAAGGGATTATTATTTCTGAAGACATCATGTTCTTTGTACACGGAACTTGAAGGAATTGATCTGGAACTAAACCTGTTAGTCTTCTCTCTTAATACTTTCTCTCATGGCATAGGAAAGTGTTGTGTAAGTTGCCAAGTGCAGGGAAAAAAAGATTGTACTATCAAGCTGCATAACTGATAAACCACAATAATGACTGGTTAAGCAACATATGCCCAGCAATCCAATATTGACACTTTTTTGTTGGGATTAACCAACAACTGTCTAATGGTGCATAAGGCAGAAATGATGAGGGTAATTCATATATAACAAAATACCTTAGCCAACTCCTCATTGTTCTAGAGGTCATAGAAGCTAGAAGGGAACATAAAATTAGCATTAGCCTAACATATATAATTTCATGCTAAATAATTATTTTTATACTCAATGATGAGTATCATATCATTGAGTATAAAATTAAGTGATTAAAGCTAAATATTGCTGCAACAGATGGTGAGATTATTACAGAGATCCAAAACTAGTAAGAATGCAGATAACTATCCATCAGGTGCCTAACCCTAATTGATACACTTTTAATATAACCACTACATATGTATAAGACTCAAACAAAAATAAAGAGAAAAGAAAGATTTTCAGAGTTAGAGAACCAAAACGTCTCTTCCCTCTGAATATTACAGAAATAATCCACCCACAAAAAATTGTCAACAATATGAATATCTGAACAAGACTTCCACAATGGTACAACAAGTTGACTTGCTAACATGAATTTGGGGCATGGGGTTCAATCCCTTTCTGAAAATCTACAGGTAGTGAGTGGATCTGGAGGAAGAATCAATATCCTCCAAAGAGGAGCTGAAGCAGAGGTCATTCACTTTCAAGTGAACAGTGCCTGACACATGTTCATAGCATCAGTGCTAAATGGCCTCAGTAAGTAATGTATTCATTATAAAGAGGAAAGGTTATGATGTTTGGAAGGGGAGGGTAAATACAAGGAAAGTTAATAAGACAAGAATGACATAGATGCAGTATTCATGTATGAAACTCTCAAAAAAAAAATTTTAAAACAACACCAAGAAAAACAAACCCAATATATATGACAAACAAATCAAGCTTACTGGTACAGAATGGCTGGAAACTAAATTCAAGAACAACGGATCTTTTTTTTTTAATATTTTCTTTATTTACATGTAAATTTCTCCCTTCCCAGTTTCCCCTCTAAAAAACAAAGAAACAAACAAAAACAACAAAAACAAACCCCAGCTGCCTCCCCACTCCCCATGCCTGCCACCCCACCCTCTCCTGCTTATAGGCCCTGGCATTCCCCCACAATGGGGCACAGAACCTTCACAGGGCTGAGGTCCTCTCCTCCCATTGATGATCGAATTTGCAATCCTCCACTATACACACGCTGCCAGAACAATCAGTCCCACCATGTGCAGACCTTGGTTGCTGGTTGAGACCCTGGGAGCTCTTAGGGTACTAGTTAATTCATATTGTTGTTTGTCCTAAGGGGCTGCAAACCCCTCAGCTCCATTGATCCTTTCTCTAACTCCTTCACTGGGGACCCTGTGCTCAGTTCAATAGATGGCTGTGAGCCTCTACATCTGTATTATTCAGGTACTGTCAGAGCCTCTCAGGAGATAACTAACTATATTTAGGCTGGTTTGTCTTTCCTTCAGTCTCTGCTCCATTGTTAATCTCTGCCACTCCTACTATGGGTACTTGGTTCCCCCTTTTAAGAAGGAATGAAATGTCCATCTTTGGTCTTCCTTCTTCTTGAGTTCCTTGTGGTTTGTGGGTTGTTCTTCCTGTATTCCAAACTTCTGGGCTAATAACCACTTATCAGAGAGTGCATACCATGTTTGTTCTTTTGTGATTAAGTTACCTCACTCAGGATGATATTCTCCAGCTCCATCCATT
Source organism: Mastomys coucha (assembly GCF_008632895.1). NCBI lineage: Eukaryota > Metazoa > Chordata > Mammalia > Rodentia > Muridae > Mastomys > Mastomys coucha. The sequence continues at coordinate 55,145,153 of NW_022196909.1, read as the reverse complement.
TACCTAAGAATTTCATAAATTTATTGTTTTTAATAGCTGAGTAGTACTCCATTGTGTAGATGTACCACAACTTCTGTATACACTTCTCTGTTGAGGGACATATGGGTTGTTTCCAGGTTCTGGCTATTATAAATAAGGCTGCTATGAACATGGTGGAGCATGTGTCCTTCTTACATGTTGCAGTATCTTTTGGGTATATGCCCAGGAGTGGTATAGCTGGGTCCTCAGGTAGAACTATGTCCAATTTCCAGAGAAACTGCCAAACTGATTTCCAGAGTGGTTGTACCAGTTTGTAATTCCACCAGCAATGAAGTAATGAAGAACAACAGATCTTTAAAAAGTATATACTTTAATCTAGTTGTTTTCATCCCAAAGAAGGAAGGATGTTTCAACATGTCAGAATTATGGATGTAATAAAACTGTGATGATCAGTGTTAATGATCAACATGACAGAATCTAGAATCATGCAGATGTTGGGCATCTGGGCATGTTTGTGTCAGATTATTTTAGGTCCATTAATTGGAGTGGGAAGACTCTCATTGATTATTGGCGGGACTGTTCTATGGGCATGCGATCACAGAATGTATAAGGTGGACAAAGAAAACTGATCACAAGCTTGTCTGTCTTCATACACTTACAGTTTCCACTCAGTGGATGCTTTGCATTCAGTATTTTGAATGCTTTTGTTTTCCTTCTTTAAGAAGTTATGTTTGGATTCTCTCTCCAGTGACTTTCTAAGGAGGAACTAGCCGGGAGGCACAGGTCTCACAAGTGGCAGGGCAGCCAGGACAGGATCCTCTCCATCTCCATCTACACCTAAGAGTAACAGCAGTGGATCTTTAACCCTCTCTGCCACTTCCCTGCAAGCAGAGAGCTTGCCTTCAGGGAGGACTCTAACCCAGGGACTCAGGTGAGATCTGCCATTTTCTCTCAGGTAACTTTCCAAGGCGGGACCAGCCTGGAGACAAAAGCCTCACAAATGGCAGGACAGCCAGGACAGAATACTTTGTAACTCAGACCACACCTAGAAGGGACAACAGATGCAGTCCTCTCTGCACCATTCCTAAAAGTGGAGATCCTGTCTCCAGGGAATGCTCTGACCCCAGGACTCAGGATGGACAACTGACCCACAGCCATCTGCACCCGAATTTTATCAGAGAAGAGCAGATCTCCCCGAAGTGCTGACACAGGCTTACAGACTCACAGGAGGATCAAGCTCTAGTCAGAGACAGCAAAAACATCTAACACCAGATATCAACAGATGGCGAAAGGAAAACTAAAGAATTCTACAAACAGAAACCAAGACTACTTGGCTTCATCAAAACCTAGTACTCCCACCACAGCAAGTCCTGGATATCCCAAAACACCAGAAAAGCAAGATTTGGATCTAAAATTGTATCTCACAATGGTGCTAGAGGAAATTAAAAAGAACATGAATAACCCCCTTAAAGAAATACAGGAGAACAAAGGGAAAGAGGTACAAGCCCTTAAAGAAGAAATAATCCCTTAAAGAATTACAGGAGATAATGAGTAAACAAACAGAAGCCCTTAAAAAGAAAACACAAAAATCCCTTAAGAAATTACAGGAAAGCAAAACAAACAGGTGAAGGAATTGAGCAAAATCATCCAGGATCTGAAAATGGATGTAGAAACTGTTAAGAAATCATAAAAATTTCTCTGTAGTTAGAAATCTAAGGAAAGATGTCAGGAAACACAGATGGAAGTATCACCAACAGACAAGACACCAAGAGAGAGAAGAGAGAACCTCAGGTGCAGAAGATACCAAGGAAACATTGACACAACAGTCAAAGAAAACACAAAATGCAAAAAGATCCTAACCCAAAACATCCAGGAAATCCAGGACACAATGAGAAGACCAAACCTAAGGATAATAGGTATAGAAGAGAGTGGAGACCTCCAACATAAAGGAGGTAAATATTTTCAACAAAATTATAGAAGAAAACTTCCCTAACCTAAAGAAAGAGATGCCCATGAACATACACGAAGCCTATAGAACTCCAAGTAGACAGAAACAGAAAGGAAATTCCTCCCATCACATAAAAGTAAAAACACCAAATGTACAAAACAAAGAAAGAATACTATAAGCAGTAAGGGAAAAAGGTCAAGTAACATATAAAGACAGCCCTATCAGAATTACACCAGACTTCTCACCAGAGACTATGAAAGCTAGAATATCCTGGACAGATATCATACAGACCCTAAGAGAACACAAATGCCAGCCCACACTACTATACCTAGCCATACTCTCAATCACCATGAACGGAGAAACCAAAGCATTCCATGACAAAACCAAATTCACACAATATATTCTGCAAATCCAGCCCCTCAAAGGGTAATAAATGGAAAACTCCAACACTAGGAGGGAACTACATCTCTGAAAAAGCAAAACTGTAATCTTCCAACAAAACTAAAAGAAGATAGCCACATGAACGAAATTCCAAGTCTAATAACAAAAACAAGAGGAAGCAACAATTACTTTCCCTTAATATCTATTAATATCAATGGACTCAATTCCCCAATCAAAAGATATAGACTATCAGATTGGGTTCACAAACAGGACCCAACATTTTGTTGCATACAGGGAATCCACCTTAGTGACAAAGAGAGACACTACCTCAGAATAAAAGGCTGGGAAACAATTCTCCAAGCCAATGGTCCCAAGAAAAAAGCTGGAGTAGCCATTCTAATATTGAATACAATCAACTTTCACCCTAATGCGATAAAAAAGATAAGGAGGGACACTTCAAATTCACCAAAGTTATGATCTACCAAGATGAACTCTCAATTCTGAACCGCTATGCTCCAAATGCAAGGGTATCAACTTTCATAAAAGAAAATTTACTAAAACTCAAGCACACATTGGACCCCACACAATAATAGTGGAAGATTTCAACATCCTACTCTCTGCAATTGACAGATCATGGAAAGAGAAACTAAACAAAGACACAGTGAGACTAACAGAAGTTATAAAACAGATGATCTAAAGTTTATCTATAGAACTTTTTATCCTAAAACAAAAGGATATAAATTCTTCTCACCACCTCAAGGTACCTTCTCCAAAATTGACCATATAATTGGTCACAAATCAGGACTCAACAGATACAAGAAGATTGAAATAATTCCTTGTATCCTATCAGATCACCATGGAATAAGGCTGTTCCTAAATAACAACAGAAACATGTGGGAGCTTAACAACACTCTACTCAATGATAACTTGGTCAAGAAGAAATAAAGAAAAAATATAAAGACTTTCTAGGGTTTAAAGAAAATGAAGCCACAACATACCCAAAATTATGGGACTCAATGAAAGCAGTCCTTTAGAGAAAAATAATAGCTTTAAGTGCCCCCAAAAAGAAACTGGAGAGAGCATACACCAGCAATTTGACAGCACATCTGAAAATCTAGAACAGAAAGAAGCAAATTCACCTAAAAAGAGTTGAAGGCAGAAAATAATCAAATTCAGGGCTGAAATCAACCAAATGGAGACAAAAAGAACTATACAAAGAATCAACTGAACCAGGAGCTGGCTCTTTGAGAAAATCAACAAAATGGATAAACCCTTAGCCAGACTCACTACAGGGCAAAGAGACAGTATCCTAATTAACAAGATCAGAAATGAAAAGGGAGACATAACAACAGACACTGAGGAAATCTAAAACATAAAGAGATCCTACTACAAAAGCCTATACTCAACAAAACTGGAAAACCTGGATGAAATGGACAATTTTCTAGACAGATACCAGGTAGCAAAGTTAAATCAAGATCAGATCAACAATCAATACAGTCCCATATCTGTTAATGAAATAGAAATAGTCACTAACAGTCTCCCAACCAAAAAAAGCCCCAGACAAGATGGGTTTAGTGCAGAGTTTTAACCAACCTTAAAAGAAGACTTAATACCAATACTCCTCAAACTATTCAACAAAATAAAAACAGAGGTACTCTACTCAATTCGTTCTATGAAGCCAAAATTACTCTGATACCTAAACCACACAAAGACCTAACGAAGAAAGAAAACTTCAGACCAATTTCCCTTATGAATATCAATGCAAAAATACTCAATAAAATTCTTGCAAACCGAATCAAAGAGCATATCAAAATGATCATCCACCATGATCAAGTAGGCTTCATCCCAGGGATGCAAGTATGGTTCAATATATGGAAATCCATGAACATAATTCACTATATAAATAAACTCAAAGAAAAAGGTCATATGGTCATCTCAGATGCTGCAAAAGCATTTGGCAAAATACATCCCTTCATGATAAAAGTCTAGGAATGATCAGGAATTCAAGGTCCATTCTTAAACATAGTAAAAGCAATTTACAGCAAACCAGTAGCCAACATAAAACTATATGGAGAGAAACTTGAAGCAATCCCACTAAAATTGGTTACTAGGCAAAGCTGTCTACTCTCTCTCTACCTACCTATTCAGTATTGTACTTGAAGTCCTAGCCAGAGCAATTAGAGAACAAAAGGAGATCAAAGGGATACGAATTGGAAAAGAAGAAGTCAAATTATCACTATTTGCTGAGGATATGATAGTATACTTAAGTGACCCCAAAAATCCACCAGAGAGCTAATAAACTTGATAAAAAACTTCCACAAAGTAGCTGGATATAAAATTGACTCAAGCAAATCAGTGGCCTTCCTCTACACAAAGGATAAACAGGCTGAGAAAGAAATTAGGGAAACTACACCCTTCATAATAGCTGCAAATAATATAAAATACCTCAGTGTGACTCTAACTAAACAAGTGAAAGATCTGTTTGACAAGAACTTCTAGTCTCTGAAGGAGGAAATTGAAGAAGATCTCAGAAGATGGAAAGATCTCCCATGCTCGTGGATTGCCAGGATTAATATAGTAAAAATGGTTATCTTGCTGAAAGCAATCTACAGATTCAGTGCAATCCCCATCAAAATTCCAACTCAACTCTTTTCAGACTTAGAAAGAGCAATTTGCAAATTCATCTGGAAAAACAATGAATCTCGGATAGGCAATACTATTCTCAACAACAAAGGAGCCTCTCTTGGAATCACCATCCTTGACCTTAAGCTCTACTTCAGAGCAATTGTGATAAAAACTGCATGGTATTGATACAGAGACAGGCAGGTAGGTTAATGGAACAGAACTGAAAACCCAGAAATGAACCCACTCACCTATGGTCACTTGATCTTTGATAAAGGAGCTAAAATCATCCAGTGAAAAAAGACAGCATTTTCAACAAATTGTGCTGGCTCAACTGGCAGTTAGCATGTGGAAGAAGGCAAATTAATCCATTCTTATCTCCTTGTACAAAGCTCAAGTCCAAGTAGATCAAGGACCTCCACATAAAACCAGATAATCTCAAACTAATAGAAAAAAAAAAGTAGGGAAGAGCCTCAAGCACATGGGCACAGAGGAAAATTTCCTGAACAGAACAACAATAGTTTATGCTCTAAGATCAAGAATTGACAAATGGGACATAATAAAGTTGCAAAAGACAATATTAATAGGAAAAAACAGCAGTCAACAAATTTGGAAAAGATCTTTAACAATCCTATATCTGATAGAGGGCTAATATCCAATGTATACAAAGAACTCAAGAAGTTAGACTCCAGAGAATAAAATAACCCCATTAAAAAATGGAGTACAGAGCTAAACAAAGAATTCTCAAGAGATGAATATGGAATGGCTGAGAAGCACCTAAAGAAATGTTCAACATCCTTCCTCATCAGGGAAATGCAAATCAAAACAACCCTGAAATTCTACCTCACACCAGTCAGAATGGCTAGGATAAAAATCTCAGGTGTTAGCAGAGCCTGGAGAGGTTGTGGAGACAGTGGGACATTCCTTCATTGCTTGGGGTATTGCGAGCTGATACAACCACTCTGGAAACAGTTATGGTGACTCCTCTGGAAATTGGACATAGTTCTACAAGAGGATCCAGCTATTCCATTCCTGGGCATATACCCAGAAGATGCTCCAACATGTAATAAGGACACGTGCTCCACCATGTTCTTAGCAGCCTTATTTTAGTAGCCAGAAACTGGGAACAACCCAGATGTCCCTCAACAGAGGAATGGATACAGAAATTGTGGTACATCTGCACAATGGAATACTCCTCAGCTATTAAAAACAATGAGTTTATGAAATTCTTAGGGAAATGGATAGATATGGAGAATAGCATCCTGAGTGAGGTAACCAAATCACAAAAGAACACACATGGTATGCACTCTCTGATAAGTGTTTATTAGACCAGAAGTTCGGAATACACAAAGTACAATCCACAAACCACAAGAAACTCAAGAAGAAGGAAGACCCAAATATGGACACTTCATTCCTTCTTAAAAGGGGGAACAAAATACCCATGGAAGGAGTTGCAGAGACAAGCTATGGAGAAGAGACTGAAGGAAGGACAATACAGTATGATATAGCTGTCTCATGATAGTTTCTGACAGTACCCGACTAATACAGAAGTAGAGGTTCACAGCCATCTACTGAACTGAGTACTGGGTCCCCAATGAAGGAGCTAGAGAAAGGACCAATGGAGCTGAAGGGTTTTCAGCCCCTTATGATGAACAACAATATGAACTAACTTGTACCCTCAGAGTTCCCAGGGACTAAACCACCAACCAAGGAGTACACTTGGTGGGACTGATGTCTCTGGCAGCATGTGTATAGTAGAGGATTGCAAAGTCGCTCATCAATGGGAAGAGAGGCCCTTGGCCCTGTGAAAGTTCTGTGCCCCACTGTATTGGAATGCCACAGCCAGTAAGAGGGAGAAAATTGGGTAATAAGCAGGGGAGGGAGAGGGAAGAGGGGTTTGTTCTGGTTGTTGTTTTTTGTTTGTTTGTTTTTTGTTTTGGAGGGGAAACTGGGAAATATAACATGTAAATAAAGAAAATATCTAGTAAAAAAAAAAGAAGTTATGTTTGAAAATATTTTTTAAAAGATATAATGAGGAAACCATGTGAATTTAAATGAGCCATGCTGCTACAGGTGCTTATAGGCAAGGAAGCTTTGCTGCCTTGGTATTGATGACTCCAGACTCATAATTGAGAAGGAGAAACATTGAAGACTTCTCCAAAAACTTCTTCCTTTCCCCCACAGAGAAGAAATAGTTTCAACAGGAAGTCATTGAAACCATCCATTGTATGAGAGTAGGAATGAATTCTAATAGCCTAAAAACTTGAGATGACAGTTTATTTATGCTCATTGATTACACCAATTTTAGAGTTAGGTAAAGGATATAGAAGAAAAAGTGGGCATATATTTCAGTGGGCAGGAGCATATGGGAATGATTATATCAAGAATTTTCATATGCACCTAAAGTATTTTAATATTATATTAAAATGGTATTATGAAAGAACACAGGTGGAAATTCTGGGATAAACTCTCAAAGGTACTCCTCTGATTTCTATACATGTGCTATGGAACATAGGATTTGCACCCAAACCCAGGAACGTGTACACACACACACACACACACACACTCACACACCAAAAAAGATATACATACAAACAAGAGAGAGACTGTAAAAATTATAGTTCTATACTAATATTTGAAACTATGAAAAATTAAAAGCACAATGAAAATGTTATCAGTTAAATGGTTTACAAAAGGAATATTAATGTCAAAAAATTAAAAGCTCTTTGAATTTTTACTCAAATTTAATAAGGAATTACAGGAATTAAGTACAATCTTACATAAAAACTACAGGAAAGATGGCTGAAACTTGTGAATTATTATCAGGTAGAAAAGTGGTAAACATTGGCTTCTCAGAGAAAAATGTCTAGGTCATAAAGAAGATAGGGGCAATCCAAAGGACTTACTGAGCTCCTAGGAGAGGAAATGCCAATCCAAATATTTTCGCTTATATCAAAGTAACAAGTTCTTCCAATTTTTCATCTTCTAAGCACTCAGCTTTCATTTTTATCATATATTTCATGATTCTGAATTCCTAATTTTCTATTGAACTCATATTGGCTTGAAGATTTTTATTTATCCACCAAGTTATCTGGAATGTTAATTATATCCCAGGAAAAGAAATTACTCAAAAGTAAAGTCAATAGAAAGACAGAGGTTGTATTTTTTTCATCCATCTTCATTTAATAATACTGCACAAATAATTATTTTAATTTATAATTTGTTTTAAGCATATAAAAATAAATGAGCAATCATATTCAAAGGGATATAAAAACTGAGTTAATTGCAAGCAGGGCAAAACATCTCACACACTCAAAGTAATGTTGCCATCCTGTGCCTGCATGGTAATTGCAACATTAAAATACTTTTCTTTAACTGACTTTAAAAAACCAAAATATTTTAACATATGCAATTATAACCTGTAATTTAAACAGTACAATTATGTAAACAATTTTTCATAAATTAATCCATAATTTTATAAAATAATATTAATATATTCATAATTATTTTTCCTAAATATGCATTGAATTCTGGTTTGTTTAGTATTAGGAGTTTTTTTATACAAATTTATGATTCAGACTAGTTTTTGCTTTGTTTGTTTGTTTGTTTTAGATGGAATCCTTTTATGTAGCTCAGGATGATCGTGAACTCCTATTTTGGCTTACTGAATGATAGGACAAAAGGTATATGCTAAATTCCCTGGCTCAAAGTCCTCATTATTCTAAAATGTCATTAATTATATTAATTACTCCTCTCTACTATGTTTAATATGTTAATAGAAACCATTTATATAGTTTCATATATGTTTCTGTCACATTATTTTAGAGATTACATTGATGTTACCACACTTCATTTCAGCTTGTTTCATACCCACACCTATTGTGATATTTACTTGTTCTGTAATTTTCTCTTTGATATTGGCAATCCTAGTCAGAAGTATATTTTCCATGTATCTTCAAGTTTATATATCATTTAAAGTTTCACAGTTTAAAAACATTCTGGTTGTGATCATCCTCTTGACAACTGTTTTACCTAGGCCTGTGAACTATATAAAAAATATATATATAGAACAAATATACATTCACTCTTACATACATATAATCTTATCCCTCAGTTGAACTAAAGAGCATGTCAGCAAATTTCATGTGTATGACCATCTACAATTTTTCTGAAAGGAGAATTATCAAGACTGTTCTCTATCTACACACTTGGGTAGAATGTACCAAAACTTAATACATACTCTCTTTATATCAATGGACACCCAGTGCAGATAATGGCTTGGATGTATCTTCACATGATCTTAGAATGTGCCTATGTTCAAATGTTACAGAAGGAATGAAATGATCTATTTCCTTGAGAAATCAAATTTCAATCATATTTATTACTATAATTGAGTCAAGGTCTAGATTCTATTCAATTTAGACTGGGTGATTATTCCAGAGGCTCTTTTGTGATATAGGGTTCTGAGTATCACCCTTAACTACTGATGCTGCATGTCTGCACAAAAACCTTCTATGGGGGAGTTGCAGGGGATGTGCAGGCCGGCAGGGAGAGGATCCTCTCAGCTGTTACAAATGACAGAGGTGGATCAGCTTCCTTCTCTGCCCCTTCCCTGCAGGTGGAGGGCCAACCTCCAGGGAGCACTTTAACCCAGAGACTCGGGAAAGATCTGCCATTTTCTCTCCAGTGAGTTTCTAAGACGGGAGCAGCCAGTCAGGAGGCACAGGCCCCAGGAGTCTCAGGGACTTGCAAGGTGAAAGGGACAGGACAAGGTCTAGTCAGAGACACTAAGAACATCTAACTCTAAAAAATCAAGAGATGGCGAAAGACAAACGCAAGAATCCTACCAACAGAAACCAAGACTACTTGGCTTCATCA
>NW_022196909.1:55133110-55134214 GCF_008632895.1 Mastomys coucha | reverse complement strand
GGAACTACATCCCTGAAAAAGCAAAAATGTAATCTTCCAACAAAACTAAAAGAAGATATACACATGAACAGAATGCCAACACTAACTACAAAAATAACAGGGAACAACAATTACTTTTCCTTAATATCTATTAATATCAATGGACTCAATTCCCCACTAAAAAGACATAGACTATCAGATTGGGTACGTGAACTGGACCCAACATTTTGCTTCATACAGGAAACCCACCTCAGTGACAAAGACAGACACTACCTCAGAATAAAAGGCTGGAAAACAATTCTCCAAGCCAATGGCCCCAAGAAAAAAATCTGGAGTAGCCATTCTAATATCGAATGAAATCGACTTTCACCCTAAAATGATTAAAAAAGATAAGGAGGGACACTTCATATTCATCAAAGGTATGATCTACCAAGATTAACTCTCAATTCTGAACCTCTATGCTCCAAAGGCAAGAGCACCTACATTCATAAAAGAAACTTTACTAAAGCTCAAAGCACACATTAAATAGCACAGAATAGTAGTGGGAGATTTCAGTACCCCACTCTCTGTAATGGACAGATCATGGAAACAGAAACTAAACAAGGACACAGTGAGACTAACAGAAGTTATTAAACAGATGGATTTAACAGATATCTATAGAACTTTTTATTCTATAACAAAAGGATATACCTTCTACTCAGCACCTCATGGTACCTTCTCCAAAATTGGTCACAAATCAGGCCTCAACAGATACAAGAAGATTGAAATAATTCCTTGTATCCTATCAGATCACCATGGACTAAGGCTGCTCCACAATAACAATATAAACAATAGAATGTCCACATACATGTGGAAGCTTAACAACACTCTACTCAATGATAACTTGGTCAAGGAAGGAATAAAGAAAGAAATTAAAGACATTCTAGAGTTTAATGAAAATGAAGCCACAACATACCCAAACTTATGAGACACAATGAAAGCAGTCCTAAGAGGAAAATTCATACCTTTAAGTGCCTCCAAAAAAGAAGCTGGAAAGAGCATACACCAGCAATTTGATAGCACACCTTAAGACGCTAGAACAAAAAGAAGCAAATTCACCCAAGAGGAGTCAAAGGCAGGAAATAA
>NW_022196909.1:55130670-55132096 GCF_008632895.1 Mastomys coucha | reverse complement strand
CATAGTAAAAGCAATATACAGAAAACCAGTAGCCAACATCAAACTAAATGGAGAAAAACTTGAAGCAAGTCCACTAAAATCAGGGACCAGGCAAGGCTGCCACTACCTATTCCGTATTGTACTTGAAGTCCTAAACAGAGCAATTAGACAACAAAAGTATATCAAAAAGGATACAAATTGGAAAGGAAGGAGTCAAATTATCACTATTTGCTGATGATATGATAATATACTTAAGTGACCCCAAAAATTCCACCAGAGAGCTCCTAAACCTGATAAGCAACTTCAGCAAAGTAGCTGAATATAAAATTAACTCAAGCAAATCAGTGGCCTTCCTCTACACAAAGGATAAACAGGCTGAGAAAGAAATTAGGGAAATAACACACTTCACAATAGTCACAAACAATATAAAATACCTTGGTGTGACTCTAACTAACCAAGTAAAAGATTTGTTTGACAAGAACTTCAAGTCTCTGAAGAAGGAAATTGAAGAAGATCTAAGAAGATGGAAAGATCTCCCATGCTTGTGTGTATTGACAGGAGTAATATAGTAAAAATAGCCATGTTGCTAAAAGCAATCTATAGATTTAATGCAATCCCCATCAAAATTCCAACACATATTTCTTTAATAAAGTATAATTTACAAAATTTTCCTATTTAAAAAAAAAAAGTGTATACTAAAGTAGTATGAAGGAATCACATCAAATAAGAGCAAACCTGGATAGAGAATCATCAGTTTTGTATCTCTATAACTATGAACGAAGACATATGTTGTGATCTGTAATCAACATTTTTATGCACTGTGCAGAGGTTATACTTGTGTTAAGTCCCAATTTCTCTGTCCCTCATATCTTACTTCAATCATGGAATGGCTTTGTTATGTTTATTCTTAGATGATTCTGTTTCAAGTTTGAATAAACATTGCTCCTCTCTTTTCCTCTACCCTTTTCCAATAAAACCCATTGAACTAATACTGAGCTTTAGGGAGAACAAGGTGAGACTTCCAATTTTAGGATAGTGGAGAAAGAGACAGCAAGTGAAGGAGGAATCCATGATGTGTAGTTGAGAAATCATCAGGAGAAGAGAGCTGGATCAAGAAAGGATGAAAAAAAAAAATACAAGTAAACTAGGAATATTGCCTAGGAGGAAGCCTGATTAGTTTGGAGGTTTAGAATGGAGTAACAGTTGATCAGCATTGGCCTCAAGGTAATTTTATCTTAGTCTCTCTGGGTCATCATTGAGGAAGTAACAGGTTAAGGAATAGCTACCACCATAATAATTTTAAGAATTTATGTTAATATAATAAACATTTTATAAAGATCTGTGGTCTAGGTCCCATAAAAGTGGACTAGAATGGGCAGATCTGTTGTCTCCTGGTGGGTGCTCTAGGACTGGGACGAACAATTATCTGTGGGAGCAAGCAGTTAGT
>NW_022196909.1:55128680-55129209 GCF_008632895.1 Mastomys coucha | reverse complement strand
GACCAAGGCTGGAGGCAGACCTAAAAAAGCCTCTGGGGGGTAGATTTCACCCCTTGTTCTAAAAAGACAAAGTTAGTCATAAAGACAACAATTAAAATCTCAGAAAGATGAGAAAAAAAATAAAATAAAATAAAATCTTAACTGGTAAAAGAAGGCCCGTTATCTGTAAAAAATAGTTTAGGGCACGCTAAGAGCATTGAAAATTAGACAAACCAAGAACAAAAACATCATTAGAGGCTTCTCTTGTATGTAGGGAGGTGAAAATAAATCTTGAGCAGGTACCAATGTAGACATGTAAATAATTAATTTAGATATAATAAATAATATCTAAATTCTGTATAACATGTTATAACCAAATGTCAGAAATTATTAGGTATCAGTCTTCTGGGGTAGACCCCAAATGTGGGACTGGAGAAAAAATAACACATTTTGAGCACAGTTTAAGGATCATTCTTGTTAATATTTTGGAAATAAAATGTTTGGGCCACAGAGTCTGGCTGGATAGGTGAATCTTCTCAAGATCCTGTCT
>NW_022196909.1:55111655-55127926 GCF_008632895.1 Mastomys coucha | reverse complement strand
ATAGAAACAAAAATCTTCTGACCCCAGAGCTGTAACCAGCTGGTTCAAGCAGGGCAGGTGTAAATGATGACATCCCTCTTGTGCGTTCCACAGCTCGTAGAGAGGCTGAGTTCCTGAGCCCCCACGCAGAGCCAGGGACCAGACTTGTAAAAAATGGACTTGTAACCAGACTGTAAAACAATAATCAATGGAAAATCATCAAATCTAACCCTTTTAATATTAATTTCTAAGGAAAAAATGTCTAATCCAAGAATACAGAAGGTGCCTCTGAGATAAGGCAACCTAAACTCTTTGGAATCAATTCTCTGCAGACGTCAGGGGCTGTACACACGCCAAACCGAACAGCTCAGCGGGTGTGCACCTCACTCTGGCAGGTGCGGGCAAGCCCCCGAGCTCCACCTTGCGCGGGGTGGCCTGGGACAGAGGACTTGGGTGTGGCGCAGGCAGCCAGATGCTCAAGCAAGCAGGTTCCTGGGCTCAGCCAGCCACCGCAAAGCAGTTTGGGAAATGTAGTCCGAAGACTGACTTCTGCAACTTGCACTTCCCTGTTACGAACCAGCCCAGAGCGAGCTGTGCTTCTAGGTGTTCTACATAGGGACTCTTGGTAACTGAGACCTCTGTCGCTCTCTGGATCTCTAGTACACCCTGCCTGACATGGGCTAGTAATAGGTAAGATAACTAGATGTCGCCTAAATAGCTAAAACGCTTGTGCACCGCCAAAGCAGCCGCCTGTCCACCCGCTGTATTCTGTAGCTAGACCAAGTGCAGGCTGCTGCAGGAGGAATCACTGAACCGCAGAGTGCAGAGCCAGTGGGCAACCTACGTGCTTGGTTTTGCACAGAACAGTTAAACATGGCTTTGCCACTGGGAAGCTGCATCAGAGCAGCCGGCGGGGGCCCCCAAGCTCCGCACACGGCCAGCAGGCAGCCATGGATCCTGGTCTCAGAGACTGCCAACCCCTCCCGGCCCCGGCCACACCCCCAGAGCACGGCTCAGTACCGAGGGCTCTGAACCAGGCTGTCTTTGTGCAGTCCAGCCAATTCTTGCTCCCTGTTCCGATCTGAGCACCCGGGAGCTGCAACAGAGCAAGTGGCAGCGCCGGGAGAGTCGCTGACTGCGCGACCCTGGCCCTGCTTGGCAGACCAGCTGACTGGCAGATCCGATGTCGGATTCTTGTGCACTCCCCTGGGCCCGCCTGCCCTGAGCACGCTGTAATACAGACACAAGACAAGACTTCTCATTCACACCACGATACAAAATTCAAATGTAACATGGAAACACATAAACATATATCTTTTGCAGCTCTGAGCACCGAGCTGAAAAACCAGGGGAAAGAATGCCTCTACCGCAGTCCAAATCCCTCGGAACCAAATCCAAGCACCCAGCCTGAACAGACTGACCCTCCTGAACCCCAGCTAAACCAGCTGGAAACCGTGGCATGCCAATTCCTGGAAAGAAACATCCCTGTCGATACATGTCGACCTCAGGCGAAAAATCCTCGCCATCAAATCTAGCTAAAATTGAGAGCTCTAGTGTTATAAATTCAACCCAGCCCCGGTTAAAGAGATCTTGGGGCTGCCTCATAAATAAGACTGTAAGTGCATATATTTTAAATTTTCTAGAAGAAAATTAGCCCATCTTATCTTCAACCCAGGGGCAAAATGCTTCGCTCTTACCCCTAATTCTCAAACCATCTACCCCAGATCTGTGGAGCTGTCTAGAAATCTCTGTATCCATGATACATTACGGCTCCTAGAGCACTCTCATGTCTTAGCCCCACGTTGGGTGCCATCTGTTGTCTCCTGGTGGGTGCTCTAGGACTGGGACGAACAATTATCTGTGGGAGCAAGCAGTTAGTAAGGAAAGACACAGACGCCAAGTAGATTCTTATCAAGGTGTCTCCTTTACTAAATGGACCAGGATATTTATAGCTAAGGCAGAACAATCCTTTGGCTTTTAGCATAGACGTGAGAACAGGGAAATAACATGGCAGTCTGTAAACAAGCCCCTTCAAGCAAGGGCTCCAGGCAGGAAAGCGGATTAAAGATTCAGTTCCTTTTGAAGTCCGGGCTACCAGTTCTGTCTTAGATCTCTGGTGATATCTCCAGTCTTCACACCTGAGAGTTGCTGTCTCCGGAACCCCGTAGCACTAACCAGAACAGCTCAGCGGGGACATTACATTGTAGAGCTGCTGCCTCCAGCACTCTGTAGCACCGGCCAGAGCAGCTCAGTGGGGACATTACACAGATCAATTTGGAAGTAATAGGGAAATGGTATTCAGGGAGATAGTAAGGAGAGAAACAGCTAGTATTGAATGTCATATGAGGGACTATATAAAAACCTAGAACAGTGGAAACTTCCTATACTTATAAAATTCATATCATTCTGAAGACAATCCTAAAGAAGTGGCCATCTTTCAAAGAAGATTCTAATGCTTGCACTAGGCATTATCCAATTAAATTCTTTGCTCAAACCTATAGCAATCCCAAATACCTCAGTGGGTTGACAAGACAATGAGTAGCTCTCCACAAGCAATGTGTAGCAAGGTTTTTTGATGAAGACAAGACCCACACAAGTCATTAAACATGTAGTATTTATAAAAACTTCACCCTCATGTTCTAGAGTCTATGACATGGACATAGATATTACAGGCTACAAAAAAATGGTAAATACAAACCCAACCATCAAATTTTATATCTACAACCTGAAATTAGGCCAATGTTGGCACCAGCTTTGTTGAAGTAGTCAACTGATATCTATTTTACTTAAGGCCCTCTCCTTGAGTTGGAATCCATACCTGCCATTGCTTGAGTAATGAAGAACCAGAGTCTCAAGAGCACAGAGATGTAGAGTCAATCCATATACTATAGTATAAAAAAAAAAAAAAAAAAACAGTAAGTGTAACTGAATCTATCGATAATGTTGTACTCAAAGACTGATGTCTGATTCGGCTGTCATCAGAGCTGATGGGAACAAATACAGACTCCATAGCCACATATTACACATAGAGAGAAACCTTGGAAAAACATCTAAAAATTAGATGTCTCCATCACTTCATTCCCCTCAGAGCATAGGGATCCCCTCAGCAGAGGACAGAGAAGTAGTTGGGAGACAGAGTCAATGGAGGACATCATGAGAACAAGGTCTTCTACAGCAGTGGAGAATAATTCATGTGAACTCACAGAGAGTAAAGCAACAATCAAAGGACCTGCATCTGTCCCCTCAGGATCTCTACATATATAGTATAGCTGTCAATATTGTACTCTTACCAGACTCAGGAATGTGTAAATGCTTAGGTCTCTTGTTGTCCTACCTCCCTTGGTGTTCTTTTAATTTCCTGTTTACTTGGCTCATACAATTTCAATATAATGGTTTTTGCTTTAACATATTTTATTTTGTTAAAAATTAAGAAATTCAGACATATTATCTGGTACATTTTTCCTCTGTTTTAATCCAGTTTTTATTTTTATTTTTTTCTGAGATTATAAATGTTCCATTGTTCCTATTTCCTTTTGTTAATTTTATTTATATTACATGTGTTCTTTGTTAAGTTCCTATACCTATATGGTGCATTATAGTTGCTCCCGAACCCATTACCCTTGTCTATTTCCTTTTAAACCCCTTTGACACTTTTTCACCTTCTCTACAACCACTTTTCTTACATTCTTTTGTCATACACTCTTTTTAACTGTGTAGTGTATGACTGCAGGTTTGGGTCTGGACATTTAAACCTGTTGGGTTCATGTATGGGTTTTCTAATAAGTCAGTTCCCCAGAATACACCAGTAAATAATAGTTTAACAAAGTTGAGCAAAATCCCACTGAAAGCAGCATCAACGGCTTCAGGTCACCATTGTAATGAATGTACATGACCAAAAATAGCATTTTGAAGTCCTTCTCCTGATTTATGGTTCTAGAAATGATTTTTTTCTTTTCTGTTCTCTCACAATGCTCACTGAACCTGGGAGGAGATCATGTAAATGTCTATTTTTAGGGCTGTACAATCAGCCAACATTTATTATCAGCATAAAACAATTAGAAGTATCTTCTGGTGTTTATTACAAATGGACCACTCTCTTATGGGAAGGGCATGTACTGACACATTTGATCATGGTAAGAAAGTAGATATTTAGAGGGTACTAAGACCATGTAAACTTGCTTATATAGAAACATCATGCTCCCAATCAGTGCTTAAGACTTCTTTATATATAATTTTTTGACTGAGTGTATAGTAAGAGGCATGAATTAATCTCGATGGAGTACATATCAAATGCCATCAGAGAGCATGTGGTTACATCCATAACAATCACACTATTGCTAGACAGGTGAATACTTCTTGACTGTCAGTTGGGTGCTGTACAGTTCACAGTTAAGACCAAGGAGACACCTCTCATATTCTGCTACAAGATTTCAGTCTTAGAAAGGAACCAGGTGAAACACAGGTTAGTTTTGACAACAAGAGTTGCAGAATTATTTTTATTTATTCTCATTGTTGTCTGTAGGGAGATTGTCCCTCTATAACATAGGAGGCTTAAAAATGTACTCTTTCGACTGTGTGTCAGGGTCAAGGGATAGCCAGCAGGGGCATACATTCAGAGAAGAAAGTGAGTGAAGGATGGGGGAAGAATTGTGGGAGGGCAATGGGGAGGGGAGCAGTGAGCAGATGTAAAGTGAATAAGTAATAAATTAATTAATTAATTAATTAATTAAATAAGAATGCACTATTTTAGCTAGGTAACATATTCATAATAAAGTAAAAAGACTCTGCTATGAAAATGTTTTATGAGTAATGAATATCTGAGGAAAATGAAATGTCTGACTACCTCTCATTCTGGTAATCTAAGTATCAATGTATCCTTCATGTGCAAAGAAATCCAGTAGCCAAGCAATAAGAAGGCTACATCTCCACCAGTATCTTCTCCATTGGCTTCCACATAACATCATAATTCACTTCCTAGATCTTTTAGAAAAATGAAGAAGCTCTTTCTTATGGTTTGTGTGTGTGTGTGTGTGTGTGTGTGTGTGTGTGTGTGTGTATGCATACACTCTATGTTTGATCATAGTTTTTTTTTTCAACTCTGACATTACATTGTAGGTCATCACCCATATTAGGATGATTCCACAATAGATATATAAGCAATTTTAAAAAAAAATCTACCAATATAATATGTATCCCAGAGCCTAGTTATTTAGAGTTTCCATTCTGTGTTCATCTTAGTTTTTGAAAATTATTTGTCAGCACGAAATCGTGTTTATATTCTGTTTTTATTTTAAGCACTTGCCTTACTGGTTTTATACATTTTTTGACAGATTTCTGTAATTACAGTACCATAGGCTTTAGTCAGTCCACAGTAGGAAGATGGGTAATATCCATTAACTTTCTCTGTTGCAATGGTTTTCACTTTCCACCTGATATTTAAAAGAAGGTGTAGTATATACTTTAAATGCATTATTAAGCATTATTAAACATTATAAACTGTGTAGGATAATTGTCACAACACTATTACATGAAATAGTGGTTCTCAAGCCGAGATAGATTAATCCCTCAAGAGTGTTCATCAAATGAAGAAAGAAAACTTCAGGCCAATTTCCCTTATGAATATCAATGCAAAAAATACTCAATAAAATCCTTGCAAACTGAATCAAAGAAAACATCAAAATGATCATCCACCATGGTCAAGTAGGTTTCATCCCAGGGATGCAGGGATGGTTCAACGTACAGAAATCCATCAATGTAATTCACTATATAAACAAACTCAAAGAAAAAAAACCAGACAATCATCTCATTAGATGCTGAGAAAGCATTTGACAAAATTTAACATCCCTTCATGGTAAAAGTCTTAGAAAGACCCATACTTAAACATAATAAAAGCAGTATACGGAAAATCATTAGCCAACGTCAAACAAAATGGAGAGAAACTTGAAGCAATCCCACTAAAATCAGAAACTAGACAAGGCTGCCCACTCTCTCCCTATCTATTCAATATTGTACTTGAAGTCCTAGCCAGAGCAATTAGACAACAAAAGGAAATCAAAGGGTTACAAATTAGAAAGGAAGAAGTCAAATTATCACTATTTGCTGAGGATATGATACTATACATAATTGACCCCAAGAAATTCCACCAGAGAGCTCCCAAACCTGATAAACAACTTCAGCAAAGTAGCTGGATATAAAATTAACTCAAGCAAATCAGAGGCCTTCCTCTACACAAAGGATAAACAGGCAGAGAAAGAAATTAGGGAAACAACACCTTTCACAATAGTTGCAAATAACATAAAATATCTCAGTGTAACTCTAACTAAGCAAGTAAAAATCTGTTTGGCAAGAACTTCAAGTCTCTGAAGAAGGGAATTGAAGATGATCTCAGAAGATGGAAAGATCTCCCATACTCATGGATTTTCAGGATTAATATAGTAAAAATGGCCAACTTACCAAAGGCAATCTACAGATTCAATGCAATCCCCATCAAAATTCCAACTCAATTCTTCACAGACTTAGAAAAAGCAATTTGCAAATTCATCTGGAACACCAAAAAATCCAGGATAGCCAAAACTATTCTCAACAATAAAGGAACCTCTGGTGGAATCACAATCACGGAAGTTAAGCTGTACTACAGAGTAATTTTGCTAAAAACTGCACGGTATTGGTACAGTGACAGGCAGGTAGATCAATGGAACAGAATTGAAGACCCAGAAATGAACCCAAACACCTATGGTCACTTGATCTTTGACAAAGGAGCTAAAACCATACAGTGGAAAAAAGACAGCATTTTCAACAGATGGTGCTGGCTCAACTGGTGGTTAGCATGTAGAAAAATGCAAATCAATCCATTCCTGTCTCCTTGTACAAAGCTCAAATCCGAGTGGATCAGGGACCTCCACATCAAATGAGATACACTGAAACTAATAGAAGAGAAAGTGGGGAAGAACCTCGAGCAAATAGTCACAGGGGAAACTTTCCTGAACAGAACACCAGAAGCTTGTACTCTAAGATCAAGAATTGACAAACGGGACCTCATAAAGTTGCAAAGCTTCTGTAAGGCAAAAGACACTCTCAATAGGACAAAACAGCAACCAACAAATTGGGAAATGATCTTTACCAATCCTATGATATGATAGAGAGCTAATATCTAATGTATATAAAGAAGTCAAGAAGTTAGACTCCAGAGAACCAAATAATCCTATTAAAAAATGGTGTACAGAGCTAAACAAAGAATTCTCACCTGATAAATACCAAATGGCTGAGAAGCACCTAAAGAAATGTTCAACATCCTTAGTCATCAGGGAAATGCAAATCAAAACAACCCTGAGATTCCACCTCACACCAGTCAGATTGACTAGGATAAAAGGCTCAGGTGACAGGAGATGCTGGAGAGGTTGTGGAGAAAGAGGAACATAACTTCATTGCTGGTGGGATTGCAAGTTGGTACAACCAATCTGGAAATCAGTTTGGCAGTTCCTCTGGAAATTGGACATAGTTGTACTGGAGGACCCAGCTATACCACTCCTGGTCATATACCCAGAAGATGCTCCAACATGTAATAAGGACACATGCTCCACCATGTTCATAGCAGCCTTACTTATAATAGCCAGAAAGTGGAAAAAACCCAGATCTCCCTTAACAGAGGAAATTGGATACAGAAATTGTGGTACATCTACACAATGGAGTACTACTCAGCTATTAAGAACAATGAATTTATGAAATTCTTAGGGAAATGGATGGATCTGGAGAAGATCATCCTGAGTGAGGTAACCCAATCACATCGTATGCAGTCTCTGATAAGTGGTTATTAGCCCAGAAGTCTGAAACACAGGAAGAACAACTGACAAACCCCAAGAAACTCAAGAAGAAGGAAGACCAAAATGTGGACATTTTGTGAAACAAAATACCCACAGAAGAAGTTACAGAGACTAATTATGGAGCAGAGACTGAAGGAAGGACAAGCCAGCCTGATATAGCTGTCTCCTGAGAGGCTCTGACAATACCTGACTAATACAGAAGTAGAGGCTCAAAGCCATTATTGAACTGAGTACAGGGTCCTCAATGAAGGAGTTAGAGAAAGGAACAAAGGAGCTGAAGGGTTTGCAGCCCCTTAGGATGAACAACAATATAAACTAACTAGTACCCTCAGAGCTTCCAGGGATTCAACCATCAACCAAGGAGTACACATGGTGGGACTGATTGCACTAGCAGCACGTGTAGAGTATTACAATGTTGCTCATCAATGGGAGGAGAGGCCTTTAGCCCTGGGAAGGATCAGTGGTGTCCCAGTGTTGGGGAATGCCAGGGCCAATAAGTGGCAGAGGGTGGGGTAGCAAGCAGGGGAAGGGGGAGGCAACAGGGGTTTGTTCTTGTTGTTTTTTGTTTTTTGTTTTCTTTCTTTTCTTTTTGGAGGGGAAACTGGGAAAAGAGAAATCATATGACTTGTAAATAAAGACAAGATCTAATAAGGTAATGAATTAAACAAAAAAAGAAAAAGAAAAAAAAAGAGTGTTCATCAAGTTTTTACCTATCCCATAGAAGGTTTTGGTGCAGACATGCAGTATCAGTACTTAATCCTATAACACAATACAGCCTCTGGGAATAAATGATTACCCAGTCTAAATTAAATAAAGTTAGACCTTAACTCAATTATAGTAATAAATATGGTTGAAATTTGATTTCTCAAGGAAATAGATTATTTTATTTCTTCTGTAACATTTGGACAGAGGCACATTCTAAGATCATGTGAAGATACATCCAAGCCATTATCTGCACTGGGTATCCATTGATATAAAGAGAATATGTATTAAGTTTGGGCATATTCTACCCAAGTGTGTTGAGAGAGAATAGTCTCAATAATTCTCCTTTCAGAAAAATAGTAGATGGTCATACACACAAACTTTGCTGATGTGCTCTTCAGCTCAACTGAGGGATAAGATTACATGTATATAAGAGTGAATGTGTATTTGTTCTATATTTTTTTAATGTAAGTCAGGTAAAGCCTAGGTAAAGCAGTTGCCAAGAGAGTGATCTCAACCAGAATGTTTTTAAGCTGTGAAACTTTAAAAGATATATAAACTTGAAGATACATGGAAAATATACTTCTGCCTAGGATTGACAATGTCAAAGAAAAAAATTTCAGAACAAGTAAATATCACAATAGGTGTGGGATTGAAAAAAGCTAAAATGAAGTGAGGTAACATCAATGTAATGCCTAAGATAAAGTGACAGAAACATGGATGAAACAATGTAAGGGGTTTCTACTAACATATTAAACATAGTAGAGAGGAGTAATTAAAATAATTAATATATTAAAATATATATTAAAATAATTAATGACATTTTAGAATAATGAGGACTTTGAGCCAGGGAATTTAGCATATACCTTTAGTCCTATCATTCAGTAATCCAAAATCGGAATTTACGATCATCCTGAGCTACATAAAAGGATTCCATCTAAAACAAGCAAACAAACAAAGCACAAACAGTAACCTGAATCATAAATTTGTTAAAAAAAAAACTCCTAATACTAAAGAAACCAGAATTCAATGCATATTTAGGAAAAATACTTGTGAGTATATTAATATTATTTTATAAGATTACAGAAAGATATATGAAAAATGGTTTGCATAATTGTGCCGTTTTAAATTACAGGCTATAATTGCATACATTAAAATATTTTTGTTTAAATCTGTTAAAGAAAAGTATTTTAATGTTGCAATTACCATGCAGCCACAGGATGGCAATGTTACTTTCAATGTGTGGAGATATTTTGCCCTGCTTGCAATTAACTCAGTTTTTACATCCCTTTGAATATGATTGCTCATTTATTTTTTATACACTTAAAATAAAGATAAATTAAAATAATCATTTGTTCAGTACCCTGCACAAATGCACCCTCTGTCTTTCTATTGACTTTACTTTTGAGTAATTTCTTTTCCTGGGATGTAAGGAACATTCCAGATAACTTGGTGGTTTAAATAAAACTCTTCAAACCAACATGAGTTCAATAGAAAACTAGTAATTCAAGATCATGAAAAGTATGATAAAAAATGAAAGCTTAGTGCTTGGAAGATGACAAATTGGAAGAACTTATTACTTTGATATAAGCAGAAAATATTTGGATTGGCATGTCCTCTCCTAGGAGCCCAGGAAGTCTTTTGAATTGCCACTATCTTCTTCATGACCTAGAAATTTTTCTCTGAGAAGCCAAAAGGGCAAGTGTTGCTTCATGTTTATTTCTTCTCTGCCTGATAATAATTCACAAGTTTCAGCCATCTTTTCTGTAGCTTTTAGGTAAGATTGAACTTAGTGCCTGAAATTCCTTATTAAATTTGAGTAAAAATTCAAAGAGTTTTACTTTTTGACATTAATATTCCTTTTGTGGACCCATTTAACTGAAAAACATTTTCATTTTGCTTTTAATTTCTCATAGTTTCAAATATTTGTACAGAACTATAATTTTTACAGTCTCTCTCTTGTTTATATGTATGTATGTTTCTGGGTTTGGGTTCAAATCCTATGTTCCATAGCACATGTATAGAAATCAGAGGAGTACCTTTGAGTGTTTATCCCAGAATTTCTACCTGTGTTCTCTCATAATATTGTTTTAATATATTATTAGAATAATTTAGGTCCATATGAAAATTCATGATATAATCATCCCCATATGCTCCTGCCCACTGAAACATGCTCCCACTTCATCATCAATACCCTTTACCTAACTCTAAATTTGGTGTAATCAATGTGCATAAATAAACTGTCTAAACTTTTATGCTATTAGAATTCATTCCTACTGTCATACAATAGATGGTTTCAATGACTTCCTGTTGAGACTGTTTCTTTTCTGTGGGTGAAAGGAAGAGGTTGTTGGAGAACTCTTCAATGTTTCTCCTTCTCAATTATGAGTCTTGAATCATCAATACCAAGGCAGCAAAGCTTCCTTGCCCATAAGTACCTTTAGCAACATGGTTCATTTACATTCACATGGTTTCTATCTTTTAAAAAATATTTTCAAACATAACTTCTTAAGAAGAAAAAACAAAACATTCAAAATATTGGAGGTAAAACTTCTACTAAGTGGAAACTGGAGGTGTACAAAGACAGACAAGATTATGATCAGTTTGCTTTCTCTACCTTATACGTTCTGTGATCCCATGCTCATAGAACAGTCCTGCCATTAATCAATGTGAGTCTTCCCACACCAATTAATGTACTAAGATAATCTTATACAAACATGCCCAGATGCCCAATATCTGCTTGATTCTAGATTCTGTCATGTTGATCATTAATACTGATTATCACAGCTTTATTACATCTATTAATTCTGACATGTTGAAATATCCTTGCTTCTTCAGAATGAAAACAACTAGATTAAAGGCTACACATTTTAAAGATCTGTTGTTGTTGAATTTAGTTTCCAAACATTCTGTAGCAGAAAGCTTGCTTTGTTTGTCAAATGTATTGGGTTTCTTTTTCTTGGTGTTGTTTTAAAATATTTTCTTGAGAATTTCATACATGAGTGCTGCATCTATGTCATTCTTGCCCTTTCAACGTTCCTTGTATTTACCCTCCCCTTCCAAAAATCGTAACCTTTCCTCTTTTAATGAATATATTACTGACTGAGGCCATTTAGCACTGATGCTATGAGCATGTGTCAAGGACTGTCCAATTGAAAGTGAAGAAACTCTGATGGAGCTCCTCTTTGGAGGACATTGATTCTCCCTCAGGATTCACAAACTACCTGTAGATTTTCAGAAAGGGATTGGACCCCATGTCCCAAATTAATGTGAGCAAGTCAATTTGTTGTACCATTGTGGAGGTCATATTCAGATATTCATATTGTTGGGATTTTTTGTAGCTCTAGTATTTCTGTCATATTTAGAAGGAAGAGATGTTTTGGTCCTCTGACTCTGAAAATCTCTCTTTCCTCTTTAATTTTGTTTGAGTCTTACGTGTATGTAGTCGTTATATTAAAAATGTAAAAAATAGGCACCTGATGTATAGTTCTCTGCATTCTCACTAGTTTTGGACCTCTATAATAGTCTCAACACCTGTTGCAGCAATATTTAGCTTTAAACAGGGATGATATTATACTCATCAATGAGATAAAAATAATTATTTAGCATGCAATTATATATGTTAGGCTAATGCTAATTATATGTTCCCTTCCAGAATCTATGACCTCTAGAACAATGAGGAGTTGGATAAGGTGTATTGCTAGATATGAATTACCCCCATCACCTCTGCCTTATGACCCATTAGACAGCTGTTGGTTAATCCCAATATAAAAGTGTCAGTATTGGATTGCTGGACATACCTTGCTTAACCAGTCATTATTGTGGTTTATCAGCTATGCAGCTTAATAGTACAATCTTTTTTCCTCCTGC
This sequence comes from Mastomys coucha, assembly GCF_008632895.1. Lineage (NCBI taxonomy): Eukaryota > Metazoa > Chordata > Mammalia > Rodentia > Muridae > Mastomys > Mastomys coucha. Next base: position 55,115,555 of record NW_022196909.1, on the reverse strand, counting down.
ACTTGGCAACTTGCAAAACACTCCATGAGAGTGCCACACTCTACAAAATGCCATGAGAGAAAGTACTCAGATCAATTCCTTTAAGTTCTGTGTACAAAGAACATGATGTCTTCAAAAATACTAATCCCTTCTATCATCTGAAAGCCACCCAATGCAATGATAATAGCCTATATTGTTTTGAGAGACAATTACCCTCCAAGTACCCGAGAGAAGGTTTTCTATGACTGAAAGTGACAGTTTCCTTAGATAGTTTATGGCTGTTTTTAGAAGCATCATAACCTCATTTAAATGGAACTCTACTAAATATTTTTGTACATATGTACCTATATGTATGTTATATGTATGATTTGTCCACACTGTGTTGTGGATTGAGTAACAGTTTCTGACATAAACTGTGGATTATGAAATACTGGTTACCAGTTGGTGGTGTTGACTGCAGAGGTCTTTGAAGTGTGCAATTTATAGAAAAGAAAGAAATTACTAGGGCCAGGATTCAATGTAGCTAAGACTGGCATCATTCCAGTGATCTTTACCTCCCTCTTGCTTGAGTTCATCCTCCATGCCTCAGGCCTGTTCCCTTTTCTCTGACATCATGGACTCTTTTGTATTTTTAATAACAAATCCTAGTTAACTGCTCATGTGCAAGTTGCCTTGATGGTGGTACTTTATCACTAAGATAGAAAATAATGAATATGTGCTAATATCCACATGTAACAAAACACATACCATTTTTGTCTTTCTTTTACTGGGCTACATCAACTCAGGATGAGTTTTTTTCCTAGTTCCATCTCTTTGACTATGTATTTCATGAAGTCATTTTAAAAAAATGTATGAGTAGTACTCCATTGGGTAAATGGACCACATTTTCTTTATCTATTCTTCGATTAAGGGGCATATAATGACTGTTCAGTTTCGAATTGTAGTGAATAAAACTGCTATTCAAATTCTTGATTGTGGTAAAATAGAGCATTGTTTTTGTGTAATCAATTATCATGTCACAATACAGAGAGGCAAATAACAAAGAGGGCTTAAGGGAGGATGTATGGGTCTACCTGGGAAGAGAATATAAAATATATTTTTATGGGTGATCTGGGTACAAGTAGAAACAGTAACAAGATCAGGCTGGAAGTGTGGATGGAGAGTACTAGAAGAGACTAATGGAACTGAGGAGCCTTTGGAAGGGTGTGGTGTGGAAACAGTGTAATGGAAACTTCCTGGAATTTATGAAGGTTGTCTATGAGAAGATTCCAAGTAAGGGGATAAAGAACTTCCACCAATCATTTGTAGCCATGCAACATTTGTAGCTGTGGACTGGGACATCAACCCTGCCACAAAACCTTTGACCTACAATTTGCTGTGCCTGCAAAATACACTGGGGTAATGGTGGTGATGATCTTGTGGGAGTGGCAAACTATTTACCTATCCAGTTTGAGGATCACACCATGAGGGTAATATCATGCCTGATACTGCTGGGAGAGCCAGTAACCAGAGACTGGATATCCTAGAGACATTAGATAAAATCAAATGTTGGCAAAACAAACAATGAATGGAATAGCACAGCACAGCACAGCACAGCACAGCACAGCACAGTATAGCACAGAAAAGCACAGAACAGAACAGATTGTAACAGAATAGAACAGGCAAGCCAATGTCCTAATTATATTTTGCTGTACTCCTAGACAGCAGACTTTTCCAATCATAATAAGAATAGCTACATTTAGCAATTGAAGGTAGCAGATGCAGGGGTACACAGACAGTCATTAGGCAAAGCTAGAGCTTGAGGAACCCAGCTAAAGAGGCAGAAGAAGAATTGTAGAATCGAGAGGGAACTAGGACACAAGAACACTGCTCACAGAATCAATTAAATAGGGCTCATAGGAACTAATAGAAACTAAAACAAGAATCACAGAGCATGTATAAATCTGAAGTAGGTCCTCTGCATCTTGGTTGTGTAGCTTTGTGTTCTTATGGGTCTGCTAACAGTGGAAATAGGAGTGTATCAAATTCTTTTGCCTGCTCTTGGGACCATTTTCTCCTACTGGATTACCTTAGCTAGTCTGTACTACTGTCAGGATGTAGTGTATGAATGAGGAGTGAGTTAAAAACATACATATTATTGGTGCTATTTGTCTGTCCATACTTCCTTTCTCCCTGCATTATTCTTCTCTCCCACTTCTGTTAAAGTACCTAAAGATTCCTATCATTTTCTTAGTACCTGAATCATCTTATGCCCCACTACAGAGCTCCTTGTTCATTATTGTCTTTATGGTCCCCTTCTACTTTCCTAGCTTCTTCTGTTATTTCAAGTTATATACTGAAATCTAAAGATTTGGAATTAGTAACTATATATGAGAGAATATGTTGGTATTTGTCTTTCTGGGCCCTAATTATTTTTATTCCTTATAATATTTTTCCAGTTTCATCCATTAATTGCAAAATTAGTGGTTTCAATTCCCTTTACAAACTAATGAAATTCCATTGCATGGACATACTGTACCTAAAAATCTTTTGATATCTTCAAAGATCTATATATTATTTTAAATATCAGCTTTATTTCTACATGGTCCTATATTTTCTATATATTGTATGCCTGCTGCTATTTAGTTATACGGTAGTGAGTCTGAGTTGTATTTATATAAAAGGCAAAAGATTTTTGCATTCTGAGCAGTATGTGAGCTATAGTTTAAAATGAGAAGTATCTTCTATGTAATATAGTCTTACTAATAAAAGGCATATTGCTTTGTATTTATTTGGAGAAAGCTACTGGTAGGGATTTAAAATCTTTAATTTTTATTTTCCCATTTACTTTTCTGTCATAATATAACATGAATATTCATGTTAAGAATTTAAAAATGCATATGATGTTACAATTTAAAGTAAACATTAAATCAGAGTTCAAAGTTTTCCTGTATATCGAAGCTTGGTAAATAATATGATAGATAATACTCAGCTCCTCCAAGTACAAAAATGCCAACCAACTTAAAATGTCAAAACATCATGCCCAATTTTTTTGTCTTCAAATGGGGCACAAGATACAAAGAATAACAAATTGAAATAAGTCTTCACCAACAAAAGCTCTAAGACTAGAAGTATTATACAATAAATCCTACATCTGGTTTGAGAACTTTCCAGCATAAAAATATCAAGGAGAGTCAGTCTTTGAGGAGACGTTCACACTTTTTTTTATTGGATATATTCTTTATTTACATTTCAAATGTTATCCCCTTTCCTGGTTTCCCTCCTTCCAGGAAAAGCCAGATCACATCCTCCCTCCCCCTGCTTCTATGAGGGTGTTTCTCCACCCAGCTGCACACTCTGATGGGTTTTGAGTCGCGGCAGGAAGCGTCTACAGACACCAGGCCCAGGCAGTTTCATGTGTAAGAGGTTTAATTGGAAGGGGGGGGTAGGGGGATAGCAGCGCAGGAAGAGAGAGGAGAGAGAGAGAAGAAGAGAGAGGAAGATGGAGGAAAGTACCCACATATTTATATGTGTGGTGACGTAGTAATGCAGGTAAAGGTGGGAGCTGAGCCCAGTGGATTCTGGGAATATGGTCGCCGTTGTCCTGGCGACAGGCCTGTGGACCTGCCCACATATCTGCTGCAGGCAGGTTCTGGATGCTAACATACCTCCCTTTTTTATATTATAAAGAGAAGGAAAGAAAAAGGGAAGGGGAAGCCCATGATGAAAAGGGAATGAGGGCATCGTGTCTCTTGGGCTACTTCCTGCTGTCTGGGGGCGTTGTCAATGGGGGTAGCTGGCTTTCACCATCGGGATCCACTTGGTAAATGTTTATACCAGGTTCCTCTGTGGGCAGTGGCTCGTCTGTGGGCACCGGCTGGTAATCCTGTAACAGGAGCTGATTGATAGTTTGGTTAGAAATTTTTTGTATTTGTCGTTGAA
>NW_022196909.1:55069895-55107056 GCF_008632895.1 Mastomys coucha | reverse complement strand
ACGTGGTTAAGAGTTTGTAGTCTGGCGGTGCTTGGCTGTAGGTTTGTTGTGTCCTGCGGCGTCTGGTGTCTCTAGCAAGAAGTGGTGAGCAGTCTCTAGGTGAGTGGTGCTCTCCGCACGCGGAACAGCAGCCTCTACGGTGTTACTGGGAGTGCTCTCTACGTAGGGTACTGGGAGCGCAGCAGCAGCGGCTCCTCCTGGCAGCCGGGGTCCCAGCGGCCGCTCCACGTGGCCGTGTACCCTGTCTGCCCTGGCGGTGAGGAGCAGGTCGGTAGACGCAAACTGCCTTGTTCCCGGGGTTCGGCACCAAAATGATGGGTTTTGAGTCACGGCAGGAAGCGTCTACAGACACCAGGCCCAGGCAGTTTCATGTGTAAGAGGTTTAATTGGAAGGGGGAGTAGGGGGGTAGCAGCGCAGGAAGAGAGAGGGGAGAGAGAGAAGAAGAGAGAGGAAGATGGAGGAAAGTACCCACATATTTATATGTGTGGTGACGTAGTAATGCAGGTAAAGGTGGGAGCTGAGCCCAATGGATTCTGGGAATATGGTCGCTGTTGTCCTGGCGACAGGCCTGTGGACCCGCCCACATATCTGCTGCAGGCAGGTTCTGGATGCTAACACACTCACATTCCTGTCATTGATGTCCTTAAACTGGGGCATCTGTCAAGCCTTCACAGGATCAAGGACCTCTCCTTCCATTGGTGCATAACAAGGCCATCCTTGCTTCATATGCAGATAGAGCCACATGTAGTCCTTTGTTGATGGCTTAGTCCCTGAGAGTTCTGGGGGTCTGGTTGGTTGATATTGTTGTTTTTCCCACGGGGTTCCAAATTGCTTCAACTCCTTCAGTCTCTTCTCTAACTCCTCTTTTAGGGACCCCAAGCTCAGTCAAATGGTTGGCTGCTAATATGAGCTTCTGTATTTTTAAGGCTCTGGCAGGGACTCTCAGTTGACAGCCATATCAGGCTCCTTTCAGCATGCACCTATTGGCATCCACAATAGTGTCTGGGTTTGGTAACTGTCTATGGGATGAATCCCAGGTAGGACAGTCTCTGGGTGATCTTTTCCTCTGCTCTACAATTTATCTCCATTTTTGCTCCTGTAAGTATTTTGTTCTGTGAGTGGGTGTCCTGAAGCACCCACTCTTTGGTCTTCTCTCTTATTGAGCTTCATGTGATCTGTGAATTGTATCCTGGTTATTGGGAGCCACTCATCAGTTATTGCCTACCATGTGTGTTCTTTTGTAACCTCACTCAGAATGATATTTTCTAGTTCTATCCATTTGCCTAAGAATTTCATAAATTTCATCATTTTTAGTAGCTGAGTAGAATAGAAATGAAGACCCAGAAATGAACCCACACACTTATAGTCAGTTGATCTTTGACAAAGGAGCTAAAACTATCCAGTAGACAAAAAGACAGCATTTTAAACAAATGGTGCTAGTTCAACTGTTGTTAAGCATATAGAAGAATGCAAATCAAATCATTCTTATCTCTTTGTACAAAGCTCAAGTCCAAGTGGATCAAAGACATCTACATAAAACCAGATACACTGAAATTTATAGAGGAGAAAGTGTGGAAGAACCTCAAACATATGGGCACAGGGGAAAAATTCCTGAACAAAACATCAATGGATTGTGCTATAAGATCAAGAATCAACAAATGGGGCTTCATAAAATTGCAAAGTTTCTGTAAGGCAAAGGACACTATCAATAAGAAAAAAAGGCAACCAAAAGACTAGAAAAATTCTTTGCCAATCCTACCTCTGATATGCAAAAATCTCCCATGCTCATGGATTGGCAAGATTCATATAGTAAAAATGATTATCTTGCTGAAAGCAATCTACAGATTCAATGCAATCCCCATCAAAATTCTAACCCAATTCTTCACAGAGGAGGAAAGAGCAATTTGTAAATTCATCTAGAATAACAAAAAACCTAGGATAGTGAAAATTACTCTCAACAATAAAAGAACTTCTGGTGGGATCACCATCCTAGACCTTAAACTGTACTACAGAACAGTTGTGATAAAAACTGTATGGTATTGTACAGTGGCAGGCAGGTAGATCAATGGAATAGAACTGAAGATCCAGAAATGAACCCAAACACCTATTCCTTGATCTTTGACAAAGGAATTAAAACCATCCAGTGGGAAAAAGACAGCATTTCTAACAAATGGTGCTAGCTCAACTTGAGGTTAGCATGTAGAAGAATGCAAATTGATTAATTCCTATCTCCTTATACAAAGCTCAAGTCCAAGTGGATCAAGGACCACCACATAAAACCAGATACACTGCAACTAATAGAAAATAAATTGAAGAAGAGCCTCAAGCACATGGGCACAAGGGAAATTTTCCTGAACAGAACCCCAATAGCTTATGCTCTAAGATCAAGAATTAACAAATGGGACCTCATAAAATTGCAAATCTTCTGTAAGGCAAATGATACTGTCAGTAGGACAAAATGGCAATCAACAGATTGGGAAAAGATTTTTACCAATCCTATATCTGATAGAGGGCTAATATTCAATATATATAAAGAACTAATATGCAATATATAAAGAACTCAAGAGTCACCTTCATGAGTGCTGGAAACCCAGCTCAGATCATCTGTAAGAGTTATATTTTCTTATAATCCATGAGGCATCTCTCCATCCCCTAATTTTTTAATGGTCCAGAGATGTCCCTTATCTAGGATTAATCAATCATGCTATCTTTACATATTAATTTTTATATTAATTTCTGGAGACTTCACTGGATACACCTGTAGCTTTCCGGCAGCGGACCCTACACGATAGTGGATTGTCCTGGACTGAAGACGAACTGGACCTGTGAACAATAAGCAAAGAGAAACCACAGCAAGTAGATGGATCAAGGTGTGCTTTACTTAGGGTGCAGAGTGTTTATATAGTAAGGCAAAAAATGAAACCACAACCATCAGACTTTTAACATAAACATGAGACCGGACAAAGGGAGACTAGCAGTCTGTTTATAACAGAAACTTTAAGTCTGAGTTCTGGCAGAACCTCTGAGTTCTGGCAGAGCCTAGCTGATTGTTTTTCAGCCTTTGATCTTTGGCAGTCAGTGTTTCGCACCACAGGTGGGCAGACACACAGTCCTGGGCCTGCCCGGGCATACTTTAACTTTTGGGCCAAGCAGCATACTTTCGCTTAGGTTGAGACAAATATACTAGATAAATATGGAAGTGTATAGGTTGTTGTATGAGATTTTAAATGTGTGAACACTTTTCAGATATTGACTTGTGTTAAATTTACTGATGTGCATTTGATCAAAATTAAATTTTGAAATAAAAAAGAAAGGAAATCTGTGACCAAACTTAGAGTAGGAGCAGATAGGAAGATATGATTTCTGTCTATCTATGTATCTATGTATCTATTTATACACATACACATACATTTGCTAGAATAATGCAGACATTTTGTGCTCATTTTTGTAATCTCTGCATTTATTTCCCTTGTAGTTCTTTTTGGCCTCCAACTCCTTCAGAACAAAGACCAAGTACCTTTGCATAGCATCTGAGGCTGTCTGTGCCACTGATACTGACCATTAATCTCTCACATAGGTTTGTACGAACATGGCCTGCTCAAGAATGAGTTTGTCTCCATTCAGTCATAGATGAGACAGGTCTACTTAGACAATGCTTATCTGTCGGGAGTCATGGGCATTGGATGGCTTCAAGAGTAAGGGGACTCATTTTCTTTAGTAGCTTAGCCACTGGTGATTTGCCTTGTTCCAAGGATCACTTCATAATACGACCATGTGTCATACCCAGTGTGTTTCCCAGTGACAAAACAAAACAAAACAAAACACAACTAATCAAACACATCAAGCAACAAACAAAAAAAAGCAGGACTGAGACTTATTGGCAATATAACTTATAGTTCATGGGAGAGAGAGGTAATCAAGAGAGACCAATGGGGAAATGTTCACGGGCATCTCTTTCTTTGGGTTAGGTAAGTTTTCTTCTACAATTTTGTTGAGGATATTTATTGACACTTTAAGTTGAGAATCTCCACTGTCTTCTATACTTCTTACCTTTAACTTTGGTTTTCTCATTGTTTCCTGGATTTCCTGGTTGTTTTGGATTAGGGGCTTTTTGCATTTTGCAATTTCTTTGACATTTGTGTCAAAGTTTCCTATGGTATCTTCTGCACCTGAGATTCTTTCTTCTATCTCTTATATTCTATTAGTGATGAGTACATCTATGACTCCTGATATCTTTCCTAGATTTTATATATCCAGGGCTGTCTCCCTTTGTGATTTCTCTATTGTGTTTATTTGTGTTTTTATATCTTGGATATTTTTGTTTTCAATTCCTTTACCTGTTTGGTTGTGTTTTCCTGTAACTCTTTAAGGGATTTTTTGTGTTTCCTCTTTAAGGGCTTCTAGCTGTTTACCTGTGTTCTCCTGTATTTCTCCTGTATTCAGATCCTACTTAAAGTCCCCTATCATTATCATGAGACATGATTTTAAATCAGAATCTTGCATTTTTGGTGTGATGGGGTGTCCAGGACTTGCTGTCGTGGGAGAGTTGGGTTCTGTTGATGCGAAGTAGCCTTTGTTTCTGTTACTTACGTTTTTGCCCTTGTCTCTCACCACCTGGCTATATCTCCACTCTGACTGGAATATGTCCCTCCTGTGATTCTTGTTGTGTCAGAACTCCTCAGAGTCTAACTCTCTCTATGACTCTGTGATTCTGTAATCCTGAGATCCTGGGTGTGACAGAGCTCCTGGGAGTCAAGCTTTTTCTGTGTGTTACAACAGTGTGTGGGGAGCTAGAGCCTTGGGTTTGCTCTGGGCACAGGTGCATGCTAGAAGGAACTCTTCCCTCTTGCAAGGCAAGGGTTTATGTTTCCCTGGTTGTTATGGGGGTCCCAGTTATGCTGAGTGTTAGGAAAGTTGTTTTATCCTCAGCTGTGATCTTGAGTGTTTCAGAGCTCCAGTGTTCCTGGGTGTTTCTGATCTCCTGACAGTCCAGCTTCCTATATGATCCTTTTTTTTTTCTGTCCATTTTTAGATTTTAACTGGTGGAAATAGAGATTTTATTGTATTTATTTACAGTCTTAATCTCCTATTCTTGGGTGGTTAATTAAAAAGGCAATAGTACTTAAAAAAAGAGAGATTACTAAGAGCTATAGCATGTAGGACAACAGGAGACTTGTAGTTAAGTTTAATGGGAAATGAACATCTTTTTCAATAATTCCCAGGATTCATCATAAGGATAGATGACTTTGTGTGTAAAATTTTCTCCTTGGTGAGTAACTTTGGTCCCTTGAATCCTACTGGCCATGTGATGGAAGTTTACTTTATCCACTTGATGCTTCTGACTACAACACTTTCTCTGGGTCCTCATATTTTCAGACAGTTTTAACTCATGTTGATTAGCATTGTCCAAGTCTTCAAATAATATTTTTTCTTGATAGAGGCTACACAATATCTTCTCTTGGGCCTGTGGATTTCCATCACCTTAGTGATCAGTCTTGTCCAGGACAGCCTTGTGAATTGTCTTATAATTAGAAGATATGGTGGTGTATTAGTCAGGGTTCTCTAGAGTCACAGAACTTATGGTAGTTTCTATGTAGTAAAGGAATTTATTGATGACTTACAGTCTGTAGTCCAACTTCCAACAATCAACTCCCAACAATGGTCGGCAGCAGCTGTGAATGGAAGTCCAAGGATCCAGCAGTTGCTCAGTCCCACAAGGTAAGCAGATGAAACAGAAAGAGCCTTCCTTCTTCCAATGTCCTTATATAGGCCTCCACCAAAAGGTGTGGCCCAGATTAAAGGTGTGATGGTACCTTTAATCCCAGATAACCTTGCTTGAACTCGTAGATCTTCCAGTCTTAATCTTCTAGGATTCATAGCCACTATGCCACCACACCTTTAATCCTAGATGATCTTGAACTCATAGATCTTTCTATCTTAATCCTCTGGGATTCATAGCCACTATACCTCAAGATCTCCATGCCAAGATTCAGGTCAGAAACTTGTATCTCTCAGCCTCCAGATTAGGGCCAGGTGAGCCTTCTAATTCTGGATTGTAGTTCATTTCAGATATAGTCAAGTTGACAACCAGGAACAGCCATTACAGGTGGATTCTTCTTCAGTCTGCTTCAGTACCTGAATGAGAAGTAATTATTTATAAGAGGTTTTCAATAGAAGCAGAACAACTATCCATATGTATTTCCAGAAGTGCAGTAGGAAAAGAAGAGGCTGTGAGCTGATAATGTACCCTAGAAATTACAGGGTATCCTCACTTCCATGTCATTGAAGTTTGAGTGGGTTAGGATTCTGCAAGAGCCAATATCCCACTCAGTACTCTATCAGTAATAATTTGCAGATTTAGAACAAGTTCTGTGGGGCTACTTAACAACTTTCAGATATTAGCAGAAAAATATAATCTTATTTGGGTGGATTACATTGATCTAGTAAAGTAACTCTTATTTGTTCAGTTTAGTGATAGAAATTCAACAGATAAACTATTAGTATTGTTGCATTGCCTTGTAGATATGCATATGAGGAAATGTAGTACAGGATAGGATAATGCTTGTGGATTTTCTGAACAACATCTAAGAAACATTGAATTTCCATACTAGTGTGATACTTTGTGGGTAAAAGAAATACTTTATGTACATGTGAACAATCACAGTATCATTATATATTTTCTCTGATATTTCAAGATGAGTTTTTCTGTTATTCCCTCCATCATGGCCATGTATTATTATTATTATTATTATTATTATTATTATTATTTTAGTTCTTATGCTCAGAGATGTGACCATACTGCATGTAATCATGTCTATGTCTATTTTCAGCCATATTCCAAGGAATTGTGACCATTTGTGCATGTTTGAACAAATAGACCTAAGACATTAATCAATTCCTGTAGAAAGAATACAGAGGCTAGACATTTGTAATACAGAATCACTGTGATTTGTCTAAGCCAATGTTATCATACAGATTCAATATTCCATATACATTCTAATTCAACTGAAATATAAACTTAATTTATTTCAATGCTCCGAATGAAATTTTCTGATAGAAATGGTAATAGTCATTTTCTTCTAATATGCTATGTTATTTTGTATTAAAAATTATTTTGACGAGATGCTGCCTATAAAGAGAATTAATTGAGATTTTATTAGGAAGGCAGACATTTAAAATATTAATAATAATATATAAAAGATAGCATCTTAAGGGTTCTTTTTGAGGGCAGGCTTGAGCCAGCCTAGCTCCACTACAAAAACCAAACATGATCGAGATGAAGGGAAAACAGCAAAACAGCAGTGCGTGAGCTAGTCAGAAAGGTGGAACTAGAGACATGATGGTACTAAAAGGAGAGAAAAAGAAGACTGTGGTGTACATGCTGGCAATGCTCAGTAGAATTGGCAGAATGGTGTACAATAACCAGGAGCTCATGCAGTCACTGACTCTGCCTCTAAACCTGCTGCCCAGCTGTAGGATTACCCCTGTCTCTGGGAAAAGAGGAAAGGTTTACTTTCTGTGTTGGACAACCTCAAAGAACCACTGTAAGCCATGATGCCACTTCTGATGGCTCTTCCTAGTTGTCAACTCGACTACATTTGGAATAAACTACAATCCAGAAATGGAGGGCACAACTGTGATCCAGATCTTCAGAATTGAAGACACAGGCTTCTAACATGAAGATCTTGAGGCATAATGGCCACAAAAATCATAGGCCATGCAAGGCAGAACAAACTTTTTATCCCTGCAGACTGAGGCAAGCAGATCTCTAAATTCAAGGACAGCCTGAGACAAAGCAAGTATCAAATCCAGGTGTGGTGGTACACACCTTTAATCTGGGTCACACCTTCTGCTGGAGAACTACAGAAGGATACTTGAAGAAGGAAAACTCACTCTACTTTGCCTACTTAGTAAAAGCTACTTGCTAGCATATCTGTTGGAACCTACCTTTTCAGGATTCCAGCTTGTATAGCTGAAACAACTGGCTTTGTTCAACTGAGCAACTACTAAATTTTTAGACTTTTCATTCATAGGTGCCCATTATTGGATTAGTTGGACTACAAATTCTAGGTCATTACAATAAATTCCCTCAATATATAGAGACATTTCAAATGTTCTTTGACTCTAGTGAACCCTGATTAATACACCTCCAGAGTTTAAGTCAAGAGTCTTTCTCAATGCATCTTGCCTAGACTTTAATGAAGCCTGAGATTCATGTGCATGTATGTCATATGTACAGCTGCCTGATACCTCAGTGATTTCTCAGGCTTGCTGCTTTGTGAGGCATGGTGATTGAGTAGCATGTGTAACCATCTGAGACCCTGTTGATGCTGGTGGTTTATGCAACTGCTGAGTGCCATGATTGGGTCAGTGGTCCTGATATGGCCAATGGGCATGTTAATGTCTGCAGCCTGTGTTACCACCAAAGCCCATGTAGATTCCCATGATCAGGGCTGTTACCTGACGCCATGTTAATGTCTGTGGGAGAGCTTTCTCACCATGCAGCAGCCCAGAGCACTGAGATATGGGCTGCGGCATAGGGGAAGGAGAGCTGGGTCCACTACTCCAGTATATCTCACAGTTCTCCTTATCTGAGAGCTTTTGGATTGTATGGAGTCAAAGAATCATCCTTCCTCTGGTAGCCACTTGGAATTTGATCATGCTTCAAAGAATATGTGGACTTTATAAAATAGATTGCTTTTACTCTTTATGGGGAGTACAGAGGTTGAGATCATGGGAAAAGGGAGAAACATGAGAAGACTCGGAGGTAAGCATGATGGGTGGACATGATATGAGATTCCAAGACAATCAATGAAAAACAAAAATACATAAACAAACCAATAACTAGAAGCTAATAGAATTATGAAAAAGAGTTCAATATGAGTGAACATTATTTCATCACATTTGATTAGGAACCAGGTGCATGGTACAGAGGAAGAGGGGATTATATATTGAGATTTAGGCACATTTCATATGATATAGTGATGATCAGATAATTTTGACTGTTGGTCCTCATAGTCACTTTTTGGATAAATTTCCTTCATTTGTTGCTTAGCCAAACAAAGCTTATATCCAGTTCTTTTCCAGCCCCCCAAAAGACTCTTTCCATATGCAAAATTTACCAGGATTTCAACAGTTATGACATCATTCAAAGGTCCAAATCTCTTTAAGCACAAATAAAATCAACAGTTGTGAACCACTGAGAAAATTAAAATAATTTTCTGACATTTCATTAATAAAATGCCATTTCCAAACACTCCCAATCTAGAAAGAAGAAATAACAAAATAGCAAGAAGGAATCATATTAAAGAAGACCAAACAAAGATCAAAAGCTGCCTATATTGTAGCTCCATCATTACCACCAAAGGAATAATTTGTAAGATTTATGGCCTAGGAATCAACAACAAGGACAAGAATGCAAGAATAAAGTGGGAAGAGAGAGGGGAGTTGGAATTGAGGGGAGAAAAAGCTAGAATTGAAAGACATTTGAGGGATTGTATGGAAACACAATATAGTGGAATCTTTCAATAATATATGCATATAATCCTAAGAAAGTCTCCAAATAAGATGGTAGATCTAATCCCTAGTGGCCATCTTTTTACTAAAGAAACTTCTAGTGCTGAGCTTGTGTTTTATTCAGTTGAATTGTATGTTCAAGGATGCTGTGGAAATCCTGAAACAATTCTTTGTGTGTTGTCAAGAAAATGGGTAGCTCTCCATAAGTTAAGAGCACTGCTCTTTTGGAAAGACAACATCAACACAGCTTACTGAACACTAAGCGATCAAACTGATGCCAGTATGAACTCTTTACCCTCATGTTCTATTGTTTATGACATGAAAATGTACTCTGCAGGCTACCTAAATGAAACAATAAATACTAACCCAACCACATAAACTTAGATCAACAATTTGTCCTTCTTACAAATTCTCCTAGGAAATGATAGCTCCAATTTTACCTTTATAATTAACTAATGTCTAATGTGATTTAAAACCCACATGATGAGTTGCAATCCTTGCCTGGTATTTCTTGGGTGACCAAAAACTAAGGTCTAGATATCACAAAGACTGAGGGTAAATCCTCAAGCAACTAGTTGAAAAAAGAATGTAAGAACAAAATGCATTCTATTGATAATTTCATGTACTCATAGTACGATGTCTTATCCAGCCATCATGGGAGAGGTTTATTCCTGTAGCAGAATATGGGAAAAAATACAGCACCATCAACTAGATACTACATATAGACAGAAACTTGGATTACACAGCTCAAAATGATACCATCTCCATGCAATTTTCCCTCATTGCTTAGGGAATCCTTCAGCAAGGGAGAGAGAAAGAGTTAAGGAAAGTGGTTGTTTGAATATACTCGTCCCAGGGAGTGGCAATATTTTAAGGTGTGATCTTGTTGGATGAAGTGTTGGAGGATATCACTATGGGCATGGGCTTTAAGTCCACTTTCTTAGTTCCTGGAAGCCAGTCTTCTCCTATCTGCCTTTTCATGAAGATATAAAACTGTAAGCTCCTCCAGTCCCATATCTGTCTGAACATCTGAACCTGTAAGCCAGCCCTAATTAAAAGTTTTCCTTTATAAGTATTGCCATGATTATGCTGATTCTTTGGAGAAAAAACCCTAACTAAGACAGGCAACAGGGGGACAAAGGACATGAGGAAAAGATCCTTTATACCAGAGGACCAAGACTGATATGATCTTACAGAGATAGAAGCAGTAATCACAGGGTCTACATCTGTTTGTACCAAGATCTCTATCTGTATATATGCTATAGCTTTCAATAAAGTATTCTTACAAGACTACTGAATCTGTTACATGATTCTTGTGCCTCTTTGGGGGCTTTTATTCTGTTGGCTTGGTTTGTCCAACATGAATATGATGATTTTCATTTTAACTTTTTATATTACATTTTATTAAAAATTCAGAAACTAAGAAATATAATCTGCTACATTTTACTGTATTTTAATCCATTTTATAATTTGCTTAATTTCTGAGATTATGAGTTTCCTTTGTTTTTACTTTTTTAGTTTAATTTTTCTTACATGGGTTTTTGACAACTCATACATGTAAATGATGCATTCTACTTAGTCTCACATTTACTACATTGTCTCTTTCCATCTTAAGGTTTTAGCCAGCTACCACATTCCCTGCAACTATCTTTCTTACAATCATATCCTTATGTTTTATCACATAGTAGCTTTAACTAGCGCATATAGGAAACTACTGGTTTGAAACTGTCTATTACAGCCTGTTGGGGTCATGTATAGGTCATCTACTAAAGACAATGTTTACTCCTCCCACAAAAATACAATAGACAATATTTTAGCAAGGTTGCACATAGGGTACTACGATCAATCTTTGATATATGTCTGACCAATGACCCATACATTCTTGTACAGGACCACTGAAGGCTACCTCAAATGCTCTGGGTCACAGTTGTAATGACTGAAAACCACCTGAAGATAGTATTTGAAGTTCTTCTGATTCCCGGTTCCTACAAGGTTTTTGTTTTTATTTTTCTTGCTTTTTCTCAATACTATCTGAGCCTGGAGAAGATGGTATACATGTCTTGTTTAGGGCAAGGTCTAAATAGCTAAGTCATTTTCTCTGAGTAATTCAGAGAAAATGTCTTCATTTTCTGTATAATTCAGTGTAATTCAGTCATCATTGATTTTATCAATAAACAAATATGTTTCTCCTATGGTGTTATCGCAAAGGTAAGATTCTGTGATGGGAAGAGCATGTGCTCACATGTTTTACTGTGGGAAGAATGTAAGTACTTAGAACACATTGGGACCAGGTCATCTTACTTAACACACCAACACCATGCTCCCTGCTAGGGCCAAAGACCACTTTGAGCATAAGATTTTGACTGAGTTTACAGTAAGAAGCAGGAATTATGTCCCATGGTATGGGGCTCAAATACCATCAGAGAACAGTTAGAACACCCAGAATTAGCATACTACTAATACACAAGTGGGCACATCTTGGCTGACAGATTGGCACACTACAGTTTACAGGAGGTAAAGACCAAGGAGGGAGCTCTCATGTTTTGCTGAAGGATTATTAACTTTAGGCAGGAGGCAGGAGAAACACAATTTTATCTTGAGAGCAACAATTGGAGAATTATTTTAATTTTAGTGGTTGTCAGTAGGATGATAGTCCCTGTTTAACATGGGATACTTGAAAACATATTTTCTCTAGCTAGGTAACTTATTCACAATAAAATTAAAGAGACTCTATTATTAAACTGTATTGTATAAGAAATAAGTGTTTGAGAGATGATAGTATACACCTTTAGTCTGATCACTCAACAAACTGAAATAGGATTTCAAGGTCATCCATAACTACATAAGACTCCAACTAAAACAAAACAAAACAAAACAAACAAACAAACTAGACGACACAAAATTAGTAGCCTGGATTTGTATACCCTACTCCCCCAGAGGTAAAAACGTACCAAACAAACCACAATACCATGCTTGTTTAAGGTAGATATTTGTGAGTATATTAATATTGTCTAGTATGACTATGGATAGATTTATTTATAATGACTTGTATAGGTATACTTATTTTTTTAACTACAGGTTATAAAATATACATTTAAATATTTCCTTTAAAAAAATTAGTTAAAGAATTTAAATGTTGCAATTAACATGTGGCCACAAGATGGTAACCTTATTTTCAGAATATTTTGTCCTGTTAGCAATTGATACAATTTTTACTTTTCTTTCAGTAGGGCTATTTATTTATTTTCTACACATATAAAACAAAACAATGGATATATAGTAATTATTGGTGTAATATTATACAATTAAATGGGTGAAAAAAATAACGGCATGCCCTGTGTTTCCATTAAGTTTACTTTCAAGTATTTTCCTACTTTGTAAAGAACCAGATGATGTGGGTAGTCCAGCTGTAAATCCTCAAACTAATATGAGCTCATGTTAAAACTAGAATGCAGGAACATGGATGTATATCAGAAAGAGTGAAAACTGAGTGCTGGAGACATGAAAAATTAGAAGGATTCGGGACCTTGATATGAGCAGAAAAGATTTCATTTGACATTACCTCTCTTAATAGCTCAGGAAGTTCAGTAAGGTAGCCAATTGTTCTGCACAAACAGGAAATTCTTCCTTAGGAAGCCAAAATAACAAGTGCAATCTCATCTTCATTTTTTTCCTTGATAATATTTCACACATCTCAACCATATTTTCCTGGTTTGGGGAAGGGTTTCTACCTACTACCTGCAATATTTTATTAATATCAATGTCCTTCACACTTGTGGGATTAATATACCTGTTGTGACACAGTTAAGTCAGATTTATTTCAGTTATGAGTCAAGATATTACAAACATGCATATAGAAGCTTTAGAGAGGCAATGATATTAAAATTCCTTGGGTTATATTTAAAGAGACGTACTTACTGGATCATATGATAATACTACACTGCTAAGATTTTTATTAAAGATTGCCCAAAGTTATTCCTAATGGCCGTATTTCTTGCAATACCATCTTCAATCAATTAGGTTTAAAATTGTACTATGTTCACCACAGCAGTAAGCAGTGCAGTATTCAGAATTTGTACATGCAAACAAGGATATAATTTCATTTCTTTCTTTTAATTTTTAATTTCTTATAGCATTTTCTCTCAGTAATATTTGATAATCCTTACATGGGGACTGGGCTCTACAACTTTGCATTTTGGTTGGTTATGGGTTTTTTTGTAGTAGACTCTGAGCAAAGAGAAACATCCTTGATAAAGAGTGAAGATTACTCTTACTTGTAGGTATAAGCAGTAATGTTTAAAGGTTGTTGTTAGGGATTATGTTGTCCTGTCTTTGAATGTCTTTATAATTGCTCCTGTCACCCAGGAGGGGCACACTGTAGTTATAGATGCTCAGGCTGTGGGATCTGCCTCTATGTGAGTTCTGAGCATTTAAAGACAGGTTGTCACAGTCACACATAAATAAACACTTTTACTGTGCTACCTTCCTACCTTAATTTCCATAGTGTGTGAAGAGTTATTCATGTGTTCTGGGTTGCAATCATTTATTACAATGTATGTTTCATATCTTTCCTGTAATGTACTTTGTATCTTCCCATC
Source organism: Mastomys coucha (assembly GCF_008632895.1). Classification (NCBI taxonomy): domain Eukaryota; kingdom Metazoa; phylum Chordata; class Mammalia; order Rodentia; family Muridae; genus Mastomys; species Mastomys coucha. Next base: position 55,092,941 of record NW_022196909.1, on the reverse strand, counting down.
CTTTTAAACTAGTCTCTTACATGAGAGGTTAGTCTTGTGAAGATCTGATAATCAAGTATGTTTTTTTGAGGAGATAATTTTTGTTTGTACCAAATAATTAAGATCTTCCTTGCTTTCTCACATATCTTCTCAAAGTTCTTTTAATACTGTTTTCATTTGTATTTAACATTTTGTTTTGAATTTATTTTTGTGAAGGATGTAAAATCTAAGTGTAGATTTATGTACACTCACTTATTCAGTATCATTTCTTGAGAAAACTCTATTATAATAATGGCTACTACTCTTTTACTTAAGTACCAGTCTTGATTAGTTAGCCTTTTCCCATGGGCTCTTTGCTTTGTGTTCATTAAATTTTTCTTTAAAAAGTACAGAGTAGCAAATGGTAAACTCTTATCATGTGTTTTAGTTTTCGTTTCCCAATGTGGAGAACTAAAAGATATCAAAACTGGGTATTTCTTATCATCAGATGAAATTAATTTTTTGAAACTTCTAGTATGTCCACTTCTATTTTCCCCATGTGATATTTTTATTGTTTATTTGGGAATTTTATTCAATGTATCCTGATAGGATTCACTTTCCTTCCTTGCAGGTTCACATTTCTACTCTTGTGCCTCTGCATTCCCCCAGTGTTGTCCATATGTATATTTTTTAGGGCATAGTCCATACCCCTCAGATCCAGCCTATAAAAGATAGTTGAGACATTTTAAATTCCCTATCAAAAGCCATCACTTGTGAAAGCTACTCCTTAGTATCTTTATAGCCATTCTTAAGGGGTCTCCTCAATGGCTTCCTGCTTAGACTGTTTCTTGGGTTGAGGGGAATAGGATACTGCAAAAGTCTTCAATGTTTCTCATTCTGGAGTCATTAATATCACTTCAGTAGAAGCGTCCTTGCCCATATGAGCCTGTAGTAACATGCGTCATTGAACTGGACATGGTTTCCGGGTTCAATATTTTAAAAATTCTTTTAAAAAACATACCTGTTTAAGTAAAAAAAAAAGTTCAAAATACTGGATATAATACACCTTCTAAAAAGGAACATTTGTATAAATGCAGGCTTCTGTTCAGCTTGCTTTCTCCATTTTATTCAGACTAGTATACCATGCCCATGGAACATCCTTTCCCATTCTTATTCAAAATGGATTTCCCACATAAACCAATTCAGTTAAAATAATCCCAAAAGAGGACCATCACCTGTGTGCTTCTAGAGTCTGTCAAGCTGAGAATTAACATTAACTATCACAGCTCTATTACACCCATTAGTTCTGACATACGGAGAGATCCTTGCTTGTTTGGAATGAAAGCAACTGGATCATAGTTTAATGTTAATTTTTAAAATGTGTTTTTGAATTTGGCTTGCAAGCATTTTGTATGGGGTAGTTTTGTCATGTTTGTCGAGTGCATTGGATTGGACTGCTTTGTTTGCTGTTGCTTTCAAGTATTTTTTTTTTAATTTCATGCATAAGCATTGAATCTACATTATTCCTGTGTCATCAACATTCCCTGTGTCTACCCACTCTCTCCAAAATTCATAATCTTTTCTCTTCTCAATGAATACACAATTGACTTAGTCACCTTACCATTGATGCTATTAACATATGTCCAGGGTGACCACTTGAAACTGAACAACATGTACAGGTTCTCTGATGGGCTGGGTCTCTCTGCTGCTGATGCCTGGGGCTGCCCGATGCATTAGTTAAAAGGAGGCAATGCATAGTCGTGAGATATTTTATTATAGGAAAGAGAAAATAGGCTGGCCATAACCATGGAGAGAGAGGAGATGAAGGAGAAGAAGAGGGAGGGAGAACAAGAGAGGAAGAAAGGAAGCAAGAGAAGAGAACAAGAGAGAGGAGAGCAAGAGAACAAGAGAGGAAGAAAGGAAGCAAGAGAGAAGAGGGGGGAACAGTCCCTTATATTGTGAGGTGGGGCTATCTGTCTGTGGGGTGGGGCATGCTTGTCTTTGGTCAGATGACTCGGGTAGGGCCCAGCTAGAATGCTGGGAGCTTGGGTCATTGTCTAAGTGACAGACTACACATCTCCTGCTTGGGACTATGTCAGGTTGTGATTGAAACAGGATCCAGGCACCCAGGAGTCATGGCCAAACTCCTTTTGTCCCTTGCAGGCAGAATTATTGCCCACTGGATCATCGGGATTCCAGGCTTATACTCGACCGGGCCCAGGTTGCTTGAACAGAACAATGCTCCACAGTTCTCCTCATGAGACATTGGTTCTCTCTCAGCAACTATGTCCCCAATCTGTATTAGCATGACAATTTGTGGTACTATTGTGGAAGTCTTGTTCTGGTAGTCATATTGGTGAGATTTTGTGGCTGGAGTTCTGTCATCTCTAGAGCAAGAAATGTTATGTTTCTCTGGCTCTTACAGTTCTTCTGTCCACTTTCTGTGATTTTACATGAGCCTTACATTTATTTAGGAGTTCTATTAAAAATGTATCAATTAGGGTTAGGCACCTGATTGATAGTCCTTTGCATTTTCCCAATTTTGGGTATCTGTCACAGTTTTAACACCTTTTGCAACAATTTTCAGCTTTGATCAGGCTAATGCAATACTATACTTATCAGAGAATATAAAGATAATGATTTAGAATACAATTATTTTATTGTAAAGGAATAATGATAGTTCTAGGTTCCCATGTAGGGCCTATGACCTCTAGAACGATGAGGACCTAGCTAGGGTACACTACTAGATGTTAATTGCCTTCTATTAATTGTAACTACTAGTTAGGCAGCCATGATTAACCAATTATGTTAATTAATCCCAATATAAAAGTGTAAGTATTTGATTGTTGAGCATATATTGCTGAACTGATTGCTATTGTGGCTTGTCAGCTGTGCAGCTGGGTAGCACAATTGATTTATTTTCCTCACATGACATCTTGCAGAACAGTTTCTAATACAATGAGAGATACAGAGTCCTCAGAGAGTCTACCAAGATTAGTGACAGATTACCTTTTACAAGTTCTTTGTACTGCCCAGCGGTGGTGGTGCATGCCTTTATTCCCAGCACTTGGGAGGCAGAAGCAGGCAGATTTCTGAGTGCAAGACCAGCCTGGTCTACAGAGTGAGGTCCAGGAAAGCCGGGACTATACAGAGAAACCCTGTCTCAACAAAAACCACACACAAAAAAGTTCTGTGTACAAAGAACCTGATGTCTTCATAAATATCAGATCTTTTAAACATCTAAAATTCATCCACACAATGATAAAAGCTATATTATTTTGGGAGACAACTGTATTGCTCCAATCAAGAGACTAAAGGAATTTTTTTCCATGACTGACACTGATATTTTCCTTAGATAATTGATGACACTTGTTGGGAGAATCATAACTTCATGTAATGTAACTTTACTAAATATATCTAATATATATTTATATATGTGTGTATATATATCTATGTATATGTATATGTATCACTTATCCACACAGTCTTGCATAAGTTTTCTCCACAGGGTCTGGCTTCTGAACTCTTGGTTCCCAGTTGGGGGTACTGACTAGAAAGTTGGAGGTTGCTTTGAAGTTGCATTATCTTTTTTTATACACATTTAATATTTTATTCCCCATCTGAGCTCCCCTTCTCCTTTGCTGCCTTCATAGTCTCTGTCACAAATAAATGAACAAAATTCCCCAACCCAAAACAACAACAAAAATAAAACTCAAATAAAACCAAACCACAAGTTCAGCACCTAGTCCTTCAATTATCTCAACACTTGATCCCTAGATAACATTAAAAGAAGACAGTTAACAAAAGTTAAGGCATTCAGTCAGAATTAGTAACCACTAGAGACCAGCTATGAATGTTTTCAAACAGTTGAAATACAAGATAGTGACTTTAAAACCTACTTATACAGATGATGGAACCACTTAAAGATAAAATAAATAACCCCGTAAATAAATAAAGGAAAAGAGAAACAAAATTAGAGAAAATATTTAAATCCCTTGAACAAAGCCAAAATCCAAAATAAAGCAATCATCCAGGAAATCTGGAAAATTATGAAAGAACAAGCCTAAGAACAAGAAAAATCAAAGAATGAGTAGAATGTCAGCTCATAGGCCCAGAAAATATTTTTAACAAAATAATAAAAAAAAATTTCCTAAGCTAAAGAATGACATGTATGTAAAAGTACAAGAAATTTATTGAACAAGAAATGGACTGGACCAGTAAAGAATGTCTCCTTGCCATATCATAAACAAACACTGAAGATATAGAATGGAGGAAGAAGAGTAAAATCTGCAGAAGAAAAAGGCCAAGAAACATATAAAGGCAGACCTACTAGAATTATATCTGACTAGTCAACATATACTTTAAAACCCAGAAGGACCTGACTCTAAAGTCTTCCAGACTCTAAAGAGACCATACATGCCAGCCCAGACTATTATATCCACCAAAGATTCAATGACCACATATGGAAAAAATGATGTATTCCTTGAAAAAAGATTAAAAATACCTATTCACACATCCAGCCACATAGTAAACACTTGAAGGAAAACTCCAAGTTAAGGAGGTTACCTATACATTTTCAAACACAGGAGATAAATAATCGTATACCAATAACACCCAATAAGGGAAAGCAAAAACCGCCCCCCTCACACACAAACACCCACACAAACATACAAATACTCACCAAACACACAAACCCACCTCCCCAAACACACAACCACTGCCAACTCCTTGACCATTACCACCACCACCACCAAAATAAAAGGAATTAACAATTTTCATTTATATCTCTCAATATCAATGGATACAATCAAAAAAGAAATAGATTTAAAAGATAGATTCAAAAACAAGTTCTAATGTTCTGCTACAGACAAGAATACATGTCATGGTATATTTCTTATATCAATGATAGACATTACCTCAGAGGAAAGGGTTAGAAAATGATTTTACAAGCAAATGAACCTATGAAGCAAGTGATGTAGGCATTATAATCCCTAACAAAATTGAGTTCTAACCGCAATTAGTCCACACAGATGGGGAAGAACATTTCATACTCATAAAAGGAAAAAATCCACGGACTACTTCTTAATTATAAACATATATGCTCAGAAAGCAAGGGCACCTACTATTGTAAAAGAAACATTAATAAAACTTAAATTCCATAGAAAATTACACAGCAATAGTGGCAAATTTCAGTATCCCACTCTCACCAGGAAACAGGTAGAGACAAAAGCTGAACTGAAAAATACTGGAGCTAGCATGTTAAAAACCAAAACAGACATCTATAGAACATTTCAGCCAAATACTGAAGATTATACCTTTCTCTCAGCACATCATGGAACTTTCTCCAAAATATATATTTTGTCACAAATCAAGTCTCAACAAGTACATGAATATTAAAATAGTGCTATGAAATTTATCAGTTCATCACAGATCAAAGCTGGATTTCAACAACAGAAACAACATAAGTCTAAAAATCTCATGGAAAATGAATAAATATCTATTGAATAAAAAGTTTGTCAAGATAGACATAAAGAAATAAGTCAAGATATTAAAGACTTCCTAGAATTCAGCCAAAATGAATATACAACATACCCAATCAAATAGAATACATTGGAAATGGTGATAAGAGGAAATTCACAGCACTGAGTGTACCCATGAAAAATGGAAAAATTGCATAGTAGAAATTTAGCAGTACACCTGAAATCTCTGAAAAATATTACTAGGCAAGCACACTAAAAATGAGATTGCAGAAAATAATCAAATCAAAGGCCAAAATCAACACAATGGAAGTAAAGAGAAAAATACAAAGAAGAAGAAGAAGAAGGAGAAGAGGAAGAAGAAGAAGAAGAAGAAGAAGAGGAAGAAGAAGAAGAAGAAGAAGAAGAAGAAGAAGAAGAAGAAGAAGAAGAAGAAGAAGAAGAAGACAATGAAATGAAATGAAGATTTGGCTCTTTGAGAAAATCAACAAGATAGACAAATCTTTATCTAAATGAACTAAAGGAATTTATAAATTAAAACAAGAGATAAAAAGGGAAACATAAAAAATAGATACTGTAAAAAATCTATGGAACATTGGTTCATACTTTTAAAATCTGTATTTGGCAATATTGGAAAATATAAAATGAATAATTAAGTTAAATCAAAATATTATCAACAATTTAAATAGACCACTAAGCCTCTTCCGGTCACTTTCTCCTGGTTCACTCCTCTGGTAGAAGACCCATGATCTATCAGAGGCCTCACTAACACTCAGATCCCCTATTAAGCCTCTGTCTACAGATCCCCAGCAGTCACCCAGAATATTCCCAGCCTAACTCACCTCACCAGTCAGTCATCTGTTCTTTTCATAACCTTATCCTGGGTCAAACCTCTGGTACACCAGAGGTCATACCAGCATCTGGGTCTCCACAGGCAAGCCAGCACTGAGAAACCCAGACATAAGAGCAGCACCTAGAACCCTTGAGAACCCCCAGTTAGAACAGCAGCCAGGAAGGCTGCCAGAAATTCATTCACTATCTTGGGTAGAAACTCCCTGCTCAACCAGATCCAAGCCAGCAATCAGAGATTCTCCACTCAATCACAATACTATCCAGCAGGAAGACCAGAGAAAAATAGAAATGAAGGAAAAAAAACACGCTTTTAACAAAGATAACATCAGAAGTCAGCACCTGGGTCGATAATTTCCCCAAACTCAGAAGCCTAGACGCTGGTGTAAAAACACAATCAGTAACAGCCAGGACATGTGTCACTACCAGAGCATAGCCATCCTACTTCACTAAGCCTGAACTATTCCACACCACTACAACACAAGAAAACGGCCTTACATCCAACCTCAAAAACACGATAGAAATCTTTCTACCAGAGCATAGCCATCCTACTTCACTAAGCCTGAACTATTCCAACACCACTACAACACAAGAAATGGCTTTGCATCCAACCTCAAAAACACGATAAAAATCTTTCAAGAGAAAATGAATGAATTCTTCAAAAAAATATGGAAAAGAAACAAAATCAGAGGAAATGAACAAATTTCTTAAAGAAACCCAAGATAGCTAAGAAAAAAATTAAATACTTGAAAATAAAAACAACTTTTCAAGACACAAAATGAAACTTGAATCAATAAAGAGAACAGAAACAGTGGGAATCCTAGAAGTAGTAAAGTCAAGGTAAGTGAATAGGAACTATAGACTCAAATATCACCCAAAGAGTACAAGAAATGGAAGAAATAATCTCATGAATTGAAAATACCACAAAGGAATTAAGTACAACTGTTAAAAAAAAATGTTAAATCTAAAGAATCCTTGACACAAAACTTAAGGAAACCTGGCATACCATGAAGGTCAAACCCAAGAACTTTAGGAACATGAGAAAAGAATCCCAACTCAAACACTCAGAAAAATATTTTTAACAAAATCATAGAAAAATGTTTCTAATCTAAATAAGGACATGTCTATAAATGTGGCAGAAAGTTAAGAACCCTAAATAGATTAAAACAGAGAAGAAAGTCCTTTTGTCACATAGTAACCATCACAGTATATACAGAGAACATGAAAAATATTAAATCATTAAATCTGCAAAGGAAGAAAGCCAAGGAACATATAATGGCAAGCTTATAAAAATTATACCTGAATTATTAATGCAAAGTCTATAAACCAAAAGGATCTATGTAGATGTCTTGCAGAGTATATGTGATCATAGATGTCAGTCAAATCTACTACACCTAGCAAAACTTTCTATTATCACAAATAGAAAAGACAGTATCTTTCATGATAAAATCAAATTTACACAATGCCTATGAGCACATCTAGCCCTACAGAAAGTACAAGAAGGAAAATTCCAACACAAGGAAGTTAACTATACCCCTGAAAACACAAGCAAGTAATTTCATATTAGCAAATCCTTGAAAATGGAAGAGAAAGAGAGAGAGAGAGAGAGAGAGAGAGAGAGAGAGAGAGAGAGAGAGAGAGGAAGACTAACACAACCACCACCAAGAACAAAATTACAGGAATAAACAAATCACTGGTCATTAATATCTCAGAATATCAATAGTCTAAATGTACCTGTCAAATGACTCAAGCTAAAAAAATATGGGTGCAAAAACCAGGATCCATACTTCTTGTGTAGAGAAGAAACACATTTCTTCAACATCAAAGGTAGACATCACCACAGAATAAAGGTTGGAAAAAGTTTTTCAAGAAAATAAACCTTAAAAACAAGCTGGCTCAGCTCCATTCTAACACCTAACAAAAGACTCTTTAAAGCAAAGTTAATCAAAAGAGATGGAAAAAGAATCCTTAATCATCAAAGGTGAAATGAACTGAGATGTTTCAATTATTAACATCTGTGCCTCAAGCATATGGGTACCACTGTTTGTAGAGAAAACTCCTCTATATTTTAAATAACTCACTGAAACCAATACATTGATAGTGAGAGACTTCAATATTCCACTCCCACCAAAAGAAATGCTATCTAGAAAAACAATTAACAGCGAAATACTGGAGCTAACAAGCATTATGAACCAAAAGGACCAATATTTACAGAAAATTTTACCAAAACAACAAAATACCTTCTTCTCAGAACCTCATGGAAGCTTCTTCAAAATTGACCACATAGTTGCTCACAAATAAAGTTTCAAGAGGTACAAGAAAATTTAGGATAGCCCCTGAATCCTGTATGTCCATCAGAGATTAAAGCTGTATTTCAACAACAGAAACAACAGAAAGCCTACAAACTATTGTAAACTGATCAGCTCTCTACTTAGTGACTTCTGGGTTAAGGCAGAAATAAACAAGGATTCTTAGAGTGCAATGAAAATGAATTAACAACATATACAAAGTCATGGGACACAATGAAAGTTGTGCTTAGATTAAAATTCATAGCTCTATTTGCTTTCATAAAGAAATTGGAGAGATCTCATACTAGCAACTTAATGGCCCTTCTGAAGCTCTAGAACAAAAGAGACAAGTCTACCCAATAATGGTAGAAGGTAACAAATAAGCAACTTGAGGACTGAAATCAATGAAATAGAAACAAGGAGAAAACCGGAAGTAATTGATGAAACAAAGAAGTAGTAACTTGAGAAAAATCAACAAGATAGAGGTATAATAATCTAGATTAAGTAAAAATCAGATAGAGAATATCTGGTTTTATGTTGAGGTCCTTTATCCACTTGGTCTTAAGTTTTATGTAGAGTGATAAATAAGGATCTATTTTCCTTCTCCATATAGACATCCAGTTAGAGAAACACAATTTGTGGAAGATGTTTTCTTTTTCCCCTACTGCATGATTTTGCCTTCTTTTTAAAAAAATCAAGTATTAATAGGTATGTGATTTATCCTGGGTCTTTGATTCTATTTCATTGATCAGTCTTTCTGTTTCTGTAACATATCGTGTACTTTTTACAAGTATTGCTCTGTAGTACAGCTTGAGGTCAAGGATGGTCATTCCTCCTGAAGTTTTTGTTGTTATTCAGGATTGTTTTGGTTATCCTGGGTTCTTTCTTTTTCCATATGAAGTTGAGAATTGCTCTTTCAAGGTCTGTTAAAAATTGTGTTGGAATTTTGATGAAGATTGCATTGAATCTGTAGATTGTTTTGGTCAGATGACTACTTTTACTATGCTTATCCTACTGATTCATGAGTCTTGGGAGGTCTTTCCATCTTTTTAGTTCTTTGATTTCTTTCTTCAGGGACTTGAAGTTCTTGTCATATAGATCTTTCACTTGGTTAGTTAAAGTTACACCAAGATATTTTATACTATATGTGACTGTTATAATGAATGTTATTTCTCTAATTTTTCTCTGCCGATTTATCATTTGTATAAAGGAAAGATACTGATTTCTTTGGTTTAATTTTATATCTAGCCACTTTGCTCAAGTTGTTTATCAGCTGGAGGAGTTGTTTGGTAGAATTTTGGGGATCACTTACTTATAGTATCATCATCTGTGAATCATGATATCATGACTTCTTCCTTTCTAATTTGCATCCATGTGAAATCTATTTGTTATTTTATGCTCTATCCTGAAATTCAAGTAGCATATTTAGTAGATTGGGAGAGAGTAGGCATCCTGGTCTTGTCCCTGATTTTAGCAGGATTATTGCAAGTTTTTCTCCATTTAAATTCAGGTTGGCTATTTGCTTCTTGTGTATTACCTTTATTATGATTAGGTAAGTTCCTTGAATCTCTAATCACTCCAAGACTTTTAACAGGACACAGTGTTGGACATTGTAGAAGGCATTTTCAGCATCTTACGAGATGATCCTGTGATTTTTTTCTTTCAGTTTGTCTTAATACTGCATTATGTTGGTGGATTTTCATATATTGAACCATGCCTACATCCTTGAGATGAAGTCCACTTGATAGTGGTGAATGATATTTTTGATATGTTCCTTGATTTGGTTTATGAGAATTTTATTGAGTATTTTTGGGTCAGTGTTGATAAACAAAACTCATCTGACATTCTCTTTCTTTGTTGTGTGTTTGTGTTGTTAAGGTACCACAGTGACTATGGCTTCATAGAATGTGCTTGACAGTGTACCTTTTGTTTCTGTTTTGTGGAACAGTTCTGGGAGCATTGGTATTTGTTGTTCTTTGAAAGTCTGGTTGAATTCTGCAGTAAAAATGTCTCATTCTCATGGATCAGTAGAATTAACACAGTTAAAATGGTCATCTTACCAAAAGCTGGCCATTCCAAAACAATCCCCTTCAAAATACTAACACAATTCCTTCAAAACTTGAAAGAGCAATTCTCACCATTATAAGGAAAAAACAAAACAAAAAAAATGATGTTAGCCAAGGCAATAATGTACAATAGAAAAATCTCCCAGAGCTAACATTATCCCTAATATCAAGCTGCATCACAGACAAAATGAACAACCAACAGATCGGGAAAAGATCTTTACCAATCCTATATCCGATAGAGGGCTAATATCCAATATATACAAAGAACTCAAGAAGTTAGACTCCAGAGAATCAAATAACCCTATTAAAAATGGGGTAACAAAGCTAAACAAAGAATTCTCAATTGAGGAATACTGAATGGCTGAGAAGCACCTAAAGTAATGTTCAGCATCCTTAGTCCTCAGGAAAAAGCAAATCAAAACAAGCCTGAGATTCCACCTCACACCAGTCAGAATGGCTAAGATCAAAAACAAAGGTGACAGCAGATGCTGGTGAGATGCTGGTGGAGAAAGAAAAACACTCTATCATTGCTGGTGGGATTGCAAGCTGGTACAACCACTCTGGAAATCAGTTTGGGGGTTCTTCAGGAAATTGGACATAGTACTACCAGATGATCCAGCTATACTACTCCTGGGCATATACCCAGAAGATGCTCCAACATGTAATAAGGATACATGTTCCACCATGTTCATTTACATCCTTCTTAATGTCTTCTATCATCATCACAAGATGTGATTCAAATCAGACTCTTGCTTTTCTGCTGTGTTAGCATGTCCAGAGCTCACTGTGGTGGGAAAACTGGTTTCTGATTATTCCAAATCGCCTTGCTCTTGTTACTTAAGTTCTTGCCTTTGCCTCTCGCCATCTGGTTATCTCTAGTGTTAACTGGTCTTGCTGTCCCTGACCATGTCTTGTCCCTCTTGCAAACCTGTGTGTCGGTATTCTTGGGAGACTAGTTCTCTCCAGGAGGAATTTTGGTATGGAGAGCTGTGGCACAGGGTCATCTCTGGGACTCACATGGAAACTGGAATGATCCTGTGACAAGCTGTTCCTTAGTTCCTGTATCCTTATAGCTATGGGCAATTCCCTCTTGTGACAGGAATTTGAGCAGAAGTGGCGGTCTTACCTGTGCTCACAGGTTTGTTGACACTTATAGGAGACCAGCTGTCTCCTTATGGTATTTGGTTATGGAGCACTGTGGCATAGGATCAGCTCCAGGTGCAGAAGGAAACTGGAAGGATCTTGTCCCCTTGATTCCTGTCTCCTGAGGGCTCCTGGCATGTCCCTCTGAGCAGAAGTGGTGGTCTTACCTGTACTCACATGCTTGTCAGCACTCCTGAGAGATCTGTTCTCTCCAGGCTGTGGTATTTGTGTATGGAGCAATGTGGCACAGGATCAGCTGTGGGCACAGACAGTCTTGTCCATCTTTAATATGTGGGGATATACCTAGTCTTATTTTAACTTGTAATGGCATGTTTTGTTGATATCTCCGAGAGGACTATATTTTTCTGAAGAGAAAGGAGGAAGAGTGGATATAGGTGGAGGCAAAGTGGCGTGGCAGAAGGGACTTGGAGAAGAGGGGGATGGGGAAACTGTGGTCAGCATGTAATATATAGAGAATATATAAAAATAAAGAATTAAAAAAATAGGACTCTAACCTTGAGGGAAATAGAAGCAGTTTTTAAAAGTCTCCCCCAAGTTCTGCAAAACAAAAGCAAAACAAAACAAAACAAACAAAACTACCAAAAGAAAAAGAGCAATCCAAAGCCAGATGGTTTTAATGCAGAATTCAACAAGGCTGGGCATTCACAAACTTGTAATTTGGGAGGATAATTGTAGGTCTTTTTTCATTTGCTTCAGGGCATAGCATCTTAGGAGGGGAAACCTGGGAGTTTGACTGTGCTTATCCCATGCTGTCACTGGGCAGGTGCTCGGCTTTAGGGAAGAACGCCTTCTGCTCTGGGGGATGGGAAAGCACAGTATGGGATGTGGGAAAGCTGGAACTAGTTTGGGGTTCTCCAGGGCTGTGGCGAGACTGGAGCTGTGGGGTTCTCAGAATCTTGGACATCCAGATGCCACTAGGAGTCTCAGAAGAGCTGAGAAAGGAGTCAGAGTCACAGGCTGAAGAAAGGGGAGGTCCATCTTAGCTCAGCAGTGATTGTTCTTAGCTTTGGGGGAGTTGGCTGAGAGCTCAGAGAGGCCTTCTGTGGGAGAAATAAGATGCAGCTCTGTAGGTGAAGACTTTTTACATGGTCCCCATAGTGGTGGTAGATGAGACAGTCAATGAGACTAGACTGTTTATTTACTGTTCCTAGTGGAAAATGAATGCATACCCTACTGTATACCATACTAACTTTTCAAATTGGACCCAAGGGAAGTTGGCTTATTGGCTAAGCCCTAAGGGCTTCTAGGTACCTCAATGTATGGAGAACTCTATTCTGGGCCTACATGACTACAGGTCATGTTTCCTTATGTGGGGAATTTGGCAATTGTTCCAGGCCAGGAATCTGGCAGGTAACATGGTGTTGCCTAAGTCTCAGGTGTGTGCCCCACTGAGTCTCTGGGTCTCAACCTCTTCTACTTACCATACTTCCTGGCATGGTTTTACCTTCCCGCAGATACCCTATCTCAGAAAGCAAGATAAATAGTGATAAAGCAAGATAGGTGATTTTAACCACTGACCCCCATACATACATGCAGCTGTGAAAACACCTGCACAGGCTCACATGCATGCACTCACACACACTGAGAGACACATACACAACCCATATAAAATTCATTTCAGAGTAATGCAAGATTATAGCAATGGAAATATATGAGGAAAATGGCTTTATAAATTCTTTTGCATAGTCTATTAGAAAATAACAATGTGTTCTTACGGGTAAGCTGGATATAGAGTCCTTTCTACCTACTGATCTACAGATACTCTCATTTCTATGAAGAAATTAAAATGAGTTGACCTGATATTAGATCAAAATGAGTAGCGTTATATGCTATCTATTGGCCAAAATAAATTAGAGCAGTATTAGAGGGGCCTTTTGCTCTTGCTCTTGATCCATATGTTATCAAAAAATACCCACTGCCATATTTATTTTAGATATCAGTGACTCTGGCTGGATAGCTGTTTTACTCCAGAATCAAGTCATCAGGTCAATGCAATGAATCTAGCCTCAGGGTTGAGAAAAATTGAGATTCAGTACATTCACAGATATAGAAACAAGGGAAGTGAATGTCCACATGCACATATGTATTGAGATTGGGATCTTAGTTCAGTTAGGTTGTCTGTACTGTAGGGTGCATGCTCTGGTCACATTCTCTTATCTTATACCATCTATGTGCTGTATTCCATTGAATAAATGCCATGATCATAAAATTTGCTGATAATATAAATGCTTCTAGGACTAGCGACAGTCCTGTGTAAATGTCTGTATTTTTTGAGGTTTGATGTTGCCAAGCCAAGAACCAAAGTGTTGACATGGTCTGTCACTTAAAATCAAGGTGGGCCTGAGCTTAAATATCTTTTGCAGAGAGGAGTGTCTGGGAAGAAGAGCTTAACTGGCTAAGCCCTTCAGCTTTTAGGTACCTAATTAACATGGAGATTTGTCTTGAGGATACACGATCTGTAGTCGTGTCCTATACCTGTGGAGGGATTTGGGGCATTGCCCTACATGACTGATGGCCACAAAATCATGGAGATCTTAGGCCTCATGTCAGGAGTCTAGAGGGGAGCATGGCAAAAGCCTTCCATTTCTTGTAGAAACATCTGCTGGGTATCCGGAGTTTAAATCTAACTCAACTAGAAAACAGGCTACCTTTTACTGTACCACAATGGCTCCTATGTTAAGTTCAGCTCCAGAAATGAAAAAAAAAAAAAAGAATCAGACCTAGATAAACCCAGAAGAGAGAGGGAGATTGACACTGTTACTAAGTCATTCTAGTAGTGGTGATTAATGAAAACTAGAGGAACACAAATGGCCGGAAGATTCTGAAATACGCAGTCCAAATAGAGATGCATTTATTTTCTCTGGATTTAGGCATTTGTCCTGGTAAGATTAAAATATGACTATTGTATTATCAATCAAAAAGAATTAATCAGGCAGGGCGGTGGCAGTACTCGCCTTCTGTCTTTGAGGCCAGCCTGGTCTACAGAGTGAGTTCCAGGACAGCCAGGGCTATACAGAGAAACCCTGTTTGAAAAAAGAAAAAAAAATAAAACAAACAAACAAAAAAAGAATTAATCATAAAAGCAACAGAAAAATATATCTCGAATGGATGTTGATATATTTTTATGAGAGAAAATAGTTGTAGTTGATGCCTCCTGAGAAGACCAGAAAATTACAGAGTTTTAATAGATATAGTGCTACATGTTAGTCTGCAGTAATTGAGTTGGAAACTTGTAAAGCTGACTTTTACTTAGGTAATAGGACAATGATGTTTAATTTCTAAACTGAGTGTGAATTACATTTTTAAAAATTGATTTATAATTTTTTCCTTTTTTTATTCAATTTACACCCCAATCCTATCCCCACCTTTTTTGTCTCTCTACTCCCCTTCTCCACTGATTAGAGGGGCCTCCCTGATGTGTACTAACCTACTCTGGGACATCAAGTCATTGGAAGACTAGATATATCCTCTGAGACCAGACAAGGCAGCTCAGCTAAGGAAACAGGATTAACAAGCAGACTACAGATTCACAAACAGCTCAGTTCCAGTTGTTGGGAGACCTGCATGAACATCAAGCTGCACATCTGCCATGCATGTGCAGAGGGCTGAGGTCCAGCTCATGCTCCCTGGTTGATAGTTCATTCTCTGGGAGTTCCCAATGGACCAGAGTATTCAACTTTGTTTTCCTTAAACACATCATTGCAAATTACTAAGAATGGGATCCAAGATAAAGACAATAACAATTTCAAATGGCAAGGCTTCACCATTTAAAGGTATAAACAGTAATGCACAAAGACATGATGGGGAGAATGACTTATTAATAAGAGTTATAGTTCATGGGAGATAGAAAGAAACATGAGATTCTGAGATGTGAGTGACAGCATAATGTATCATATAGCTGTATAACATTCTAAAAAAAGATAAAAACATACTTAATAATTTATACCTACAAATTTTCATAGTTAGGACCATAAAACACATCCATTCACATTGATCAGACTACAGTGAGGAAGAATGAGGAGTGAATTTATTGGGAATATTGCCACAAAATAATATGTACATTTAAAGAAAGAAAGGTTAGACCATTAGTTCTGAAGTGAGGTGAATTCCTAGCTGCTTGCTCCTTCCATACCAGGTTCACAACCTTCCTTTGCTACCTGTGGCCACTTTTACGTGTAACTGAAGGAAGGAGAGCCTAGTTTATAGTGTACAATTATAGATTCCATTCTCCTTTATTTAGGTGGTTAACTGAAGAGGTTATAGGACTTGGATCTTAAAAGAGATCCAATAAGAGGCACAAAAGGTAGGGCACTAGGAGTTAAGCATATTTGGAAATCAACTCATGTCTCACTAAATTCAAGAATTAATTCTAGGAGATGACTGTCCTCATATAATTGTCTTGTTAATGCCTAAGTCTGGTCCCTTGAAGTCTATGGGCCATTCTACTCAAGTTTACTCACTTCACTTGATTCTTTTAAGTACAACATTTGCTTAGGGCAGACAAGAATGTAGACATTTAACTTGTTTTAGTAGCATTACCCACCTCTTCAAAAAATGTTTGGTTTTGATGAGATAAACAGCTTCTGCTCTAAAGTGTCTTTGATATTTCTTTCACTTGGACTGTCAGTCTTTTCCACAATAGCCTTGAGATTTGTCTTAAGATCAGTAAATATGATGGGTTCTTTCTGAGTCTGTTTCAGAAATTCAGATATAGATATTTTTTATAACCAGGAATATAGTAAGAAACACTAGATCTGTATATTTTTATATACTTATGACACAGTATAATGGGAAGAGGCAATGAGTTCATGGCTTATCTTAGACTACAAAGTGAATACCACCCTTTATGTCATCTGCTGTTAGAGAGGATTTGGCTAATGAAAGAGCAGTATCCCACTCAGTACCCTACTTTACCTAATCACAGATTTTGACAACATTCTCCAGGGCTGCTCCACACAGTTTTTTAATATTAACATAAAAATCTTTCCATATATTTGGTGATAGTAAATTGATCCAGTGAAGTGACAATTTTTCAGTTTTTCCAATTTACTGAAAGAAATGCAGATGATGAACTATTAGCACTGGATCAAATTGACATATTATCATGTGATATGTATATGTGAGGATCAAGTGCAGGGGTAGGGAATGCTTGTGGATTGTCTGAACAAGATCTAAGGTAAATTTTGTAGCATTGTGGTGGCTTCTAAGTAAGAGCGATATATCAAGCACAGGTCAACAGTCACAGTGCCATTAGATATTTTCTGTGATATTTCAAGGTGAGTTTTTCACTCCATCATGACCAAGGATTGACTTGGTCAAATATAAAATTTGAAGACATAAAAGTAAACTTTATTATCAACAAAGTATTAGTAATTTTCTATCTATATGCCTTCTAGCTTCATATATAAAATACATTTTGAAGATATATGTTTTTGAGTATATATATTCTGAAGGTACATATTTGAGTATCAGTGGAGCATTTATTAGGAAGGCAGAAATTCTGAAAAGTATTGATAATAATATGTAATGTATAGTATGTTAGGATATCCTGGGTATGGAAGACTCCAAGTGATACTACAAGGAACAAACATGAGAGATAGGAAAGAGAAAAATGGAGCGGTGAATGAACTAGGGTGAGAGGTAGAACTAGAGACAGAATGCTAATAAGTAAGAAAGGACTTAGGTTTACATGTTGTCATTGAACAGTAGGGATGGTGGGATGGTATATAACTGTCTGGGGATTAGGCAGACACAGACTCAGCCCTGGAACCTCCCATGCAGCATTGGGACCACCTGGACGTGGGCACTGAGGAAAGTTTCACTTTCTGGATTGGAATACCTCTAAAAACCATTTAGTTCACAATGCCACTGGAGTCCATGTTGGTGTCAGTGGTCTATGCTGCTGCTCCTGATTTCTATGAAACTGAGTTAGTGGCATGCAGTACCATCTTGAGTCCATCTTGTGGCCCATGGTCATGGCTGCTGACTAAAGCAATGTTAATGTTTGTGGCAGAGTTGTGCACAAAACTTAGCAACCCACAGCACTGAGATACAGAGCAGGGCATAGATGAAAGGGAGAGTGGGCACCGCTATCCTCAGGCTGCTGCACATCTCTCTTCCCCTGATTACTTCTGACTTGGATGAGGCTGAGAAAGACTTATCCATCCTTGAACATTTGTTGGTGAATATATATGGACTTTTTACCAATAACAATGGACTTTTAAAAGAATTCTTTTAGAAGGATAGGTCACTTTGAAGGAGGACAGACATGTAAAGACTGGGAAACCAGTGTGATTGGGGGAATAGAATGAGATTCCCAAATAATCAATATACATAAAAATTAAGTACATAAATAAATAAATACATGCTGAAAGGATTATAAAAATGAATTCATTGTGAATGAACAATATGGCATCAAATTTGATTCGGAAGCATATGTATGTTTAGAGGAAGAAGGGGTTGTTTATCTCTTGAGATTGAGGCCAGCTTCACATGCTTTAACAGATAATTAGGAGATAACTTTGACTCTTGGTCCTCACATTCAATTTTATCTGAGACAAGGATCTTTCTTTGCTGTTGTAATCCACTGCCCCTACCTTATATTTCATATTGAGAACATTGAAGTTAAAGAGAAACTATTTCTGAACTCAATCTTTGATGGTTTACTCACTGAAACATATCTCAGTCTTTGCAATGTACATCTTTAATGTCTACCACATCTCCATTTTCACATATCCAGTTCCATCATGTCACTAGTGGGTTTTATAACTGCCAGTCATAGGGGGGTACAACCTTACTCTATTTCCATAGCATGGTAAATGCTCCAAGACCTCAATGAGAATGCTATATCCCAACAACCAGAATTTCTGTATTCATTTTTAATTTTATAACATTATGTTATATCTGAGATAATTATCCAAGTAAAACTTACCCTCCCTTCAGAACACATTGACAGCAGCAGCAGAGTTATGAGAAATAAAATCAATGGAAAATTTCTTTTTCCATTGATTTTATTTCTCATAACTCTGCTTACACTAAGCAAAGAAAAATCCTGATAGAATTAAGCAATGCAGTGGACACAGAAATAACCAACACATTGATAGAAGCTATGTCAATGCAACTCTGGCTGATGAATTAATTAACAAAACAAGGGGAGAGTTGCCAAGTGAGGTTCCTATCATATCATTTTGCCCACATTGCCTCTATTTGGTAGAATGATAAGCTAAAAGACCTGACTAATATCCCTGATGTTTACCTGAAAATGCTAGAGAATTCCTAGTTTCTTTCTGCATAAGTCTATCCTCCTGTCGTGATGGGAGACTGTGGGGAAAAATGATTCAATTTCCTTTCTTTTACATTTTGCTATTCCCTGTTTACGACTTTCATCTATCCTGATTATAAATCAGGTTGCCAGGGTTGTGATTATGCATAGATAAATATACCAAGACCTTAGAAGAGGAATTTTAAAGAACAATTGCAAATTTTGCCAATTTCTCTAATACTTTAAACTGTTTTCACCTTTTCCCTTCAATAAGAAAATACAATACAATGAATTGCATATCTAGTCTATCTTAGCTCACTCAACTCATCTTTTGTGAAGTGGATCATTTTATATTTTCATTAAAGTTTAAATAACCTCTGATATTTCCTCGCAATGTCCCTTCTCATGGAGTCACCAAGTCCTACATCCTTTATAAGCTGCTGAAGACCACTTAGTGTGGGACACACTCTCTTTTCTTCTGGAAAGCAAATATATGAATTAATTTGTATATTAAAGGCTTGATGTCTTGTCTTATATACTGTGCATATATACAAAGAAGTTTAAATCTTTTTATTAAGCATATAACTCACTCCAAATGTTTAATTTGTATGACAATTGGTCATTATCATCAACGATCTAGTACATTCTACATTTTTTGTAACTATACTTTTCTTTCTCTCTTTACCCCTCTTCTATACTCTGTAATGCTCTCTTTCAAGTTTACTGCCTGATTTTTCTTTTTCATTGCAGTTTATGACCAAATTTTGAGTTGAAATATCCCTACAGAATCCTGTAATGTATTTTTCCTTAGTCTTTCTGGTTTTTTTTTTTTTCGAGACAGGGTTTCTCTGTATAGCCCTGGCTGTCCTGGAACTCACTCTGCAGGCCAGGCTGGCCTCGAACTCAGAAATCCGCCTGCCTCTGCCTCCCAAGTGCTGGGATTAAAGGCGTGCGCCACCACCGCCCGGCTATTCCTTAGTCTTTTTAATAGACTCCAGTCACTTTGCATGATCTAGAAAACCTTTCTGGTCCACCTGGATCCTTATACATCTTTTACCCACACCCATCTACTGTAAGACTCTTATTCTTTAACACTCTCCTCACCAGTTTCCTTTTCCCATTTGCTTGGAATTCATTCAGTTTCCCTGTATGTTTTTAGGACCAAGGCTCTGATGTGTCACTAGCCACTGTAATCTTAGTATTGTAAATACTGTCATCTTACCATAGAACTTACTCTCAAAATCCACTGTCTTAGCTGGAAGTGTTTGTTTCACAGACTTTCATTTGTGGTCAGCTACTGTATCAGACTCCTGTGCTTCAGGTGCTCTCTGCATCTCATCATTTCATAGGAGAGTGGGCAGGCCTGGAGAAGTAGTTTAAGGCCAGAAGTGGTTCTGCTTCATTGGCCATTTTTTCCAACACAGGTATTTTTTGTTGTTTTGTTTTGTTTTGTTTGTTTTGTTTTGTTTTGTGTGTGTGTGTGTGTGTGTGTGTGTGTGTGCATACAGATTGTCATTTATAAATGTTCTACTTCTTGCTCATCAGAGTACTTAAAAAAGTGAAGTGGGATAGCAGCCCTCAGTAATTTCCCAGCATCTGCTAGGTGTGTCAGTAAACCACTATTTTGATTTGTTTCTGTTCTTTCTCCATGGAATTTTTCTTTTGCAAGTTTTAAATAAAAATATTAAGAGAAGAGATTTTCCCTTTTCTCTAAAATTTTTATCAATCACTTTAAGTCACAGTTTCTTTTTCCCATTCTAACTGTATTAAGCAATGCTTGGGTATTTTCTCTAGTCTTTCTTGTAATCCTTTTATCCAATTTCCTCTTAACTTTCAATGTTTTTCATATGTGGATTTCATGATTATTTTTAGATTTATGATGATTTAGTAAATTATTGCTTGCTCTTACCCTACCATTTTTATCAACAAATATTTCTGGAAAGGAAGACTACTTATCTTGACATTATTAAGTAATCTGAATATTTCAGAGACTCATGATTCATATTTGATAGTTCATTGACATGATATGAAATGTCTATGTGCAAATACAACAGAATAAGACAGAAATTAAGCAGAAGTAGACCTTATGAAAAATTTTGATAATTAAAAATATTTTGCAGAAAACAAATAAAATGTATTGATTGAGCTAAGAACAACTATTATTGCAGTCAGTTCATTTCAAAATATTATTATTTTAGAGTTTTCCTAGATATAAAGTAAATTTGAAGGCATTACATCAAGATTCCAAATACTCTTCATTTTTGAGAGCTTATTCTGTTATATGTTCTCACTTAACTTAGCAGATTTTATACTATTTATCTTGCTCTTTGTCTTATTTATTTATTTATTATTTCTTTTTATTTATTCACTTTTTATTTTGCTTATTATCTCCCTCCTGGTGACCTCCTTCGACAGTCATTTCCTCATCAACCTGCCCCTTATCTTTGGAATAGATAGAGGCCCCTAGATTTATTTCTCCATCCTGACACATCAAATCTCTGTGAGGCTACTCATATTCTCAACTTCTGAGGTCAGAGAAGGCATCCCAGCTAGAACATATCCCACAGCCAGGCAACAGCCTTTGGGATAGCCTATGTTACTGTTGTTTGTGATCCATAGGGTGAATATGGAGGATACTTGCTGAGTATGTGCTGGGAAGTCTATGTCCAGTCCTTGTATGTTCTTTAGTTGGTGGTCTAGCCTCTGAGAGCCAAGGGGTCCAGGCTACTTGATTCTGTTAGTCTTCCTATTGAATTTCCAACGTCTCAGAGGTCCCAATCCTTCCTCTAATCTTCTATAAGATCTCCCAAGCTCCATCCACTGTTTCTCTGTGGGTGTCTGCATCAGTCTGAATCAGCTGGTGGATAGAGTTTATCAGACAACAGCCATTATAGATTCGTGTCTGCAAGCATAACAGAGTATCAGTAACAGTGTCAGGGAATAGTGCTTGCCCATGGGATGGATCTCAAGTTGGGCCAGTTATTGCTTGGATTTCCCCTCAGTCAGATAATTTTTTTATGAGCAATCAAAAAGAATTAAACATGAAAAACAATTACCCAACAACTACAAACAATCCCATTAGTGGAGAATTTTAGCCACAAAAATAATGGAATTTAGTTTAAATAACACAGAATCTATACTGGAACAGATAATGTTCTCTTTTCATGTGAGAAAATTGATGTAGTTCATGCTTTGACAGAAGATAGGAAAATTTTAGCATTTTAATAACAATGGTACTATAGATTAGCCTGCTGTTATTTCTCTAGAAGGTTATGGGGCTGCATTATATTTATATAAAAGACAAAATAATTGTGAATTCTGAACAGAATGTGAGTTATATTTTAGAATGAGAAGTATCTTCTATATAATATAATCTTACTGATAAAATATATCTTGCTTCATATTTATTTGTAGAAAGCTACTGATATAAGATTTAAAATCGTTAATTTTTATGTTCCCAATTTATTTCCATTTATAGCATAACATGAATAGCAATGTTAAGAAATTAAAAATGAGAGACCCGCCAGGACCCGGAGCCTCCAGTAAGAACTGCCATCCCCACTCCGGTGAGTTCCTAAGCCAGGAGAATCCACCTGGGGAGGCAAAGGCTCAAAGAGTCACAGGGGAGCCGCCTGGCAGCAGGGACCCGATCCTCTCAGCTTCCAACTAACAGAGGTGGATCAGCGACCTTAGTTGCCTCTCCCTTGCACGTGGAGAGTCTGCCCCCAGAGACCCGCCGGGACCCGGAGTCTCCAGTGAGAGGCACCACCCCGCTCTGGTGAGTTCCTAAGCGGGAAGCAGCCACCTGGGAGGCAAAGGCCCCATGAGTCGCAGGGGTCTTGCAGGGCATCAAGGACAGGACAAGCTCTGGTCAGACTCACTAAGAACATCTATCACCAAAAATCAAGAGTTAAAAGGGTGAAAGGCAAACGCAAGAATCCTACCAACAGAAACCAAGACTACTTGGCTTCATCAGAACCTAG
>NW_022196909.1:55032862-55063457 GCF_008632895.1 Mastomys coucha | reverse complement strand
AAATAAAGAAAATATCTAAAATAAAAAATAAAAAAAAAAAGAAATTAAAAATGCACATGAAGTTACAATTTAAGGTAGACAATTAAATCAGAGTTCACAGTCTTCTCCTGTATAATCAAACTTGTTAGATAATATTCAGGTAGCCAAATACAAAACTTCAATCAATTTAAAAAGTCAAAACATCATTGTCAATTTTTGTCTACAAATAGGGCACAAGACACAGAGAATAACAATTTCAAATAACACGGTTTCATCATCAAATATTCTAAGAGAAGCAGTACTAGATTATGAATCCTGAATCTGCTTTGTGGACTTTTTATGATAAAAATATCAAGGAGAACCATTCTCTGAGGAGACCCTCACACTTTCAATGCTAACATTCAAAGTATGCCCAGGTATACCCAGTGAAGTTTTAGTGGGAGTATTTTTCTACCACGACTCCAGAAAGAGGTTGCTGTTGGCAGAGAAACAGACATTTGAAATCTAAATATGAAGGCTACTCTATTTACAAAGGTCTGTCTCCAAGAACAAGTGCTTTGGCAGCCCCTTTTATGAGATTTTATGAGATTAACTGAATATACACACACAACTCCACCTTATTCTTCTTTTTTTATATGAGGAATGGACTTAGATTTGCATGGAGAGGGTCTACAAGTGACTGAGTATGTCATAATTCTGTCATAGATGACAGAGGGTCTCATAAGAAAAAGGCTGCCCATCTCTAGGGAGGCAATGAACACCACTTTTGCTCTGGGCAGTCAAGAATTTAGGCAAGTTTGACTTGTGTTTATTAGCATTAGCCGGGTCTAGATGCAAAGGACAGAGCATCCCCTCCAAGGGCTGTATTACTATATGCTCAAGGCGAGAATCAAACTCTATGTCCGTCTTTTCCTTTGAGTAGTGATCAGCAGATATGGTGGGTTCTTTTCCAAAACGTGTCAGCATCTGAGGTAGAGGAATTGTTTATAGCAGGGTTAGTGTAAGAACATAAGACATATCCAAGGACTTATTTCATTTTATTTTTTTGTTCTGCGCTCATAGAACCCCACAATAATGTATGGCAATTTTCTACTCTATGGCAATCCTATCTTCTGTTTTATGTATCAGGAACAACAACTATTATTATGTGTTTGAACAAATAGATCTGAGAAAGTTACAAATACTTGGTAGAAAGAATGCACATGCTAGACATTTTATCTAAGCTAAGGTTGCTTTACACTTACAATTTCCCCTATACATTTAAACTCAAATAAAAAGACAGATAATACAATTAAAAGCTCAAAAATGAGTTTTCTGACAGAAGGTAATAGAAATTTCTACTTATATACTTTCTTCTTTTGTATGTAAAAATTCTTCTGAAGAGATGTTTTCAATTAAGATTCAGTGGAGCTTTCATTAGGAAGGCAGAAATTTTGAGAAATATTGATAATAATATAACATATAACAACATAAGAGTATGAGGGAAGCTTGGACACCAAGGGCCACTACAATGAATAAACATGTGTTGAAGAGGTAGCAAAGATAGAAAAACAGAGCAGAGAGTAAGTCATGGAAATAGGTAGACCTGGAGATGTAGAGAAAAGTGATAGAAAGACTGAGGTCTACAGTCTGGCATTGCTCAGAAGGGTCAGCAGGATAGATTTTCAAGATAGTATAGAACAGACTGAAGTTCATGAAGACACAGATTCATCCCCAAACCTGCATCCAGGTGTGGGGTCCCTGTTGATCTCAACAAAGAGTAAAGGTTCACTTTCTGTATTCGACAACCTCAAAGGATCACCGTCATCCAAAATGCCACTGGAGTCTATGTTGTTGTTAGTGGTCCATGAATCTTCCGTAGACCTCAGTGAAGCCTGAGATTCATGTGGATGTTTGCTTTCCAGGCATCTGCCTGATGCCTCAGAAATGTCCTAGTCTTTACTGTCTTGAAGAAACATGCTGATGTTAATGTCATATGACTATGTTGATATTCATGGTCTGTCTGTGTAACTGCCGAGAGACATGCTTGAGTTAGTGGTCCTGATAGGGCCAAATGCTAGCTATGCAGTTGACGTCTTTAACCTGTGTTACCATCAAAACCCATATGGATACTCATGGTCAGGGTTGCTGCCTGAAGCCCTGTTAATGTCTGTGGGAGATTTGCCTATGCCAATAACTAGCCAAGAATTCTGAAGTACAAGCAGTGGATCGGCAAAGAAGAACTGACTCAACTCTGCTTGACTCAACTCAACTAGGCCACATCAAAATTCTTCTTAATTGTTTTCTGACTTGGATGGAGACAAAGAAAGACAGTGAGAGGCTGTCCACTACAAGTTTCACCGTGCTCTAGTAAATATATAGGATTATATGATATGATATAGGATTATATGAATATATATAATATATATTCAATGATAAATATATATTTAATGATATAGATATCATTGAATATGATTTATATAGATATGCATATAAAAATGCACATTTTTTCTCTTTTGAAGGGCAAATCAGGGACAAGAGGGACCTACGTGGGACTGGGATGTTGTGTGATTTAGGTGAGATTCAATAAACAAAAGCTGAAAGCATAATAAAATAGTTCATTATGAATAAACAGTTTGTCATCAAACTTGGTTAGGAACCATATGCATGCTACAGAGGAATGTGGCATTATCTCTTGAGGTTGAGGCTGACTTTACATGCCATAGAGATTAGCAGACAACTTTAGCTATTGCTCCTCACATTCAAATGTATTTAAGATAAGGCCTTTGGTTCATTGCTGTATTCTTCTTCCACTACCTCACCGTTCACAGTGGTATAAATGGAATGGAAGACGGCTTTATATCTGAACTCAACTTTTAAAGCTCTACTCACTGAAACACATTTCAAGTCTTTAATGTGTATCTTTGCTGTCTGTTCAATGACACATCTTTGTAGTATGTCTCCCTCTTCGAGTATCTATTTCCCACATGTCACTAATTGACATTATAGCTGCCAGAAGAGGAGAGTACATCCTTAATCTATAACTCCCTAGCCCCGTTATGTTCTCTAAGACCCCAATGAGAATGCAGTAACCTGTTATATCAGAAAGATTTCTGTGTTCTTATTTAGTGTACCACTTCTAAAGGTGATCATGTATATTTGATATGCTTATCTATGTAACACTCACCCATCCTTCAGTGAGCATGGATGCCAGCTACAGAATTATGAGAAATAGCATTACTGGTAAAGAATCCATGGCAGAAAAGCTCTTGCTTTAGTCATGCAGTACATGGGCCACAGAGATAAGCAACACATTGAGAGAATATAAGTCAAAGCAACTCTGGCTGATCAATTCATTACAAATTAAGGGAAGAGTTGCTGTATGAAGGTCCTGTAGTTTTATTGTGTCAGCAGTGTCTCTAATTAGAAAGATACATAACCAAAAGACTTGTCTGATGTGTATAGATATCTTTATGGTATGGTAGGTTATAGCATTCCCATTGGGTTCTTGATGTGTACCTACATAGATGAGAGAATTCATAGCTTCATTCTACATAGGTCTATTCCTCTGTCCTGAAAGGCAAATGTGTGTGGAGGGGTATAAAAAGATTCTGTTTCATATTTTTTTGGGTATAATTGCTTTTTTGCTACTCCCTGTTTATAACTTTGATCTATACTGGACATGTATCAGGGTGCCAGGATTGTGATTTTACACATATCATTGTTCAAACACCTTAGAAGTAGTATTTTGTGAAGAGCAATTGCAAGTTATGTCAACTCATTTTTCTTTTTTTCTTCAATAATGAAATAAGCAATCAATGAAATGTATATCAATTCTATTTGAACCCACTCAAATCTTTTGTTAGATATCTTATAATTAGATATATCATAATGTTTTTATGGCAATGGATAACTAACAATTGACAACCATGATCAGCAAAGATCTAGCACATTTTCCTTTTTTAAATACCATTTGGTCTTCCGTTTCTTCTTTTCAGTCGCTCTCATGTACTCTGTAGTGTTCTCTTTCAAATTCATTGCTTGTATTCAATCATATTTCTAAAGTAAAAATTGAATAGCTATGTTTCCACATAAATCTGTAATTTTTACTTCTGTCTTCCCTCATAGACACCATCATTGTCCAGGATTGAGAAAACATTCCTGTTCACGTTGGATTTTCACACTCAGTGACCATAACTTCCAGACACTCTTTTTTTTTTATTTAGTGAAGAGTAAATAACAAATAGTTTTTCTTTCCCTATGACACATATCTTAGGGATTAAAGTTTATTTGGACTCACTTGTCATCATGTGCAGATGAGGAAATCCATTCAAATTGAGGAACCTTGTGTTCAGAGTGATGACTTATTCTGTGTTACATCACTTTTGACCCATTTCCTTTTCGAGACTGTTGAGCAGTCTTTCAATTTCTCCACCACATATTACAAAGACTGAGTCTTTAATATGTCACCAGCCTCTGTAATCTTAACCTTGTACATATTGTCATCTTACCATGGACCTTGCTTTCACACTCCTCAGTCTAGCTCAAATTGCTTGTTCCATATTTTCTGTTTAGATCAGCTCATATTGCAGAGTCTTGTGCTTCAGTGGTTCTTGCTGTCTTTTCCTTTTTTTGTGTGTACAAGGTGGGTGTTCAGAGTTTTGAGGCCAGAGGTGTTTGCATTGCATTGGCTGTTATTCTTGGAATGTACATTAACTGCCCTGTTTTTTTTGGGTTCTGCTTCCTGCACACCAGAATATTTAAGAGATTGACATTGGATGGGAGCATTGAGTACTTTCCCTTCACCCTCTTGGTGGGTCAGTAAACCATTGTTTTATTTGTGCTGTCTTTGATCCAGTAGATTTTCTTTGCCCTCTTTAAAAGAAGATTTCTGGAGAGGAGATATGCCTTCCTCTTGACCCATTTTTCCATCACTTTTGGTCACAGTTTGCTTTTCCCATTACAAAGGGAAAAGTACCTGTGTACTTTATCCAGGCTTTCTACATTTTGCTTTTTACTGAAATGTTTCTTTGCCTTTCAATGCTTCCCACATTTTTGATTACATAGTTTTTTTCAGAAATTTCAGAATTTAATAAGAATATTGCTTGCCTCTATTCTACTATCTTTATCTCCAAATATTTGCTGAAAGGAAGAATTGCTTATCCTTGATGCTATTAGTGAAACTTGATATTTCAGAGACACATGATTTAGATTTGATAATTCACTATTATAATATGAAAAGTCCATGTAAAAATATAACAGAAATATATAGCAATTTAATAGAAAAAGTTGGGCCTTATAAAAATCTGGAAATGCAATTGAAATATCAAAAGAAATATAGAAAAGAAATAAAATGTTCTCATTGACATAAGACAAACATTTATATAATTGGGTCATTTTACCTCATTATTATTTTAAAGTTTTTGCTGGATTTAAAAGAAATTAGGCAAACACATTGAAAATCCAAATACTTCCTACTCTTATATGTTGTTCTGTTTTATCATCTTGCTTTAGCTTGGTATGTTTTTTATGATTAAGGATTTAACAGCAGAACTCCAAAAAATTATATCTCATTTATATTTCATCAATATACTTACCTCACTTTTTTCTTCCAGAATTTGATTCAGTATCCCATGTTACATTCAACTGTCACTTCTTAGTCTCTAGATGCTTCCAACTGTTTCTCAGATTTATTTGTTTTTCATATCTTAGTGTTTTCATAGAACTCACAGCCTTTAGTAGTATTGTAAAGAAAATCAGTTTGATGATGACTGATTTTTTTTGTCTTACAATTAGATCTACTGTACCCCAGTCTCAGAAGCACCTAGAATCATAAGCTAAGTAAACTTTATAGAAGGTTAATGTGATATAGCTTTCTATACTATATCCAATGTGGCTTCAAGTTATCTTTAAAAACTATTAACTTACTGGAGAAAGAGACATATAATCAACTAATGCAACTGTATGGAATTGCCACAATATAAACAAGCCAGTGTAAAAGAACTGGTAGAACAGTTTAGAATAAAGAGTTTTAAAACCTGACAAGCTGTAAGGGATGTATATAGCCAGATGTTTCAAACCATTACCTGTACAGCTATATAAACATGTAGTAAATGTATAACTATAGAGAATAATGAGGCATAAAATAATTTTGGGGTCATATTGTTCAACAAATCTATTTGTAACATAGATACAGGATAGGCCCTGAATTCTATTATTCATTTAATAAATACAAGGGATGTCAGTATTTTCTACTCATCTCAACTTTTCAAATGTCACACTTGCCAGTTATGCTACACATGTGCACATAGTCATATAGAGTGTTGATGTTTAAGCATTGATACCATTCATTTGCTCACCTTACTTAGCAAGATTATTCTGACTTTTTCACTCTCTGCATAGCTGTGTACTGGACCATAGCAGAGTGTAAAATTCTAATTCAGTTTGGTTCTGTTAGTGTCTCTCTTTTTATGCCATTATGATTTTGGCAAACCCAAACTCATATCTACTTCCAAAGGCAAGAGAAAAAATATTTTATCAACATCCAAAAGTCATCAAGATATCAACACTTTCATATTATTCAAATACCCTATCTGCTTCTATGACACAAGGAAATCACACAGCTAAGTACTTTTGAAAGACTATAATTGTCACATATTTCATTAATAAAATACAATTTGCAAAATGTTCCTTTTCCAAAAAGAGAACATAATAAATTAGCATGAAGGAATCACACCAAAAATGAAGCAAACTTCGATAGAAAATCATCAGTTTTATAGCTCCGTAATTAACATCAAAGGCATATGTTGCGGTCTGTAAGTATAATGTTTTTGCACCCTGTGTAAAAGTTATCCTTGTGTTATTAAATCCTGATTTCTCTGTCCTCCATATGTTACTTCAATCATGAAATGTCTTGGTTATGTTTATTTTTAGATGCTTCTGTCTCAAGTTTGAATAAATATTGCTCCTCACTTTTTCTCTGCCTCTGTTCAATAAGAGTCAAAGAGCCAATACCAAGTTTTAGAGAGAATAAATTGAGACTTCCAATTCTAGGAGAGTGGAGAAAGAGACATCAAGTGAAGCAGGAATCCATGAGACATGGTTGAGAAATCATCAACAGAAGAAAGCTGGATTAAGAAAAAATGAAGAAATGCAAGTAAAATAGAAATGTTGCCTAGGGGGAAGCCAAAATAACTTGGAGCTTTAGAATGGAGTAATAGTTGATCAACATTTGACTCAAGGCAATTTTATCTCATTCTCTCTATGTCATTATTGGAGAACTAGCAGGTTAAGGAATAACTGCCACCATATTATTTTTATGAACCTATATTAATATAATAATCATTTTCAAAGACCTGTGGCCTAGGACCCATAAAGAGGAACTAGAATAGGCAAATCAAGTGGGAAGAAGTAGGGGGAATGGGATTCAGGGAGCTAATGATAGAAGTGAGAGCTTGTAATGAAAGCATATGAGGGACTACATGGAAACCTAGAGCAGTGGAAACTTCCTATAATTATAAACTTCCTATAATTATGAAGGCAATCCTAATGAAGTGGTCATCTTGTCACCAAAGAAGATTCCATTGTTGTGCCTATGTATTAACCAAATAAATTATCTGCTCAAGCCTCCCATAGCAATCCCCAACACCTAAGTGACTTGACAAGACAATGGGTGACTCTCCACAAGATATATGTAGCTAGGTTCTTTGAGGAAGATAATACCCACACAACTCACTGATCATGGAGCATAAATAGAAACTTAACCTTCATGTTCTAGTGCCTATGTCATGGATATACATACTGCAGACTACAAAAAATAGCAAATATTAACCCAACCATCAAATGTTAGATCTATGACCTAAGATTAGGTCAATGTTGGCACCAACTTTGTTGGAATAATCAACTAATATCTATTTTACCTAAGGCCCACTTCTTGAGTTGGAATCTATACCTGATACTGCTTGGGTAACCAAGACTCTCAAGAGCACGGAGATGTAGATTCAATACACATACTATAGTTTGAAAAATCAGTAAGTGTAAAATGAATCTATTGATAATGTTATATTCAAAGATTGATGTTTGATTCAGCCATCCTCAGAGCTAAGGGGAACAAATACAGAATCCATAGCCAGATGTTACTCATAGATAGACATCTTGGAAAAAATTCTCAAAATTGGATGTCTTCATCAAGTCATTCCCATCAGAGTATAGGGATCTATTCAGTAGAGGAGAGAGAAGGACTTGGGAGACAGAGTGGATGGAAGACATCATGAGAATCATATCTTCTATAACAATGGTGCAGAGCTCATAGGAACTCACAGAGACTGAAGCAGCAATCACAGGACCTATATATATCCACTCAAGACCTTTGCATATATACTACAGCTTTTAGTAAAGTACCCTTACAAGACACCTGAATGTGTAAATGATCTCTAATTACTTTACCTCTCTTGATTTTCTTTTATTTTTCTGTTGTCTTGGCTTGTGTAGTTTCAATATGATGGTTTTTGTTTTGAATTCTATTTTCTTTTGTTAATTAAGAAATTCAGACATATTATCTGGTATATTTTTCCTCTTTTTTTATCCAGTTTTTATTTTTTCTGAGATTATAAATGTGCTGTTGTTCCAATTTCCTGTATTTTCATTTTATTTAAATTACATGTGTTCTTTGACAATTTTCTATACCTAGATGATATATTTTAATGACTCTCAAACACATGACACTTTTCTATTTACTTTTTAACCCCTTTGACCACTTTTCACCTTCCTTATAACCACTTTCCTTACATCTATACCTTTGTCTTTTGTCACATACTCTTTTTAACTACATAGTCTGTGTGACTGCACGTTTGCATCTGACCTTTTAAACCTGTCTAGTTCTTGTATGGGTCTTCTAATAAGTAGCTTCCCTAGAATACACCAGTAAGTAATAGTTAAGCAAAGTTGAGCAGAGGCTCATTGAAAACAACATCAACTACTTTGGGTTACCATTGCAATGACTGTACATGAACAAAAGATAGCATTTTGAAGATCTTCTCCTGATTTATGGTCCTACAAAGTTTTTTTTTTCTTATCTGTTCTTTCACAATGCTCATTAAAACTTGGAAGAGATTGTGTAAATGTCTATTTTAGGACTGTCCACTTAGCAATCATTTGTTACCAGCGTTAAACAATTATAAGTATCATATGGTGTTTATTACTAAGGGAACACTCTCAGATGGGAAGAGAGTGTACTGACACATTTGACTGTTGTAAGAAAGTAAATATTTAGAGGGCACTAGGACCATGCCAACTTAATTATACAGCAACATCATATTCCCAATCAGTGCTTAAGGCTTCTTTATATATAATTTTTGACTGAATTTACAGTAAGAGGCATGCATTATTCTCCATGGAGTGGGCATCAAATGCCATCCGAGAGTATGTACTTACTTCAATAACAATCATACTATTACTACACAAGTGATCACATCTTGACTGTCAGTTTGGCACTATACAGTTCACAGTTAGGACCAAGGAGACACCTCTCATATTTTTCTACAAGACACATCAATAGATGTTAGACAGGAGGGAGGTGAAACACAGGATAGTTTTGACAGCACTAGTTGCAGAATTATTTTCATTTATCCTCATTATTATCAGTAGGGAGATTGTCCCCATATAACATGGGAGGCTTATAAATGTACTCTTTGGACATTAAGTGCCAAGGCTGAGGGATAGCCAGTAGGGACACCCACTCAGAGGAGAATAGGATTGAAGGATGCAGGAAGGATTGTGGGAAGGGGTGATGGAAAGGAAAGCAGTAAGCAGATATAAGTCAGTAAGTAATAAATAAATTAATTAATTAAATTAAATAAAAGATATACTCTTTATAGCTAGGTAACATAGTCACAATAAAGTAAAGAGAATCTGTTGCCAAAATATGCCTTATGAGTAATATCTGAGGGAAATGAAGTTTCTGACCACTTCTCATTCTGGTAATCACTGTCATCTACTTGATACTTAGAGGAATGTTGTACAATATATTGTAAGTGTATTACAAGAATTACAAACTGTATAGGATGATTGTCACAACACTATTATATGAATTAGTGATTCTTAAGCAGGGATAGATTAATCACTCATGAGTGTTCATCAAGATTTTACCTATCCCATAGAAGGTTTTGGTACAGACATGCAGCATTAGTAAGTAAGGGTGCTACTCAGAATCCTATGACACAACACAGACTCTAGGAATAAATAATTACCCCATCTAAATTGAATAGAAGTTTGATCTTGACTCAATTATTGTAATAAATATGGTTGAAATTTGATTTCTCAAGGAAATAGATCACTGTATTTCCTCTGTAACATTTGAACATAGGCGTACTCTAAGACCATGTGAAGAGACATCCAAGCCATTATCTGCACTGGGTATCCATTGATATAAAGGGAATATGTATTGAGTTTGGGAATATTCTACCCAAGTATGTACAGAGAGAACAGTCTAGATAATTCTTCTTTGAGAAAAATAGTAGATGGTGATACACAGAGTTTGCTGACATGCCCTTCAGCTCAGCTGAAAGATAAGATTACACGTATATAAGAGTGAATGTATATTAGTTCTATTTTTTTTTTTTTGATGTAAGTCTCAGGCCTAAGTAAAGCAGTTGACAAGAGGATGATCACAACCAGAATGTTTGTTTTTAAACTGAAACTTTAAAAATTATATAAACTTGAAGACACAGGGAAAATATACTTCTGCCTAGGATTTACAATATCAAAGGAAAAGATTTACAGAACAAGTAAACATCAGAGTGGGTGTGGGTATGAACAAAGTTGAAATGAAATAAGGTGACAGCAATGTAATCTCTAAAATAATGTGACAGAAACATGAAAGAATCAACATAAGGGAGTTTTATTAACATATTAAACATAGTAAGAAGGGGTAATTAAAATAATTAATGACCCTTTAGAACAATGAGAACTTTGAGCCAGGGAATATAGCATAGATCTTTAGTCCTATCAATAAGATAAAATAAGAGTTCAAGATCATCCTAAGCTATATAAAAGGACTCCATCTAAAACAAACAAACAAGCAAGCAAACAAAGAAACAGTAGCCTGAATCATAAATTTGTTCAAAAACCCCCTAATACTATACAAACCAGAATGCAATGTATATTTAGGAAAAATACTTGTGAGTATATTAATATCATTTGATATGATTGTGTATAGATTTATGAAAATGGTTTGCATAATTGTGCTATATTTAAATTAGAGGTTATATATGCACACACTTAAAATATTTAGTCTTTTTTTTTAATCAGTTAAAAAAATGGTTTTAAAGTTGCAATTAACATGTAACCACAAGATGGCAGCATTACTTTCAGTGTGTGAAGTAGTTTTGCCCTGCTAGCAATTAACTCAGTTTTTGCATCCCTTTGAATATGATTGCTCATTTACTTTTTACACACTTAAAACAAATTATAAATTAAGATAATTATTTATGCAGTATTATTAAATGAAGATGGATGAAAAAATGCAGCCTCTGTCTTTCCATTGGCTTTACCTTTGAGAAATTTCTTTCCCTGGAATGTCAGAAACATTCAGATAACTTGGTGGTTCCGATGGAAATCTTGAAACCAATGTGAGTTCAATATAAACTAGGGATTCAGGACCGTAGAATACATGATAAGGAGTGAAAGCTGAGTGTTTAGAAGATGACAAATTGGAAAAACTTGTCACTTTGATATAAGCAGAAAATATTTGGATTGGCATGTCCTCTCCTAAGAGGCCAGGAAATCCATTTAATTGGCATTTTCTTCCCTAGGAACTAGAAATTTTTCTCTGGGAAGCCAAAAGGACAAGT
Organism: Mastomys coucha; assembly: GCF_008632895.1. Taxonomy (NCBI): domain Eukaryota; kingdom Metazoa; phylum Chordata; class Mammalia; order Rodentia; family Muridae; genus Mastomys; species Mastomys coucha. The sequence goes on along the minus strand of NW_022196909.1, from coordinate 55,051,650 downwards.
GTAGTCTTATGTTTATTTCTTCTCTGTCTGATAATAATCTACAAGTTTCAACCATTTTTTCATTAGTTTTTAGATAAGATTGTACAAAGTCCCTTTAATTCTTTATTAACTTTGAGTGAAAATTCAAAGGGCTTTAATATACCTTTTGTGACCCATTTAACTGATAAGCATTTTCATTTTGCTTTTAATATTTCATAGTTTCAAATATTTGTACAGAACTATAATTTTCACAATGTCTCTTTCTTTTGTGTATGTTTCTCTCTCTTTCTCTCTCTCTCTCTCTGTCTCTCTCTCTCTGTCTCTCTCTCTCTGTCTCTCTCTCTCTGTCTCTCTCTCTCTCTCTCTCTCTCTCTCTCTCTCTCTCTCGCCCTGTGTGCGTGTGTGTGCATGTGCGTACTATTGTGTTTGGGTACAAAACCTATGTCCCATAGCATGTGTATAGAAATCAAAGGATAACCTTTTGAGTATTTATCCCAGAATTTCCACTTATGATATTTCATAATACTGTTTTAATATATTTTATTATTATAATTTTAGGCACATATGAAAATTCATGATATAATCATCCCCATATGCTCCTGCCCACTGAAACATGCTCCCACTTCATCATCAATATCCTTTACCTAACGCTAAAATTGTTGTAATCAATGAGCTTATACTTATCTAAAGTTTTTATGTTATTATAATTCACTCCTGCTGTCATAATCCTTTGGTTTCAGTGGCTTCCTGTTAAGACTGTTTCCTTTCTGAGTGTGAAAGGAAAAGGTTGTTGCAGAAGCCTTCAGTGTTTCTCCTCAATTATGTGTATGGAATCATCAATACCAAGGCAGCAATGCTTCCTTGCCCCTAAGATCCTGCAGCAGCATCGGTCATTGAAATTCACTTGGTTTCCTGATTACATCTTTAAAAAAATATTTTAAACCATACCTTCTTAAGGAGGAAAAGAAAACATTAAAAATACTGGATGTAAAACATCCACTAAGTGGAAACTGGGGATGTAGACAAAGAGTCAAGGTTGTGATCAGTTTGCTTTTTCTACCTCATATAGTCTGCGACCCCATGCCCACGAAACAGTCCTGCCAATAATCAATATGAGTCTTCCTACACCAATTATTGTACCTAAAATAATCTTAAAAGGCATGTCCAGAGGCTCAACAGCTGCAGGATTCTAGATTCTGTCATGTTGATCATCAACACTATCACAGCTTATTATATCCATTAATTCTGACATGTCAAAATATCCTTCCTTCTTTGGAATGAAACCAACTGGATTATAGTATACATTTTTAAAGATCTGTTGTTGCTGAATTTAGTTTGCAGACATTCTGTAACAGAAAATCTTGCTGTGTTTGTCAAATGAATTGGGACTGTTTCTACTGGTGTTGCTTTAACATATTTTTTGAGAATTTCACACATGAGTACTGCATCTATGTCATCCCTGCCCTTTCAACTTTCATTCTATTTACCATTCCCTTCCAAAATTCATAACCTTTCCTCTTTTTAATGAATATATTACTTACTGGGGCTATTTAGCACTGATGCAATGAATATGTGTCAAGTAATGACCACTTGAAATTGAATGACCTCTGCTGCAGCTCCTCTTTGGAGGACATGGATTCTCCTTCAATATCCACTCACCACCTGTACATTTTCAAAAAGGAATTGGACCTCATGTCCCAAATTCCTGTCTGCAAGTCAATTTGCCATACCATTGTGTAGGTCTTGTTCAGATATTCATATTTCTGAGATGTTTTGGTGGCTGGGATGTTTCTGTCATATAAAGAAGGAAGAGATATTTTGATCCTCTGGCTCTGAATTTTTTCCTTTTTCTTTAATTTTGCCTGAGTCCTACATGTATGTGGTGATTATATTAAAAATGTATCAGTTAGCGTTAGGCACCTGATAGATAGTTTTCCACATTCTGACTAGTTTTGGATCTCTGTAATAGTCCCACCATCTGTTGCAGCAATATTTAGCTTTAATTGGGGATGATACTATACTCATCCATGAGTATAAAATAATTATTTAGCATGCAATTATATATGTTAGGCAAATGCTAATTCTATGTTCCCTTCCAGGGTCTATGACCTCTAGAACAATGAGGAGTTGGCTAAGGTGTATTGCTAGATATGAATTACCCCCATCACCTCTGCCTTATGACCCATTAGACAGCTGTTGGTTAATCCCAATATAAAAGTGTCACTATTGGATTGCTGGGCATACCTTGCTTAACCAGTCATTATTGTGGTTTACCAGCTATGTAGCTCCATAGTACAATCTTTTTTTTTTCTTGCACTTGGCATCTTACATAACACTCTCCAATGCCATGAGAGAGAGTACTCAGAGAAAAGTCTACCAGATTTAGTTCCAGATCAATTCCTTCAAGTTCCATGTACAAAGAACATGATATCTTTAGAAATACCAATACCTTTTAACATCTGAAAGCCACCCAATGCAATGACAGTAGTCTATGTTGTTTTGAGAGTCAACCGTATTCCTCTAAAAATCTTAGAGGTTTTCCAAGACTGACACTGACATTTTCCTTAGATATGTCACAAGTGTTGTTAGGAGCACAATAATCTCATTTAAATGTAACCCTATTAAATATTTTTATACATATGTAACTATGTGTATGTTATATGTATTATTTGTCCATATCTTGTGTTAGTTTGAATAACAGTTTCCTACAGAGGCTGTGGATTATGAACTCTTGGTTCCCAGTTGGCAGTGCTGATTGGGAAGGTCTTTGAAGTGTGCTATTTATCCAAAATATAAGTCACTGGGCACAGGATTTGGTGCAGCAAAGACTGGCATCATTCCGGTGATCATTACCTACCTCCTGCTTGACTTCATCCTCTATGACTTTGCCTCTGTTCTGCCATCATGGACTCTTATGCCTTTTGAATTACAAATCCTAATAAATATCTATTGTGTAAGTTGCCTTGACAGTGGAATTTCATCACTAAGATAGAGTATTCAGTGTATATTCTAATATCCACCTGTAAGTGAACATATATCATGTTCACTCAGGTGAACCTCAACTCAGGATAATTTTTTCTAGTTCAATCCATTTGACTATATGTTTCATGCTATCATTTTTTAAAAAATGGTTGAATAGTAATCCACTGAGTAAATTGACCACATTTTCTTTATCCATTCTTTGATTAAGAGACATCTAGACTGTTTTCTTTTTCCAAATATAATGAATAAAACTGCCTCGTAAATGCTTGATTGTGGTAGGATAGAGCATTTTTAGGGGGTGTAATTGATTATCATGCCACAATCCAGAGAGGCAAATAACAAAGTACTTAAGGAAAGATGTATGGATCTACCTGGGAAGAGAAAATAGAATAGATTTTGTGGGTGGACTTGGGGCAGGTGAGAATGGTAACAAGATTAGCCAGAAAGTATGGATGGAACAAGTACTGGAAGAGACCACTGGAACTGAGGAGGCTTTGGAAGGGTGCTATGTGGAAACCATACAATGGAAAGTTTCCTGAATTTATGAAGGTTACCTATGAAAAGATTCCAAGTAAGGGAGATAAGGAACCTTCACCAAACATCTGCTACCATTGAAGGTTTCTAGGTGTGGGACTGGGACATCAACCCTGTGACAAAACCTTTGGCCTACAATTTGTTGTGCCTGCAAGATATACTGGGATAATGATAATGAAAATATTTTGGGAGTTGAAAACCAATGACTGGTTCAATTTGAGGTTCACACTATGAGGGGAAGAGTATGCCTGATAGTGCCTGGATGGCCAGGAACCAGAGGCTGGATATCGTAGAGACATTAGATAAAATCAAGAGTTGGCAAAGGAAATAACAGAACAAACAGAACAGAACAAACAGAACAGAACAGATCAGAACAGAACAGAACAGAACAGAACAGAATGGAACAGAACAGAACAGACATGGAAATTTCCAAATCATATTTGGATATACTCATAGAAAGAATCCTAATCCAATCATCATCAGAAGAGCTACATTCAGCAACTGACGGGAACAGATAGATATACAGACAGACATTAGTCATAGCTAAAGCTATGGGAACCCAGCAAAGAAGAAGGAGAAGGACCATAGGATTCAGAGGTACCAAGGACATCACCAGAACATTGCATACAAGATCAACTAAGTATGGCTCATAAAAACCAAAGCAAAAATCAAAGATCATGTATAAGTCTAACCCAGGTCCTCCTCATCTAGGCTGGGTATCTTTGTGTTCTTATAGGACTCCTACCAGTGGATATGGAGGTGTTTCTCACTCTTTGCCTGCTCTTGAGATCATTTTCTCCTACTGGACTGCCTTATCTAGCCTGTACTACTGTCAGGATGAAATATATGAAAGAAGAACGAATTTAAAACATCCACATTAGTGGTGTTATTTGTCTGTCCCCAGTTCCTCTCCATTTGCACCACTCTCTTCTCTCCTTGTTAAAGTACCCAAAGATTCCTATTATCACTTTCATATTACCTGCATCAGCATATACCCTACTACAGAGCTTCTTGTCATTGTTTTCATGGTCCCTTTCTACTTTCCTAGCTTCTTCTTTTACTTCAAGTTATATACTAAAATCTTAATATTTGGAATTAGTTTCTATACATGAGAGAATGTGTTGGTATTTGTCTTTCTGTGTCAGAATGAATCTCACTCATTATAACACTTTCCAGTGTCATTCACTAACTGTAAATGTTATGATTTCAATTGCCTTTACAACCAAGTAAAATTCCATTGCTTGGACATACCATACCGAATGATCCTTTGATGCCTTCAGTGTTCTATGTATCATTTCAAAAAGCGCTTTATTTCTATATGGTTCTATATCTTCTATACATTCTACAATTTAATTATTAGTGTAATTCTCTTTTTTTATTGTATTTGGATTGCCATCTGAAACATATTCCCTTTTGGAGAAAGTTAAGCATTTTTGATAGATCTGTTCTGCTGTTTCTGGGTGGAATCATCTCTCTATACTTACCTGGTAAGGCCATTTGTTTTATAATGTGGTTTTATTTTGTAATATATTTGCTATTTTTTATGTCAATATGGTATTTTTATAATTAATTATAATTGGGTGGTGATGTTTATGTCTAATACTGTTTGTTCTGCGGCATAGTATGCACCAACATTCATTGAATACCTATTTGCTTTCACCTTTCTATCAAAATATAGTGGACTTTGAATTTGCTTTGCTGGTTATAACTAAAGATGATTCTGCTTGCTTTTGCTTTCCAGTTGCTTAGAGTATAGTGTACTTACTTGCTGTGTGTGTGTATTAAAAAAGTCTTTCTCATAGGCAGTGAGTAAATCAGAATTTCCTGTCAGTCAACACAGCTGTCAACTCACTTAGTAGCTAAGGTAAGCCTTAAATATTTTATCTACTGACCTATATCTTCTGAGTACCATAATCATATCTTTGTTATACTAAACCTGGGTCCAGTTTTGATGTTTCCTAGTCAATGTATTTCCCCTTACTCATTTACTTATACAAACTAGGGCTTATAGCTATCTTCTTTTTTTTCTAAGAATTCCATAAATTGTATTTTATGTGCTGTATAGCTGTATAACTGATCCTGAATTTATTTAATTTGTTTCTAGCTTAATGCATCTTCATTTCTTCTTTAATTCAGAAAGATGGCTTTTCTACCTATGCTAATCTTGACTAATTCTTGTTTTATTCAATGATCTTCTAACTCCTTGTGCTCCTATTGAGATATCAGATTGGTTCGCATTATAAGTTAAAGTATATGATTTGTACCTTTTAATTTTATTTTGACTCTTCAGTCCTCTTGGTATTTTAACTACCTTGCAGCATGGAAGGTACTTTATTGTTTACATTTGCTGAGAATTACAAATGTCTACTTAGATGTTTAAATCTCTTGCAAGAAGAGAGAAATTTTATTTTCCACCAAATATGTCTTCTATGCTTTTAATTTATGTTTCTACAGCACCTCCTACATCAATGTACCCACCCAACCTTCTCCCAACTACTCCTCTCATACTTTTCATCAAATCTGGTCTCCAAACCCCAGTGTAGTTACCTTTCTGGGCCAGAACTTCAGGTATATTGCCTGCTTTCCCATTGTCCACCCACCATACCTCAAATGTCCTTGCTTTCCTCATCTCAATATACTGGCCCCCAATTCCAACAGAGGCACCCTCCTTGATCAGAGACACTGAAGTCCATAACTTCCAACTCCAGCAGAGGTAAACTGTTGGTTTAAAGACCATGCTGCTGCCAGAACTTGAGGTAGGTTAGTGGCCAGCAGATTGCCCCTTCTTAGTTCCTGTTCACCCTACCACCAACAAATATCTCTCTTTCTTGTTATGGTATCCTGGTATACAACTCTCATGGAAGTTGGCTCCTTAACCAAAGGCACCTTGACCATCTAAAGATCACCTCTGCTCTCTTAGTGCCTGCCTAATGGACCCTCAATCGACCATCCCTTCCTCCGTGCTATTTTCCAGTTCACAACTCAGACAGAAATTCCCTTATTGCCCATATGCCACACTGGCCAACAGAGCTTCAGATACACCAATTATCTGGGACCTTGCTCATTCTCTTGGTTCTCCTATACTCTATCAGCCTACTCCTCTTCATCACCATGTTCAAACCCTCAACATGGGTGATATACCCCTGCTGAACCACCCTGACCATAAGAACTCTATTAAATAACTTAATTAATTTTGCAGGTTCTTCAATATTGAGAATATCTCTACTCCTCAAGACACAGCTATACCATTCCTGGGCATATACCTAAAAGATGCTCCATCATCACACAAGGACACTTCCTCAACTATGTTCATAGTACCTTTATTCATAGTGGTCAGAAACTGGAAACACCCTAGATCCCCATCAACTGAAGTATGGAAAAAATATGGTTCAATCACACAATGAAATACTACTCAGCTATTGAAAACAAATACATAATGAATTTTGCAGGAAAATGTATAGAACTAGAAAATACAACCCTGAGAGAGGTAACTCATATCCAAAAGGACATGACTAGTAATATACAAACTTATAAATCGGTACTAGCCACAAAGTACAGGATTTCCTTGCTACAGTGAACATATCTAAAGAAGTCAAATAACAAGGAAGTCTTAAGAGAGGATTCTTGAATGTTTCTCAGAAGGAGAAATAAAATAGATATTGGAGGTAGATGGAAAGAAGGAACTGGGTGAGAGGGGGTAGGGGAGGAACCGAGGGTGGGGGACATCATGTGTAGGAAGAACAGAGGAAGAACACAGAAACCAACATGGCCTGGTGGAACATCAGGATGTGCCAGGGACCTGAGACAGGGTGTCTAAGAGTGGTGATTCTAGCTGAAACTCCTACCAGTAGGGGATATGGATCCTGAAGTGGCTGCTTCCTGTAGTAAGGCAGGACTCCCAATGAAAGGATAAGCAACCTATCCACAAACCTTTCAACCCAAAATATGTCCTGCTTACACAATGTGCAGAGACAAAGAGCAGAGATGAAGGAAATGACCAAATACTGTCTAGTCAAAATTGAAACCCTTATCACAGGCAAGAACCAATTACTGACACTATTAATGTTACTCTGTTGTACTTGAGACAGGAGCCAATGAGAAGTTCTACTCAGCAGTCAATGGAAACAGGTGCAGAGACCCATAGACCAACATTAGATGATGTTAGGGAGTCTTGTGAAAGTGTTGATAGAAGGATTGATGGTCGCAAAGAGGACAGAACTCTCACAGGAAGACCAACAGAGTCAAATAACCTGGACTTTTAGGGGATCCCAGAGATTGAACTACCAACCAAAGAGTGAGGATGGGCTGGACTTAGGCCCCCCTCCACACACACATGTAGCAGATGTGCAGCTTAATTTTCATGTGGGTTCCTCAACAACTAGAGCTATAGCTGTCCTTGAATCTGTTGCCTGCCTGAGCATCCTGTTACTCAAACCTGGGTACCTTGTTTGGCCTCAGTAGGAGAGGATGCACTTAGTCCTGCAGTAATTTGATGTGTGGGGTGGTGGTGGTGGGATGATACCTGAGGGCTCTTCTTTTTCTTATAAGGGAAGGGGAGGGTAAACGAGGAAAGGATCTGTATGAGGGCATATTAGGAGGAGATGGAGAACAGGTATTGGGATGTAAATTTAATAAAAAATTAATTAATTAATAAAAATAACAAGAAACAAAAAGAAAAGGAGAGAGGGGGAGAGAGGAGGGGAAGGAAGGAAGAAAGGAAGGAAGGAAGAAAGAAAAAGTATTGGGTCCAGATGTAAATTGAAAATTCTCAGTAGAGGGACATCAATTGACTAAGATATACTTAATGAAACTTTCAACATTCTTAGCCATCAGGGAAATACAAATCAAAATGATTTTGAGATTCCATCTTTTAACTGTCAGAATGGCTAAGATCAAAAACAGAAGTGGAAGCTCATGCTCATGATGAAGTAGAGCAAGGGGAACATTCCTCCATTTCTCTTGGGAGCACCAACATGTATAGCTACTATAGAAGTTGTTATGGTGCTTCCTCCAAAAATTGTGAAATCTACTTTAAAAAAAGCAAAACCACTCTTGCACATGTTTTCCATCATATCACAAGTGTATTTGCTCAACTATGTTCATAGCAACTTTATTTGTAATAATATTTGTAATTTGGAATCAATTTGTAGTGATTCCAGGAACTAGAATTAATTTAGCTGTCCCTTAACTTAAGTATGGATAGATAAAATGTGTCACAGTTACACAGTGGACACAGTTATTCAGTTGTTAAAAAATGAGATCATGAAATTTGCTAGCAAATGGATGGATTAGAAAAAAAAAATCATATTGCGTGAGGCAACCTAGACTCAGAAATACCTCAATGGTATGTGCTCACTTATAAGTTGTTATTAGCTGTTAACCAACAGATAATCATACTACAATCTCCAGACTCAGATAGCCTAAGTAACAAGAAGGCCTCAAGGGAGGATGCCTGGATCTCCCTTGAAAGGGTAAATAGAATAGGATTTGAGTGTGTACTAAGATCAAGTGGGAATGGGAATAGAAGGAATCAGGTATGAGAAGGAGAAATACAGGAAGAGAGTTCAGGAAAAGATGACTAGAATGGGGGAACAAGTGGGGAGGTGATGTCCAACTCTAGTAGAGTTAGACACTTTCTAGAACTTGTTATGGTGACCATAGCATGGACTCCTGAAACTGGAGGATTCTGAGCATGAACTAGACATCTTTAACCAAGCATGGCTTCCAGTAGTAGAACTGGGACAGCAATCTAGCCAAAAATCCTTTTCATCTACATCTTATCCTGTCTGCAAGATACATTGGGACAATGGTGACTCTGATCTTGTGAGAGTGTCCAGCCAATTGTTTGTATCACTTGAGGCCCACACCATGAAGATGAACCCATGTTCAACACTTACTAGGCACAGAGGAATGAGAAGCTAGAGGAACCAGTGACATAAGATAGAGTTAAACATAATTGGTCAAAGGTGGAAAATAAGTCAATGAAATAATTTTTAGTAATATTCTGCTATGCTCATAAATAGATGCTTAGTGTAATAGCCATCAGAGAGGTTTCCTCCAGCAGCTGATGGAAATAGATGAAGATACTTACAGGCAAATCTTAAGGGAAACTTTAGGAACACCCTGGAAGAGGGACAGAAAGGATCACTGGAGCTTATAAGGGTTGAGAACACCATGAGAACAAGACTCACAGAATGAAGTAGGGCTCATAGTAGCTCACAGAGACTGAAGCAACAATCATGGAGTCTATATTAGTCTATATTATGTCTACTTTATGCCAGCTGCAGTTGTTCAGCTTGGGTTTTTGTTGGACTCCTAACAGTAGGAATGGAGATATCTCTAATGTTTTGACTATTCTTGGGATAATTTTCCTCTTATTGGGCTGCCTTCTCTGGCCTTGATATGAGGGTTCTGCCTAGTCTTATTGTTACATGTCAAGTTGATTTCCCTGGGAGACCTGCCCTTTTCTGAAGGGAAATATAGGAACAGTGAATATGGGGGAGAGGAGAGGTAGGAGTGAGAGACTGGGAGGAGAGGAGGCTATGATTCAGTTGTATTGTACGAAGAAAGAATAAATTTAAAAAATAAGAAAAATGTTATTTTTATTTTGTACTACTCCATAATCTTTTGGTTCAGCCTTAACTTGGATATCCAAAACTTTCCCCCTTTCTAGTAATCATTAATTATATATTATGGTTCTTTATAAAAAGCCATTTGTATCATGAATAATTTTAAATGGAACTATAATTTCATTAAGTTATATCTAGGATTTTTGTAAGACACATAACTATATATCTATATTAGATTTCCTTGGAAGAATTTGCTTCTAGACTGTAAGTTAGGAAGAAATACCTACTTTTAAGTGTATATTATTCCAGAATAGCAAGTAGATACATGCTTCCATTTATACAGTATCACAATTTATTGTTTAGCAATGAATTTCTAATCCAAATTGGTTTCATTGAACCCAATACATAGCAGTCAACAAGTAGAATGATAGGTTGCCACTGGCAAACACAAGTCTCATACTTATTTGAGTTAGTAACCTCACTACCATATAAAACATTGTAAATGTCATACTAATGACATACTAGTTCATTCTCTCTCTTATGTATACTAATGCCACACTGATACTTTTAATAGATGCAGAAAAACTGTCTTGGTGATATTTAGATAAGGTATTGTTTAATTCGGCTACTATACTAAAGAACCAGTCACAATATTAAAGTCTGAATCTGACTGCAGTTTTGCATCAGTTGTAGGACAGAACATAGGACCATGCAGCCATCCTAAAGGAGGTGTAGGCTTTGTGCATATTAATGAGTATTTGAGGAAAGAGTTAGCAATATAATTATTATTTAATGTCAGTGGTTGTTAAAAAACTGAGTGGAAGTCTTCTGATAGTTGTAAATTATTTGACTCTTAGTATTCTACTGTAGGTACCAGATAATTAGATGATAGGTAGGTAGGACCCAATGCCTTTACACTGTCAAGTGTTCTTTTAAAGTACATATGGTAGTTATTATTTTGGTTGGCCTGATGTGCTAATACATTCTCAGTTTTGTTTTGTTTTTATCTCATGTTCTCATATAATCTCAATCTATTTTGATTTGTATATTTTGGGCTACAAATAACCCTCTGCAATGTGTTATTTATTAATCTGTCATGTTTATGTACACAGAAAGGATCATTATAATCTTTACATTTAAACTAAGATAGAGTTAAGAACTTCTGATAAGATTCTTACCCTCACCTAAATGTCTGTGCCACCCTCCAAGCTGAACCATTGTTCATTGAAACAGTTAGTGAACAACTTCATGGATCAATCATCTTAATATATATACCATTTCTTAAATGAATGTAACCTGTTCACTGTGGGCTGAGAATGAAACAATCACTCCAGTCAAATAGCTTTGACCACAGCAGGAAATCTGTATCCAAAAATCATGTCTACAATTCAGTCCTTGGTGCAGCAGAACTGTCAATTCTTAGCTTACCTGCAATGGAGGTAAAATCCTTTGGTGATATGAGGGTCATTGAAGTACAGCCTTATTACAACGAACTCCAGTGTCTAAAAATTGTTCTTATTTTGGGTTTGTACCACAGTAAGAACCAAGATTTTAAACTCTACTAAAAACAAACAAGCAAGACTTTATTTATGTTCATTTATTAAAAAACTAGTAGTGATATATTATTTTAAAAAAATACACCTAATATGTTTGGAGTCATTTAAAATTTATATGGAAAAAAGTATGTATTTTCAGTATTGCTGTAGATAAGCATCTACATAAGACTGTTTAACTGATAGTTTTATATCAAACAACATTTATACTACTTATTTTTCTTGTTATAATATTTTATAAATTGTAAAGAATATGACAAAATAAAACCCAAAAGTTATTGCAGGCATTGAAGTGGGGGGTCTCTGGGAGAAGATGGGGTACAAAAGGAAAAGAAAAATGTGATATAATTCTATTTACTTAAAATATGTTTTTAAATGTTAACAAATTCAGATAAAATGAAATTATATATCTTTTCTCATTATAATGCAATAAAACTTAAATCAATTAAAAAAGGAAAGAGGTAAATATATAAAACAGACATGATAGAAAGAATAGTTTTATACAGATGTTCTATACAATAAATTAGTTCATATTTTAAACAAAGAACTTCTGATAAGGTAATGAACAAGACAAGATGATCCACTTTCTTCCTACTGTTAATTGTAGGGATTTGTATCTTAGAATAATAATGTACAAAAGACTTAAAGTCATACAAATGGGAAGAATTCAGAAAATTGGTATTTGCAGGGATCTCTCTCTAGAAGGGAGAACATAAAGATTCTACCATATAATTCTTAGTACAGATTACTACTTTCACCAAGTTGACAGAACATAAAAATGACATCCCCAAATCACGAGTTCTTCTATGTACCATAGGATGATAATCAGAGAAACAATCCCTTCACTCTAACCACAAAGATACCTGGGGGAAAAATAACCAAGTCAATGGAAGAATGCTATAAGAAAAATACTTAGACACTGTAAAAAAATGAAAAAAGTACTAGAAGATATTATATTTCTCCTGGTCATAGAATGATATAATTTATTTTTATACAGATGGTTATTTTACCAAATTCAACTTATGGATTCAGTGCAAAAGAGTAAAAATACCATAGTTAATCTTCATACATGTGACAAAAACAGTCTCAGTATTTACATGGAATCACAAAAGACCAAGAATAGTGAAAACAATCCTGAACAAGCCATCATGATGGAGATACGACTATACCTCACTTCAAGGTATACCACAGAACCATAGCATGATACTGCTACATACTGAATTTATACATCAGACAAATAGAATTAAGAATTCCTTATAACTTCTACAATTACCTGACTTTTGACAAAACCAACAAAACTATGCACTGAACAAAAGATAGCATCTTCAACAAAAGGTGCTAATCATAATGGACTTCAACCATAGAAAAAGAAAAACTAGATATTTGTCATTTGATTTACACAAAACTCAACCATAAATAGATCAAACACTGGTTTAAGATGATAACAGATGCCCTGAAACAGCTAGAAACAGAAGAAAAGTGTTTACTTCAACTCATTTACAACAGTAAGAACTTTTGGAACAAGACTCTAATAGTACAGGAAATGAAACCAAAAATTGACAATGGATGTTATGATACAAAAAAACCTTCTGGACACTGAATGAAACTATTAATCAATTGAAGAGTTAGCCTATAGAATGGGACAAAAATGTTTTTACTAGTTATTTATCTAATACAAGATTAGGGTATAGAATATACAAATAACTCAAGAAACTAAACATCAAAAACAAAATAGCCCAATTGAAAAAATAAGTTATGATACAGAAAGGTATCAAAAGAAGAAATACAAATAGCAAAAAAAAAATACCACTTCAAATAGTGCTCATTATCTTTATCTATAAGGAAAATACCAGGAAAACAATATAGCCCTACCCAAGACTAAGCCAGTCAAAGTCCCATTATGGGTAGTGGAGTTGGTTGTGAAGTCCCATGTCTGCCTGGCAAGTTGTAGTCAATTAATGGTTTCTGAGGAAAAAGAGTTAGGGTTTACTCAGGGATTGACCCCTGAATAGATAGACACATCTACATGTCCATGTATGCACCCAGAGGCAGTTATGTTGAGTACATTTTGCCAGATTTATTAAATAACAATGAATTAACATGCTAATAGAGTTTCATTAGCCCCAATTGCCAAGTTGTGCCAATTTCCCTTGATAGTTGGCCATTGGTAAACAAGAGTTCTTTTATTACAAATAAAACAAGACTTGTAGATCACATACTATCTATATATTTATATATGTGTATGTCCACACATAGGTTACAGAATAGGTAAAAGCAGGTTAAAGAGGTGAAAACAGGACTCATGGAGTTTGAAGAGGCTAGTATCTGTGATTCTGATTGCCAAAAGAGAGTCAGATCAGTATTTGATTAGGATATTAAGGCATCTGTTTCAATAGTTGTTCAATTGTAGAGTCAATTCGCAATGTCACAAGTCTTGTTCCTAGCCTCCTCAGGGTTTATGTAAGCTTCGGAGATGAGATACACAACATCAGCTGCATTAGAGGTAAGGTGTAGGACTTCTTCAAGTAGAGGTGTGTTTATGAAATGAACATTAAATCAAGTAATCAGTACCAACCCAAATAATAACAAACTGAAATAAAGGCATAGGGAAATCAGGAGTTCTCTGCATGTCAGTACTTTAAAGCATACACATTTTGGGGAGAATTGAGTGGGGCCCATGTGATTCTGCTGTTGGTTATTTTTGTCTTCATGGGGTCTACCCTTACATAGAATGAGTTTTTAATCAGTTATAAATCATTCTCTTTCTGAGTACAGCCTTGTACTCACATGCTTCACTGCTACTTTAGTAATTTTAGACTGCAGAATCTTTTAAATTTTAGGATTAAGTAATGTATCATTAGTTTGAGATGCATTGTTTTTGCTAGACATAGGATGGTGTTCTATACACAGAAATGCAGAATCATTTTTTTATATGTGGGTGTGCATTTGAACTCAGTATGAAGCTAAATACTGTGTGCATATTAGAGTCACCCAGGCCAAGGCATAATTTGCAAACCAGTCTTTTCTACAGTATGGAATAACTTAAAATGTGACATAGCCTGATTATAAAATAATGCCCTTGGTTTCAGAGACCTAAATAGCTTGTGCACTGAGAGAAAAAAAAATTGTGAAAGAAACATTATAGATGTGTACTTTTTGTTTTAAGCAAGTAAAATCCAAGTATAATCACTCTGATAATAGTGATGTTGCCTTTAGATGTAACCAAACTCTATTTTTCAGAACATAATGGGCACTTTTAATCCAGGCCATAGAACTATATTCATACCAAGAACTATACATAGAGTATATAGGATGGTATATGGTTCATTTGTTTTGAACAGTGTGCACACTACTTGGAGAATGCACATTCTGTATGCTTGCTCTCAATATACTTTGCCAATATAGTTTAGATTTCAATTAGAACTATGGCTGTATTTTAATGAACTCAGTTGACTATTTTTCTTTTTCCTATTGTCCCTGAAAGAATTAGGTGCTGTTTATATCTCCCAAAATAATCTCTGTATATGTTTTGTCAGCCATTAGATTTGGCTTATGTCCAAAGCCATACTCCTCACTGTTCTATTTGCAACAGCCAAGAAATGGAAACAACCCAAATGTCCTTATGCAGATTAATTGATAATGAAAATGTCATTTGCATAAACTTGAAATACTGTTCAGTATACTAGTATGAGTAGAGATATATTTTCATATTTCATTGTCTTTATTTACAATGTTTAATAGTGTTTATCTAACTAAATGGGAAAAAGTTATATACTGTAATAAAATAAAATAAATACTAGCAATGAAGTTATTTCTAGTGATCTAACATGGCATTACAAAACATTTAGTTACAATATGGTACTCTACAAATATTGAAAAAATTAACTCTTAAGGACTGCCAATGAATCTGTGCTAAAGCTGTTACTTAGAATAGGAAAGTACTCGATAGAAGCCTTAATTATGACCATAACTTTGATAAGACAAAAATCCCCTGAAGGCACCAATGTCCATTTCTTGGGTTGTCACTATTTATATTATCATAACATATAAGAGAGAATTTTCCTTAATTCATACAGGTTAGTCAGACCCTCAGTGCTGCTGAGCAGCCAGAAAGACATTATAACATGATCAGGGTTCAAAGTGTATTATGTTGGCTCAGAATAACGTATGAACTCAACAAAGCTTGTTCATGTGCTAATAGCTGGTAAAATGGGAGAAGGCTTACATGGTTAAAATCTTCTTCTTCTTCTTCATCTTCATCTTCTTCTTCTTCTTCTTCTTCTTCTTCTTCTTCTTCTTCTTCTTCTTCTTCTTCTTTCTTCTTTCTTCTTCATTTACTTCTCTTCCTCTTCTCTTCCTCCTCCTCCTCCTCTTCCTCTTCCTCCTCCCTCCTCTTCTTATATCCCAGTTCTGGTCATCACCAGCCTCTTGAACATGAGATCAGCACAAAGTTTATTATATCCATTTGCTTCTGATAGGTACCAAATTTACTCTGGGCTGTCAAGACAGAAGATAGTCCCTCTGTACTGGCTAGCTTTCTGTCACCTTGCCACAAGCTAGAATTGTCAGATAAGAAGGAACTGCACTCCTTCCATGGGTACTTGGTTTCCCCTTTTAAGAAGGAATGAAATGTCCATCTTTGGTCTTCCTTATTCTTGAGTTCCTTGTGGAATGTGGGTTGTTCTTCCTGTATTCCAGACTTCTGCATGTGTCCTTCTTACATGTTGCAGTATCTTTTGGGTATATGCCCAGGAGTGGTATAGCTGGGAGAAATTTACATGTAAATAAAGAAAATATCTAATAAAAAATAATAATAATAAAATCATGAAAAAATAAAATAAAATAAAACAAGAATTTAACATTAAAAAAAAAAAAAGAAGGAACTGCACTTAAGAAAACATCTCCATACATCTGGGTTGGAAGCAAGCCAGGAATACATTTGATTTTTGTTTGTATGTTTGTTTGTTTACATCCCAAATGCTGTCCCCTTTCCATATGCTCTTCATAGAATCCTGCCCCTCATGAACCCTCCTCTTAGCCGCAGAGTGTGTAGGGGTCACTGGGTACCCCCTTACACCTTTACATCAAGTCTCTGCATTATTAGGGTCAACCTCTCCAGCTAAGGCAGGACAAGGCAGCCCTAGGCTACATATGTGAAGTGGGCATTGTTCCAGCTCATGTATGTCTTTAGTTGGTGAATCAGGCTTTGAAAGCTTCTGGGGTCTAGGTTAATTGACACTGTTGGTCTTCCTGAGGGTTCTCATCCTCTTTAGGGCCTTCAATCCTTTTCCCCAATTCTTCCATAAAGGTCCACCATTTGTTTATATGCATCTGCATCTGTTTCAGTTAGCTGCTGGGTAGAACCTTTCAGAGGACAATTATGCTATACTCCTGTCTGTAATCATAAGGGTATATCACTAATAGTGTCAGGGATTAGTGCTTGCCCATGGTATGGGTCTCAGGTTGGGTCAGTTATTGATTGGCCATTCAGAAGGCATTTTATTAATTAGTGATTCATTGGAGAGTTCACATTCCATCATGAGTGGTGATATTACTGGTCATGCGGTCCTGAAAGCTGGCTGAGCAAGCCATGGGAAGCAAACAGCAAGTAGTACTCCTCTGTGTCCTCTGCATCAGCTCCAGCCTCCAAGTTCTAGTCTTACATGAGTTCCTTCCCTTACTGATCTTGATGACAAACCATTGCATGGAACTTTGAGTTAAATAAATGCCTTCTTTCCCAAGTTGCTTTGGTCATATTGTTTCATCACACATAATAATCTTAACTAATGCATAATTAGTAATGATTAATGTATTAATGCATTGACCATCCATTCAAACATATTCTGGCCTTGGAGGAACTCACTGAGCATCCAATTTTGGGCTTCAAGATTGCTATCTACCCTATCTTGTTCAAGATACTCTTGTAATTGGTCTGTTCACCAAACATGGGGGTTTATTTCCGAGTTTGTGTCAGAATGTAAAGTTGTTTTCTTTTAAATCATTGTTAAAACATAGCATAATCTTATAGAGAGAGACTGTTCAGGCCCCATGTACTTGCATGCCTCATTAACAACTCCATTATGTCAATCTAACATATTTGTAGCCTTTTCCGAGGGTTACCCAATACAAACATTTCAAATATGAATTTCTAGTCTTCATGGGGAAAATAATTTCACCCAAGGGATAGACTTTTGCTCATCTTTCTTTTCTTTTTTTTAAGATTTAGTAATAAAAATCCAAGAAATAAAGTATTAATGTAGGCATTCATTTTTATCAGTCTATCTTTTTACTAGGTATATGAGGGATGTCAGTCCTAGTGGTGGAGCATGTGAATCATTGGAATATGATCTAAGCTTAATTTGTACAAAAGTATTATGTTTCATGTGTATGACAAGAAGTTTTGATGTTTGTCTGCTGAGTGCATCTTGTAAATTTTCTATAAGAATTTTGGCATATGTAATCACTATTATCCCAAAAGCTGGGTTCTTTCAAGTCTGAAAATGTATGCTTACAAAAATGATCACACAGTATTGTTAATGTCTATTATTGATCTATGCCTAAATCCTGTTTTAAGTTTCTAATTACAGGCACATTAGAAAATGCCTTGACCCAGGATTTTCATGCTATTAGAAAGGAGTCATGTGGATCATCCAGACAAAATTTAAACAGAGAAACAACAGGAGTAGCAGACTTTATGACTCAAATATCTATGGAACATTTCACCCAAACCCAAAGGAATATATCTTCTTCTCAGCATCCTTTGGGCATATACGCCCAAAAGTGGTATATCTAGTTCTTGAGGTAGAAATATTCTTAATTTTTTAAGAAAGAAAACCGGGTATCTGAGTTCTTATTGAATTGGTAATATATTAGAAATGTAACAGGATAAGTTTATGTGCTACAATGAATGATGTATCAGTGTTCTAGCAAGAGTGAAGGATGCCTTCCACTTATATGGAGGTCAGAAGAAAACATCAGCCATTTGGCCTTACATGTGACAGTATCTTTTGTTCATTTCTGTATAAGCCAGTCTATCTGGCCAATGAGCTTCCAAGGACTACTATCTCAGATTCCCATCTCTCAATTTACATAAAGAGGTCAATATCCTCTACTATACACATGCTGCCAGAACAATCAGACCCCTCCATGTGCAGTCCTTGGTTGTTGGTTG
>NW_022196909.1:55030788-55032405 GCF_008632895.1 Mastomys coucha | reverse complement strand
AAATCTATTGTTTTTAATAGCTGAGTAGTACTCCATTGTGTAAATGTACCACAATTTCTGTATCCACTAGTCTGTTGAGGGACATCTGGGTTGTTTCCAGGAATAGGAGGAGAGGACCTCAGCCCTGTGAAGGTTCTGTGCCCCAGTGTAGGGGAATGCCAGGGCCAGAAAGTGGGAGAGGGCGGGTGGCAAACATGGGGAAGTGGGAGGCAACAGGGGTTTGTTTTTGTTGTTTTTGTTTGTTTCTTTGTTTTTTGGAGGGGAAACTGGGAATGGAGAAATTTACATATAAATAAAAAATATTTATGTTTACTTAGGTTTATGAGCAATAATAGACAATGGGATATTGTTTACAAGGATATGTGATAGAAGTAAGAATTTTAGAATGCAAAAATACAAATAATCTTTAAAAAAAGAGGTCAATATCAGCATACTACAGAAATACTTGCACATCAGTGTTTCTAACAGCACTATTAATAATAAGCAAGCTGTAGAATCAGCTTAGATGTTTATGCACAGATCAGTGGTTAAAAAAAACATGTCATATATACTCAATGAAGTTTTATTCAGTCACAAAGACAAATGAAATCATTCTGTTTACAGAAAAGTTGATATACCTGAAGAGCATTATGTTAAATAACTAAAACTCAGAGAAATAGCACATGCTTTTGCTTATAGATTCTAGGTTTTATATAAATACATAGTCATGTAGATAGTGGACATGCAAGCAGAAGCCAAGAGAATACCTGGAAGAATGAATTTGATTATAACAAAGAAGGAACAAATATCTGAAGAATAAATATAGCCAATATATGTGATATATATCAATGAAACACCTATATGAAGCCTATCACTACAAACAACAAACATGCTAACAAGCCAAAGCATATGTCCAGATCTTCAGGGACCTCTCTTCCTGTGAACAGAAACATGATGTTAGTTGTATATCTGGTTTGTAGCATCAGTCTTACTCTTTAGCCCACATTTTGGATTTCTATAGGTGCTTCCTGTGTATATAATATTCTTTCAGGCTCTTCTGGCATCCACAGTGAAAAGGCTCTATATGACATTTAGTTTTTAGTACAACTATTCTACAGTTATGATTCATGAGTCTTGCTGTTATGGTTCATAGATATTCTCTTGGCTGATTTGTTTTTCCTGTTCCAAACAGGAAGTGTCAGTTGCAATAGCCAGGTCAGATGTTATGTCATATGTCACAGTGTGTTTGATTCATCTTACTTATATCTGGCAGTCCAGTCATTCTTCATATTTTCCATTGGCCATACCAGGATGTAGAGTAAATATGAGTGACATTTAAAATGTAAGTTTCCTGTGACTCTTACCATTTCCCTCATTTCAGTGTGTCTATCTGACACTTATTTCCAAGGAACCATAAAGCTAACATGATATGGTCTTACTGTGGTTCTTCTTTTACGATTTCACTTACTATCTGGACTTTGAGTCAAATCCCCATATATAGATCTCCAATATCTTTCTATATGAATTACTCATTTTTAGAATGTGTGAGAAAATACAGAGATTAGTACAAAATACGAATAAGCATAATCTTTTGATTCTTTTTTATTTTTTTTTTATTTTTTTTTTATTTTTGGGAAG
>NW_022196909.1:55014963-55029997 GCF_008632895.1 Mastomys coucha | reverse complement strand
GGGTTGTTTTCAGGTTCTGGCTATTATAAATAAGGCTGCTATGAACATGGTGGAGCATGTGTCCTTGTAATCTTTTGATTCTTAATTGCACTAAAAGTTGTTGTACTTCCGTGGTCTTACCCTCATAGACATCTGTATGTATGCAGACCCAGAACACATCTCACTTTACTATTATCTCCACATACTTAGTTGCCACATCTTTCAGAATGATGACCTGTTTGGTGAACTAATAAACAATGAAGCACAGTGAGGATTCTCATTGTTTCCCATGGGAGTTACCTTAGAGCAAAGCTGGTCCCACCCTCATTTCAAGAGGAGATAAGGAGATCCATTCTAAAGATTTTCATTTCTTAATGTGGAGTGTTACTTTAAATTAGTTTTCACCCTTCTAGCTCCTGTTTGGCAAATGTGCAGGGACATTCCATTTTTCCCTTTTGGGTTTTAATGAGTGAGGCTCTATAGATATACCCATGAAGTGGCTGTATATGTGCATCTTACCTGTGACCTGACAGCGAGCCTCAATAGCAGGTCAGTTCATGGTCCTTGTCCTTGTGGTAATGTGGTTCCCTAGCTCATAAGTAATAGGAGGCAGGTCTTTGGAAATAACATGTTGTTGTGTGTGTTGTCTACTTTACACAGCAAAGAGGTTTAATTATTGGGCTTGCATGGTATCTCTGTCTTCCTTGCTCTTGTATTACAGGTACTGATGCTGTAAAGCAGTCCTGGGTCATTCGGTAGTGTCTGCTTATTGTGTTTCTCATCTCAAATTTTAATTTCTGTTTCTCTGATTAAGGACATTTTAATTTTTGCTTTTGCTTATGGTCCAATGAGTGGGAAGAAGGGATGTGCCTCCATTCTATATGTCTAGCAGTGTAGGCAAATCCATGATTTGTTTTATTGATCTAATATCAGGCTTTCTGCATTTCATACAGTCTCTTTCAATTACTTATCAATAGAGAATAAATTCCCTTTATTTTCCATATTGTTTACAGTTGTTGAAGACAGTAGTTGACTGTTTCCACCAGATTAATGGGAATTTGGAACCTTACTTGTTTCTACTCTGTCCTTCTCCTCTCAAAAAATACTTATTGAATACAAAAATTAGCTTTCCTCTGAATCTTCAGTGTATTTGCAGTTTCATAATTCATACTTGAAACTTCACTGTCATCATCCCAAAAATCCATGAAAAGGATGACAGAGTAACAGAGAAATTCAGTTGACAATTTTGGAGGATGTGCAAAAATCCTGAGATGAAATTAAAGATATTTTGAAGGAAAATGTTATCAGAGAAAGAGAAAAATAATGTTATTTATGTATTTTTTAATTTAATCTTTAATTGATTAGTTAATTTACACTCCAGATTTTATTCCTCTTCTGATCCACCTTCCAACTGTTCCACTCTTCTATTATGGGAAAATGAAGAAACACATTTGAATTCAATGTTCTAGTCATCACCAAGTTGAGTTGCTCTATAGTCTCACCTGATCTGTTTCATTTTTCAAGATTGCTAGCAGCCCCACAATGTCCCCAGAGATTTTAAAGACTGAGAAATATGGTGTGTCACTTGTCAGCATATTCTCACCCTTGTAAATACTATCATCTCATAATGGAACTTGGTTTCACACTCCACTGTCTTAGCTCAAATTGCTTGTTCCATAGGCTTTGAGTTAGGGTCAGCTCCTGGTACATGCTCCTGCACTTCAATGGTTCTGTTTCTTTGGGTCACCAGTTTAATTGGGTAGAGGGCAGAACTTGAGTGTCTTGAGGCCAGATGTAGTTGTTCTGCATTGGCAGCTGTTCCCAGTGGAGTAGAGTTTCTTTTGGGTTCTGTTATCTGTTCATCGGAATATGTAAGAGATTGACATGGGACAGCAGCCTTGAGTAGTTTCCCAGCATCCACTTGCTCGGTCAGTATTTCCACTATTTTATTTTTGCTATCTTTCTCCAGGGAATTTTCCTTTGCCCCCTTTAAAGCAAGATATGGAGAGAGAAGAATTCTGCCCTTTCCACACTTTTTGTCCAATACTTTAAAACATTTTATTTTTCCTATTTGTAACTGTATTAACAAATATTTGTGTATTAAATCGAGTTGTCCTCATTCTGCTTTTTACTGCAATGTTCCCTTGCCTTCAGTGCTTGTCTCAGTTTTGATTACATAGACTTTGTTATTTTTTCCCCATTTGTAAGTATTTAGTTGAATATTTTTTGCCTCAACATTACCATCTTTATCAACAAATATTTATTGAAAGGAAAGAAAATATTTATCTTTGACATTATTAGAGAATCTTGACACTTCATAGAAACATGAATCTCACTTGACAGTTTGTTGTCATAATATGGAAGGTCCATGTAAAACTACAACCGAATAAAACATCAACTCAGTTGAGATAGCTGAACTTTATGCAAAGATTCTGTGATATAATTAACAAACATTTTGAAGAAAATCAATGAAATCTTGATACTGAACTAAGAAAAATATACTTATTCTTCGGTCATTTGAAAATATCATTATTATTTTAGAGTTTTCTTAGATTTAAAGCTTATTTTCCAAGACATCAAAAGATTGATTACAACAAAAGATCATAGCATTAAAAAGTACCAAACAAACCACAATTCACTGCTTATTTATGGAAGGTATTTGTGAATATATTAAAATTATCTGATTTGCTTATAAGTACATTTATGTATAATAGTTTGCATAATAATACTAGTTATATAATTACAAGTTATGCTTTGTACATGTTAAGTATTTAGTTTTCCTGTGAATTCAAGGAAAGTAGTTAAAAGTTGAAATTAACATATAGCCACAAGGTGGCACCATTGCTCTCACTGTATGAGGTGGTTTTCCTGATACCAAATAACTGACTTTTTATTTTAGTTTGAATATGACTGTTCATTAATTTCTACAAACATGAAGCAATATTATCCATATTAAAATAAATATTTGTACAGCATTAGAAAATGAAGGTGTATATGAAAAATTTTAAAAAGTCTCTGTTTTTACATTTGGGTAAAGAATATTCCAGATAATGTGGTGGCCCAGCTGGAAATCCTCAAACTAAAATGAGCTTGTGTTAAACTAGGGATGCAGGAAACTGAAAGATATGGTAAAGAGTGGAAGCTGAGTGCTTAGAATATGGCAAATTGGAAGAGCTCTTGTACTTTGATATGGGCAGAAAATATTTTGATTTTAGTGTCCTACCCTCAGAGCCCAGGAAGTCCACAAAAATGTCCCTTTCTTCCTCATGAACTGAAAATCTTTGTCTAGGAGTCCAAAAAGGGTAGGCTCAATTTTATTTCTTCTCTCTGATCATATTTCCCAAATGTCAGCCATCTTCTCAATTGTTTTAGGAGATATTCTACTTAGTCCCTGCCATTCCTCCTTCATCTCAAGTGAAAATTCAAATATTTGAGATCAATATTTCTTCCATGACACATTTAAGTGATAGGTAATTATATTTGAATTTTAATTTTTCATTTTTCCAATATTCTACCATACCAATAAATTTATTTATTTATTTACTATTCATTTATTCATATTACATCCTAATATCTGACCCCAATCCTAGGAAGTAGACATATCCTTAGGAAGCAAGGCAGCCTAGAGAGGTAAAAGGTATCATAGGCAGGCAACAGGCTAAGGGACGCCACCCAGTCTAGTTGTTGGGTGACTCACAAGATGCACAGCTGCTAAATATGTGCAGTGGTACAGGCAATGCTCCCTCTTTGGTTGGTGGATCAGTATCTGGGGGCAAGCAACAGTCCAGGTTAGTTGACTCTGTTAGTCTTCTTGTGGAGTCCCTATCTCTTAGGGTCCTTCAATCCTCCCCGCAACACTTTCACAAGAACCCCAGAATTCCATCTAATGTTTGGCTGTGGTTCTGTGCATCTGTTTCCATTGGCTGATTTGTGCTTCCTCTGAGAGGACAGTCATGCTAGACTCCTATCTACTAGCAAAGCAGAGTATGATTAATAGTGTCAGGGATTGATTCTTGACCATGGGATGGGTTAGTTATTGGTTGGAAATTCCCCCTGTCTCTGATCCATCTTTGTACCTGCACATCTTGTAGGTAGGAAACATTTTGGGTTGAAGGATTTTGTAGGTGGATTGCTGTCCTTATCTCTCCACTGAAAGTCCAGCTTGGCTACAGGAGGTGGTCACTTAAGTCTCCATATGTTCTACTGCTAGGAGTCTCGTCTAGAATCACCCCTATGCACTCTCTGGGGCTTCTGCATGTGCAAGGTCTCTGTTACATCCTATAGATGCCTCACTACCTGCCCATAGCCTATTTTTATTCTCTCTCCTCTGTTCTCAATACACCTGAGCACCCTACCCTGGCCTAGTCTCCTCCCCATCCTCTATCTCACCTAGTTCCCTCCTTCCATACAACTCCATTATCTATTTTATTTCCTTCTGAGAAAGGTTCAAGCATCCTCACTTGGGTCCACTTTGTTTATTTGGTTTCTTTGCGTCTATGTACTGTAGTACATTTTTCTTGTATTTTATGACTAATATCCACTTATAAATGAGTACATACAATGTATTTCTTTTTGTGTCTCAGTTACCTCATCTGAATTATATTTTCTAGTTCTATCCACTTGTCTTCAAAATTCATGATGTCTTTCTTTTTAATATACTTCATTGATCTCATTTTTTATATTCTCCCCATTCTGAGTGGTCAGATAAGGGCTAGAGTCAATAATTGGGCAGAGAAAGGAAAAAGCTGGGCTGGAGGTCTCAGAAATGGAGGAGGAGGATGTGGAAGGAAGGTGGAGCAGAACCACATAGTCTGGAGAAGCATCAAGTAGCAAGGGGCCTCAGAGCTGGGAAATAAATTAGTACAGTAATATATATGCCCAATCTAGGCATATAGCTTATAAATATAATAACTGAGTTGTGTGTTTTTAAACAGACTTATTGGGGCAAGATATTACTGCAACAGATATCTTTGATGTGTTCTTGGATTCAATTTGTGAGTATTTTAGTATTTTTACACCCATGTTCATAAGGGAAATTGGTCTGAAACTATCCTTTTTTGTTGAATCTTTTTGTAGTTTAGGTATGAGACTGACTGACTCATACAATGAGTTTGGCTATGTTAATTCTCTTTCCATTTTGTGGAAAAGTTTGAGGAGTTTTAGTTTTAGCCCTTCTTTGGAACTCTTGTAGAATTCTGCACTAAAATCATATGGCCTTTGACTTCTTTGGTTGAAGAGTTTTAATGACTGCTTCTATTTCTTTAGGAATTATAGGGCTGCTTAAATAGTTTAACTGATCTTGATTTAATTTTGGTCAGTTGTATCAGTCTAGAAAATCATTCATATCATTAAGATTCTCTTTTGAAGTAAGACGTAATGTTCTTTGAATTCTCAGTGTGTATTGTTACGTCTCCCTTCTCAGCTATGAATTTGTTTATTTGGATACTGTCTTTTTGTCTATTTGTTATTTCAGTTAAGGGTTCAGCTCTCTTGTTGAGTTTCTCAAAGAATGAACTCTTGGTTTTGTTGATTCTTTTTATTGTTTTCTTTGTTTCTAACTGATTGATGTCAGCCTTGATTTTGATTATTTCCTGTTTTCTACTCTTTGTTGTGCTTGCTTCTTTTTTTTTTCTTTTTTTTTTCTTTTTTTTTTGGAGAGCTTTCAGGTTTTTCTACAACTTTAAAATTGCTGGTGCAAGAAATTTCTAATTTTTTTTTACGGAGGCACTTAGTGCTAATAACTTTTCTCTTAGCACTGCTTTCCTTTCACTGTGTCCCATAATTTTGGGTATGTTGTCCCTTTAATATTATTGGATTCCTGAAATTCTTTAATTTCTTGATTTCTTCACTGACCCAGTAATCAATGCAGAAGCTTATATGAGGTGCTGAAAAAAGAAATAATCTTTTATTAAAATATTCTGTAGATATCTGTTAGATCCATTTGATTGATTACCTTGGTTAGTCTCATTATTTCCTTGTTTAGTTTCTGTCTCAATCACTTGTCCATTGATCAGAGCGGGGTGTTGAAGGTTCCCACTATTAATGTGTAAGTTTCATTGTGTGATCTAAACATTAATAATGTTTCTATTACAAATGTATGTGCTCTTGCTTTGGGGGCATAGATGTTCAGAACTGACATGTCCTTTTGGTGAATTTTTCTTTCTTATTTTTATTTTTATTTTTATTTTTTATTTTTTGGATTTTTTTCCTTTGATGAGTATCAAGAGAACTTACCCATCTCTTTTGATTACTTTTAGTTGAAAGTTGATTATATTAGATATTAGAATGGCTTGTCCACCTTGCTTCTTTGGTCTATTTGCTTGGTAAACCTTTTTTCTAGCCCTTTACACTAAGGGAATTTCTGTGAGCCTGTGTACCAGAGGCTTTCCACGGAGATCTCTGACCCAACTTGGTGTGAGAGCTCTGGCAAAATGAAGTGAGCGCGGGTGGGGAGGAGAAGTCACTTCCTAGGAGCATCTGCCACTGCAGTTGGCTTATCCTTCATCTCTGCTGCCTCTCAGTTGCTCTGAGCTACCCTGCACTGAGTCTGGTAGGGCTGGGCCGATGAGAGGATGGCTAGCGAGGGCAGAGCAGCTTCAGGCCATGTTTTGGGAGAACAGACCTCTTCCCCAAGTGTTTCAGCTCTTAGAACAAAAGGCTCAGATGACGGAGTAGTTCTTGCACACCTTTAATTCCCTGGATAGGATTTATATACAGTTTTGGGATAATTCAGATTTTGACAGCAGGTATTTCTCATTGGTATGGGCTGAGAGCTTAGGGAATCTTTATTTCCATGTAAGAAGGCTTGGTGCTTATAATATGTGACCAATATCACACACATCTCCTGCGGGGGGGGGGGGGCGCCTGTGGGAGGTTGTGACTGAAACAAGAGCCAGGGATCCAGGAGGCTTGGTTGAACACCTTCCATCCTATGCATGCAGAAATTACCACCCATCGGGTCCCTGGAGTTCCAGACCTCTTACTAGACCCGGACCAGGTGGCCTGCACAGACCACCCCACAGATTTCTTTCTTTGTTGCTGACATATGTTTCTTGCATGTAGCAGAATGATGGATCCTGTTTACATATTCACTCTATTAGCCAGTGTCTTTTTAATTGGGGGAATTAGTACCACTGATGTTGAGAGATATTAATAATCAATGATTGTTAGTTCCTGTTATTTTGATGTTGGTGTTGGTTCTGTGGTTGTTTCTGCCTCTAAGTGTGTGTGTGTGTGTGTGTGTTTCTTCTTTTGATTTTGCTGGAGTGTAGTAACCTATTTCTTGTGTTTTCTTAGGTGTGGTTTCCCTGATTGTGTTGGAGTTTGGAGTTTTCCTTCTAGTATCCTCTGTTGTTCTGGATAAGTTTAAATTTAGGTATTTTTTTCCCCTCTGTCTATGGTTATTGAAAAGTTTTGCTGGGCATAGTATCCTGGGCTGTCATTTCTGAACTCTTAGAGACTGTAAGACATCTGCCCAGGCATTCTGGCTTTTAAAGCCTCTGTTGAGAAGTGTGCTATAATTTTAATCAATTTGCTTTTATATATTACTTTTCCTTCATCTGTTTCAGGTTTTGATTTTTTTTTTGTTCTGGACATATAGTATTTTCATTATTATGTAGCAGGAAGGTCTTTTCCCCCTCCACTCTATTTGCTGTTCTCCAAGTGTCTTGTACATTTATAGGTACAAGATACTTGGGTATCTTTAGGTAAGGGAATTTTTCTTTCTTTCTTTCTTTTCTTGTCTTGGTTTCTTTTTATTTATTTATTTTTTATTAGGTATT
Organism: Mastomys coucha; assembly: GCF_008632895.1. Classification (NCBI taxonomy): domain Eukaryota; kingdom Metazoa; phylum Chordata; class Mammalia; order Rodentia; family Muridae; genus Mastomys; species Mastomys coucha. The sequence continues at coordinate 55,022,237 of NW_022196909.1, read as the reverse complement.
TTCTTTATTTACATTTCAAATGACATCTCCTCTCCTAGTTACACCTCCAAAAAATATAAAAAAACAAAAACAAAAAACAAACCCTGTTTTCTCCCCTCTCCCCCTGCTCACAAACCCACCCTGAGTTTGATTATTTCCTGCCATCAACTCTTCTTGGGTGAATTTTCTTCTTTTTTTCTAGAGCTTTCAGATGTGCTGTCAAATTGCTGGTGTATGCTCTCTCAAGTTTCTTTTTGGAGACACTTAAAGCTATGATTTTCCTCTTAAGACTGCTTTCATTGTGTCCCATAAGTTTGGGTATGTTGTGGGTTCATTTTCATTAAACTCTAGAAAGTCTTTAATTTCTTTATTTCTTTCTTGACTAGGTTATCATTGAGTAGAGTGTTGTTAAGCTTTCACGTATATGTGGACATTCTATTGTTTATGTTGTTAGTGAGGAGCAGTCATAGTTCATGATGATCTGGTAGGATGCAAGGAATTATTTCAATCTTCTTGTATCTGCTGAAGCCTGATTTGTGACCAATTATGTGGTCAATTTTGGAGAAGGTACCATGAGGTACTGAGAAGAAGGTATATCCTTTTGTTTTAGGATAAAAAGTTCTATAGATATCTCTTAGATCCATTTGTTTCATAACTTCTGTTAGTCTCACTGTGTCTTTGTTTAGTTTCTGTTTCCATGATCTGTCCATTGGAGAGAGTCTGGTGTTGAAATCTCCCACTATTATTGTGTGTGGTACAATGTGTGCTTTGAGCTTTAGTAAAGTTTATTTTATGAATGTAGATGTCCTTGCATTTGGAGCATAGAGGTTCAGAATTGAGAGTTCATCTTGGTTGATCTTACATTTGATGAGCATGAAGTGTCCTTCCTTATCTTTTTTGATCACTTTAGGGTGAAAGTTGATTTTATTTGATATTAGGATGGCTATGCCAGCTTGTCTCATGGGACCATTTGCTTGGTAAATTTTTTCCATCCTTTTATTCTGAGGTAGTATCTGTTTTTGTCAATGAGTTGTGTTTCCTGTATACAACAAAATGTTGGTTCCTGTTTACATACTCAGTCTGATAGCCTATATCTTTTTATTGGTGAATTGAGTCTATTGATATTAATAGATATTAAGGAAAAGCAATTGTTGCTTCCTGTTATTTTTGTTGTTAAATTCGTAATTCTGTTCAAGTGGCTAACTTCTTTGATTTTTCGTTGGAAAAATACTTTCTTGCTTTTTCTAGGATGTAGTTATCCTCCTTGTGTTGGAGTTTTGCATTTATTATCCTTTGAAGGGCTGGATCTATGGAAGGATACTATATAAATTTGGTTTTGTCATGGAATACTTTGGTTTCTCCATCTATCATAATTGGGAGTTTTGCTGGGTATAGTAACCTGGGCTGGCATTTGTGTTCTTTTAGGGTCTGTATGACATCAGCCCAGGATCTTCTGGCTTTCATAGTCTCTGGGGAGAAGTCTGGTGTAATTCTGATAGGTCTGCCTTTATATGTTACTTGGCCTTTTTCCCTTACTGCTTTTAATATTCTTTGTTTTGTGCATTTGGTGTTTTGACTATTATGTGATGGGAAGAATTTCTTTTCTGGTCCAGTATATTTAGAGTTCTATAGGCTTCTTGTATGTTCATGGACATCTCTTTCTTTAGGTTAGGAAAGTTTTCTTCTATAATTTTGTTGAAGATATTTACTGGCCCTTTAAGTTGAAGGTCTTCACTCTCTTCTATACCTATTATCCTTAGGTTTGGTCTTCTCATTGTGTCCTGGATTTCCTGGACCTTTCAGGTTAGGAACTTTTTGCATTTTGTGTTTTCTTTGACAGTTATGTCAATGTTTTCTATGTTATCTATGTTATCTTCTGCACCTGATATTCTCTCTTCTATCTCTTGTATTCTGTTGGTGATGTCTGCCTATATGGCTCCTGACTTCTTTCCAAGGTTTTCTGTCTCCAGGGTTGTCTCTCCTTGTGATTTCTTGACTATTTCTACTTCCATTTTTAGGTCCTGGATGGTTTTGTTCAATCCCTTCACCTGTTTTGGTTGTGCTTTCCTGTAATTCTTTAAGGGATTTTTGTGTTTCCTCTTTAAGGGCTTGAACCTCTTTACCTGTGTTCTCCTATATATCTTTAAGGGAGTTATTTATGTCCTTCTTAAATTCCTCTATCACTATCGTGAGATAGGATTTTAGATCCAAATCTTGCTTTTCCAGTGTTTTGATGTAGCCAGGACTTGCTGTGGTGGAAGTTCTAGGTTCTAATGGTGCCATGTAGTCTTGGTTTCTGTTGGTAAGATTCTTGAGTTTGCCTTTAGCCATCTGTTAATCTCTGGTGTTAGATATTATTGCTGTGTCTCACTCGGTCTCTAAGCCTGTGGCAGCACTTCTGGGAGATCAACTCTACCCTGGTAGGACACATGTGCAGCAGGCTGTGGTTCAGCTCTCCCTCCTGGGTGTAGATGGATGAATGAAGGCTGCAGCTTCTGTGGACTGTGCCTCCCTGCTGGTCCCATCTGAGACTGGGGTCAGAGTACTCCCTGGAGAGAAGCTCTCTACTTGAGGGAAAGATGTGCAGAGAGGGTTGTGGATCCACTGTCCCTCCTGGTTGTAGACAGAGGTAGAAAGGACCCTGTCCCAGCTATACTGCCACTTCTGTGGCCTGAGCCTCGTGGCTGGTCCCTCATTAGAAAGTCAGTGGAGAGAAAATGGTGACCTCACCTGAGACCTGGGATCAGAGCACTCCTGGGAATTTTTCTACTATGATTTTGTACTAAGATTTTTTTTTTTAGGCCCTTGAATTGGGAGTCTTCTCTTTCTTTTATTCTTATGTTCATTTTTTTCCTGCAGCTGTGCCCAGAACAATACTTTTCCTATTAATTTATTAAATTATTCAGTCTGCATCTCAATATCTGCCTTGCTTCTCCATCCAGTACCCTCTCCCACAGCTCCTCCCTCATTTCCCCTTTGCTGCTGAGAACAGGGCAGCCCCCCTTGGGTACCACCCTGCTCTGGCTCATCACTAATTTTTAATGAGTCCAGATGTGTGTGAGTGCATTTGTATGTGTATGTACATGGCATATTTGTGTGTGTGTGCAGTATGTGTGTGCGTGTGTGTGTGTGTATGTGTGTGTGTGCATGCGTGCATGAGTGTCTGTTTGTGTATGTGTGTGAATCTTTCTTTGTCTGGGTGCAATGTCCAAATCCCATAGCATTTGTATGGAAATCAGATTGTGTCCATGCTAGAACTTACACCTGTTTTCCTTCTTAAAATTATAATTAAATATATTTTATCATTAGATTATTTTAGGTGTATGTGAACATTCATCATATAAGGATTTTATATGGTCCTGCTTACCAATACATGCATGTTCCTAATGAACAATATTTTCCCCAAATCTAATATTAGTGTAATCAATGAGGCTATATTGACATTTGTTATTTAAAATACCTATCTTATGTATAATATTTACTCTGGTTTCATAAGTCTCTGGTTTTAGATTTGTGTTAATTATCATGAAACATATTTTCATTGCTTTTAATCTCACATAAGTTCTGCCTTTTTATCTCTCCATTTACATACCTTTCTATTCATTTGTTTACCATTTCTGCAGTTTTCGCATATCATACAAAGTTTGCCACATCTTCAGACTGTAATATTTCATTCAATAACATGCATCTAATATTCTTTTTTTCATATCCAATTTTCTCAATTTTCATAGCCTGAACAGTCAATTTGCTTTAGTACTGACTAACATTCAGTTATTTGGACTAACCATGGCCAATCAAACCATTTGCCTATTGAAAGATATCTGGACTACTTCCAAGTCTTATCAGTTTTAAGTCAAAATATTACAAATATCCACATAGAGATTTTAGTGTGGAGATGTTATTAAAATTCCTTGGGTGTCTTCCAAGAGGAGTGCTTTCTGGTTCATATGTTAAGACTACCTTGAAAGGTTTTATTAGAAATTTGTTAGGGATCATGGTTTCCTTTCCTTAAATGTCTTTTTATGATTACTTTTTGTTTATATGTGCATTTTGTTTTAAACATTTTATCATATTTCAAATGTGTGTGTGTGTGTGTGTGTGTGTGTGTTCAACAACTTCTTCTTTTGGAAATATAGACTAGCTGTGTTAAGCACTAGTCATATGTTTTTCTTTTCCAATGTAGAGAAGGTTTCACAAGAAGGGGGATGAGAAAAGGAAATGGATTGGACAAACAACTAAAATTCACTATATAAATATATATGAATAAAGAATAATATATACATGCATATTTTTTTCTTCATAGGATTTCCATAAGAAACTTTATGATCTAGCACTGTGATGATTCAAGCTGGGTTGAGAGTGCAGTTCAGGTTTAGAGCATTCACAAAACATAATAATGTGCTGTGATCACCAGTATCATGTCAAAGGAAGAAACAATGAACAGTCACTGAAACAAACAGCAGTGATACACACTAGGAAATAAAGGAATGCCAATAATGACTACAGCAGCCACACCTGTAACAGCAGCTATAACAGGAATGGTAATGATAGAGACAACACAAATCAGAAAATCATCAGCAGAAAATAAGGAAGAGAAAAAAAAATCTAATGAGAAAATAAAATTGGAAATAGTGATCTTGCATGCTCACTGAGTCCCCAGGGGGAAACCACAGCTTGCTATCTGAGGGGGACCTACATTCCCCTGTTACCTCTACACGCACCTCCATCAGACCTGGGGATCCTGAACTGTACAGGTAAGCTTCCCTTTCCCAACCCATCATCCCTGATTGCTAAGACCTCTAGAGCAAGTCACAGTGCCCTGAGTAGCCTGCTATTGAAGGACTTCCATTTTCCCATCACTTCCCCTCTTACCTTCATCAGACCTACAGACCCTGGACCATATAGATAAGCTTCACTGCCCCTACCCATCTTCCCTGCTCACTGTGTCCTCTGGGGCACCCAAGCTGCCCTTAGCAGCCTGCTATAAGTTCTGGAAACCCATTCTTCCAGCACCTTTGTCTACCTTCATCAGATCTGTGGATCTTGAAAAAATACAGGTTAACCTCCCATCCCCAACTCATCTTCCCTGCTCACTGAGTCCTCTGGGCTACCACAAGCTGCCTTGCACAGTGTACTAGACAAGGTAGACATCCATTTTCCTGCCATCTCTCTGCCCACCTTCATTGGACCTGTAGCTTCTAAACCACACAGACCCTGTAGATCCTAAACTATACAGACCTGCAGATAAATAAAACTCTTCAAGATATATAGGAAAATACAATTAAACAGGTGAAGAAAATAAATAAAACTGTGTAAGACTTGAATGTGGAAATAGAAGCAATAAAGAAAGCACAAACTGAGAAAATTCTGGAGATGGAAGACCTAGGGAAGGGAACAGTAACCAATAGAATACAGGAGATAGAAGAAAGAGTCTCGGGCATATAAGATTCAACTGAAGAAATTGATATATCTGTCAAAGAAAATGTTAAATCTAAAAACTTCCCCACAAAAAGTTATACAGGAAACCTGGGGTAGCATGAAAAGATCTAATAGAAAAATGTGAAGAGTCCCAGCTCCAAGGCCAGAGAATATTTTCAACAAAATCATAGAAAACTTTCCAAACCTAAAGAAACAAAGGCCTATAAACATACTAGAAGCTTATAGAACACCAATTAGACTGGGCCAGAAAAAAAATTCTCCCATAACATAACAGTCAACACACGAAATCTATAGAAGAAGAAAATATTAAAAGCAGCTAGGGTAAAGGGGGAGGTAACATGCAAAGGCATACCTATCAGAATTACACCAGAATTCTCAACAGAGACTCTAAAAGCTAGAAGGACCTGGACAGCCTCTAAAAAGCCACAGATGCCAACCTATACTATTATACCCAGCAAACCCTTCTATCTGTATAGATGGAGAAAACAAGATAATTTAATACAAACCAATATTCAAACAATATCTGTCCATGAATCCAGCCAGAAAATACTAGAAGAAAAACTACAACCCAAGGAAGAAAACTACAAGAAAATAAGTAGTTCAAAACCAGCAAAATCAAGCGTGCACACACACACACACACCACCAGCACCACCACCACCACCAACAACAACAACCTCAAAATAACAGAAAATAATAATCTCTCAACATCAAAATACTCAATTCCCCAATAAAACGACAGAGGCTAATAGAATGGAATTGAAAACAGGAGCCATCATTCTTCTACATAGAAGAAACAAGTTTCAGTAATAAAGATAAATGTTACCTCACAGTAAAGGGCTGGAAGAACATTTTCCAAGCAAGTGGACCCAAGAAATTAGCCGATGCAGCAATTCTAATACATAATAAAATAGCCTTTCAATCAAAAGTAATCAAAAGAGATAGTGAAGATGACACATCACACTCATCAAAGGAAAAATCTACCAATATTATATCTCAATTCTGAACATTTATGCCCCAAACACAAGGGTACCAACATTTATGAAGGTATTATTACTGAAGCTTAAATTGCAAATCAAACCCTACACACTAATAGTGGGAGATTTCAACACCCCATTGTCACCAACTGACAGGACATCTAGACAAAAATTAATAGAATAATGAAACTAACGTACATTATGAATTACATAGACCTAACAGAACTCTACATAATATTTCACCAAAACACAAAAGACTATAACTTCTTAGCACTTTGTGGAATCTTCTTCAAATTGCCTGTACAGTTGGTCACAAAGCAAGTCTCAATAGATGCAAGAAAACTGAAATAATATCTTGTATATATCAGACCTCCATAGATTAAAGTTAGACAACAACAATAACAGAAACATTGGAAACCTACACACTCATAGAAATTGAACAACTGTCTACACAATCATCACTGGATCAGGAAAAAATACAGAAAGAAGTTAAAGACTTTCTAGAGTTCAATGAAAATGAAGGCAGAACATACCCCAAATTATGGGGCTCAATGAAAGCAGTGCTAAGAGGAAAATTCATAGTACTATGTGCCTCCATAAAGAAATCAGAAAGTTCTCACACCAGCAATTTAAAAGTACACTTGAAAGTTCTAGGTAAAAGGAAGCAAGCAGACCAAAGAGGAATAGAAGGCAAGGAATAATCAAAATCAGGGCTGAAATCAATTAGTGAGAAACAAAGAAAATAATAAAATGAATCAATGAAACTAAGAGCTTACTGCAAAAGCCTCTGCTTCAAAGAATTAGAAAAGCTTAAGGAAGATATTCTCCAGATCCATCCATTTCCCTAAGAATTTCATAAATTTATTGTTTTTAATAGCTGA